>NC_091476.1:41613556-41946876 GCF_036971445.1 Narcine bancroftii | reverse complement strand
AAGAATAAATAAAAGAAGCAAATATTGGCTTCTCAACCCTCCTTGAGGCTCAAAAATGGATCCTGACGTGAATCATCTATTTCCGGCCATGGATTCTGTAAGAGCTGCTGAGTCCTTCCAGTGTCTCATTGTTTGCACCAGATTTTAGGTTCTGTTATTCCCTCAGGCCTGTCCCACCATTTGACAAGATAGTAACTCGGCTTTAATCTCAACCTCACTTTCTGATCAGATCCCCCTATTTTCTGATTTCCCTGAGTCCAATGAGAACTCTCGTTGAATAGTCAACACTGCAATTCCTTCTGACCTCAATCCTAAATGCCCATCTTCTCAGTCTGAGACAATCTGATGGTAATCATCGCAGCCTGACAACCTACAAATAATGTGGTGACCCAGGAGATTACAGGTAAATTTGTTCCTTGCTGAAAATAACCCAGTTACTTCAAATTTATGTTTCTGGGGGGTGTGGAAAGATGGCATAGAAGACAGACTTGCAAATCCAGGTAGTTCTTTAAATACCCGTTTTTAAAATTTATAAAAGTGATTAAAAGTAGTATTCACAGTTTTTGGAATACTGGAGGGCTATAATGGCTACTAATGCAAAAAAACAAAAGCTCAATTACAGAAGAAACTACCTTATAAAAGTGTCGAAGAATTGAGGCCTACCTGTCTGGATGAAACCATGGAGTCATCGATGGGAGTCCCCAGGCCTCAGAGGACTCCTGCTTGGCTAAGTATAATGCTGGGCATATGGGTGGTCTGGCTGAGAGAGGTTCCCTCAAGCCTGCAATGTTGCCAGGTGAATCGGGGATGAGCAGTGATCGACGGTTCTACTGGGGATGTGCGGTGCTTCGAGGGTACGTGATTTATTGGAATGGGTGTGGGCTGTGGGTGAGCCTGAGCGACGGTGCCCCAACGAGGTTGGTGTACCGTCCTTGGGTGTTCAGACCTGCAACCGCACCAGAAGAGGACCGACTGACTGAAGAGGAGGAGGACCTAACTTTACTGGAAAGTACACAGGAACAAATAGAGGTTGAGACTAAGGAAGGTAGGCTTCAAAGGGAGGTGATGGAATTGGGACTGGATTCTGTATTTACTGTTTTGGAAGGGATTGCTTACCAAATGGATAATATGTCGAAACAGATGACGCGAGGATTTTTGGAAGTGAAAATTAAAATGAGTACTATGTGTGAAGAAATGATGAATATGAAGCAAGATATGACTATAGTTAAAAGTGATGTTAATAGATGTATAAAATCAGTAGGTGCGGTACAAGATATTTTTTTAAAAATTGAAGCAGCTTTTTTTGAATGTAAAAATCAAGTGGAACATTATAGGGAAAAAATGGAATAAGTGAAAGATTCTTTTATGGATTGGGGGATTCAGAAAAAAGAATTATTCACCAAAATTGATTCATTGGAAAATCAAAGTCGGAAGAATAATGTAAAAATAGTGGGTCTCCCAGAAGATATTGAAGGTTCTAATCCGATAAAATTTTTCAAGAAATGGATTCCTGAGATGTTGGGCAAGGAGTTTTTTCTGGAAGGTTTGGAGTTGAATCGAGCACATAGAGCATTAAGGAAGAAGCCGTTTCCAGGACAATCACCATGGGCGGTTTTAATTCGGTGTTTGAAATACCAAGATAGAGAAATGATTTTACGGCTGACGGTGCAGAAGATGTGACAAAGTCAAACTCCAATGATAACTCAAAATATTAGAGTATTTTTTAATGCAGATTTGAGTCAAGAAATTATTAGACGATATCGGGAATTTAACTCAGCCAAAGAAGTATTGTGGCGAAGGGTTATAAATTTGCTTTTCATTACCTTGCAGTGCTAAAAGTTTATTATGGCAATTTTCTATCTCAATTTTTTGAAAATGATCATGATGCGTTAATTTTTGCCAATTCATTGCAGATTTGCAAGGGAATGGTCAGTCTTCATCATTGTCATCTAAAAGAAGGGCAAATGGGAAGAATGGGAAGAATGGAAAGAAAGAAGAGCTGACATGAAGTCTTCTTGTTATTGAAGACCCGGAACAGTCATTGGGACTGGAATCATTGGGTTGATTATGTTTATTATATTTGATTGTGTTTCACTGAATAATGAATATATGTCTGGCTGAGGGGGTGGATGGCACTGAAATCTTTGACAGTCATCTGCTGCTAGTGGATTTTACCACACTCAGATTTTTAGAGTGTTACTACCTTTGGTGTTTTTTTTTAGGAGTGATCTTTTCTTTATTTTTCTTTATTTGATGTTTTTAGGGGAGGGTTTGTGATTTTAAGGATTTATAAGGGGAGCAATATTATATAGTGGGTGAATATATTGTTAGTTTGTAGAAATTTCTAATTTGAAATTTGCAACTTTTAATGTTCAGGGGTTGAATAATCCAATTAAGCGGAAGCGAATATTGGCCGATATAAGTTGATATTGCTTTTTTGCAAGAAACACATTTGACTGAAAAAAAAACACTTAAAATTGAAGAGAGTTTGAGTTGGTCATGTCTTTTCTTCTTCTTTTAATTCTAAGGCGAGAGACATCACGATTTTAATTCATAATAGTTTGTCATTTGAATTACAATCTTTGGAGGGAAATGCTGGGAGAGTTTTGAGGGTGAACTGTAAAATGTTTGCTGAAGCTTGGACTTTGCTTAATGTTTATGCACCTAATAGATGATGAATGTTTTATTTTAGAAGCTTTTTTGTTGTTAAATCAGGCTAATTAAAATATTCTAGTCAGGTGAGATTTTAATTGTGTTCTGGATCCTTTAATGGATAGATCTCCAAAAAGTATAAGGAAATCAAAGATGGTAACACAAATTGGGGCTTTGATGAAAGATTTAATTTTGGTGGATATTTGGAGAAGAATTAATCCTATGGAGAAAGATTTCTCTTTTTATTCATTTCGACATGATTCATTTTTCAGAATAGATTTTTTGTTGGTATCGGCACATTTACAGATTAAAATATTATGGGCTGAATATAAAAGCAGGGTTATATCAGATCATTTTTTATTGCTCTTTTCTTGTGTAAGCTCGGAAGTGGTACATTCATCCTACAGATGGAGGTTTAATACAATGTTATTGAAAAATAAACAGAGTTTGTTACTTTTGTTAAAGAACAGATTACTTTGTTTTTGGCTGAGAATGTAAATTCTGTAGATAATCATTTTGTACTATGGAATGCTTTGAAAGCTTATTTAAGAGGGCAGATTATTAGTTATACTACGAAAGTTAAGAAACAATATATGGCAGAAAGTTTGGGGTTTGAGAAACAACTTGTTGAGCTAGAGAAAGATTTTCAGAAAGATGTGACAGAAGATTTTAAAAAAGCATTTTTGGCAAATATGAAATTACATTTACAATACATTACAAACCTATCAATTTGAGCATTTAATTGATCAATCTAAGCAGTGTTATTATGAATTGGGTGAGAGGGCACATAAGGTACTTGCGTGGCAATTAGAAATGGAACAGGTATTGCAGACTATTAATGCTGTTAAAAAGAATTCAATAGTTACCTATAAACCTCAGGAAATTAATGACCAGTTTTATTCATTCTATCAAAAATTATATACTTCTGAGGGGAAACAGGACAATGGTTTTATTGAATCTTATTTATCTAAAATAATGTTACCGGTATTAGGGGAGGAAGATGTTATGGAATTGAAATCTCCATTTACAGATTTTGAGATTAAAGAGGCTATACAGGAGATGCCAAATAGAAAGTCATCAGGGGATGATGGATTTTCTGTGAATTTTATAAAATCTTTTATGAAGGTTTATCTTCTGTATTTGGGATGTATTACAACAAATAACTGTAAAACAGGTGTTCGAGTGCTTTAATCACTGTAATTCTGAAATGATAGAGATCCATTGAAAGTGTCTTCATATAGATCTATTTCTTTATTGAATGTAGATTATAAAATTATAGCAAAAGTGTTAGCAAATTGGCTTGCTAAGCACCTACCTAAATTGATACATCTTGATTAAACAGGTTTTATTAAGAATAGGAATGTGTCAGATAACATCCTTCAGTTGATAACTTTGGTCAATGGATATCAAAAACAGCTAGATGCGGATGCAGAAAAAGCCTTTGATAGGGTCCAATGAGATATTTTATTTAAGGTGTTAGAGAAGTTTAAATTTGGCCCTTCTTTATTGGTTGGGTTAAAGCTTTATATACAAACCCAATTGCCAGGGTGGTGACAAATGGTCAAGTTCCTTTACAATTTAAATTGACACGTTCAACTCAGCAAGTGTGTCCATTGTCACCAGCCTTGTTTGCATTGGCTATTGAACCATTAGCTCAGATGATAAGACAGAATGAAAAGATAAGAGGGATGAGAGTTATGGATGAGGAATATAAGATTAATCTATTTGCAGATGATGTCTTGATATATTTGACAGAACAAAAACAGTCATTGTCACAATTGCAGAATGTTTATTACAATTTGGAGAACTTTGGGATAAGAGTGAAATTTTGCCAATTGGAGAGGGTGACTATTCAGAATGTAAAAGTATTATAAAATTAAAATGGTCAGATAAACTCAAATATTTAGGAGTAATTGTAAATGCTGATTATCAATCTTTATTTAAGTTAAATTATGTTCCTTTATTAAAAAAAGATTAAAGCAATTAAAGCAGTTTTAATTAAATGGAAAGATCTTCCGTTAACCTTAATTGGTCATGTAAACTGTATTAAGATGAATACTTTTCCCCAAATTCAATATTTATTTCAGTCGATACCATATTCCCTTTCCAAGGGTTATTTCCAGGATTTAAATAAAATGGTGAGGGAATTTTTATGGAAAGGTAAATTACCGTGACTAGCATTGTATAAAATCACATGAAAATATGAATTAGGTGGACTTCAGTTACCTCATTTTCAAAATTATTACAAAGCAGCTCAGTTGAAATTTGTTAGTAGGTTGATGGACATGGATCAACCTCCAAGTTGGGCGAAAGTGGAGATGGCTTGTATTTCTGAAGTTGAGATGCATCAATTTATATTTTGATGGAATATAAATGTGTTGCGGAAATGTAATATGCCAGTATTAAAACATTTGTTAAAGGTTTGGACTAAAAGAAATAAGATTTTAGGATCAAAAGGTAAATTATCAATTTTAACCCCATTAGATAATAATCAGCTTATTCCTTTTTCAATGTTCAATAATCATTTAAAGAGTTGGGACTTTAAGGGTATAAAGACATTTCAGGACTGTTTTGAGGAAGGACAATTTCTTTCTTTTAACTAATTGAGGGAACGATTTGATATATCTGAAAATTCTTTACTTGTGTATTGCCAGCTTAGAGCTTTGGTGAAAGATATTTATGGTAAAGAGATGATTTTACCTGTATTGACAAAATTTGAATCTTTGATTTCCTCTATACCAAAGAAGGGTTATATTTCAGTTATGTATCAAGTGTTACAAGATAGTATGGATAAACCGGAATGGGAGAAGTCTAAGCTTTAATGGGAAAGTGATATAACCTTTACTTTTCCGGAAGATAATTGGGCGGATATGTGTTTTGATAGAGTAACTAAATTTACGAATGTATGATATGGAATGGTTAATTATAATTTTTTACATCAGTTATATTTAACTCTGGAGAAACTGAAAAAATATGGTTTTAGTAACTCGGATACTTGTTTCAGATGTGGTTTATGTACTGGAACTTTTTTACATGCTGTTTGGTCTTCTGTTAAGGTACAACTATTTTGGGAAGGAATTAGGTTAGTTTTGGAAAAAAATATATAATATTAAATTACCATTAGACCCATCCATTTTTTATTGGGTTATATGGTTTCTTTAAGGGGATTAGGGTTGGATAAGTTTCAAATTGCATTTGTATGTATAGTGTTGTCTGTAGCACGAAAATGTGTCACCAGTACATGGAAGGATAATATAGAGATTAGTATAATATGCTGGCATAATGAATTGAAAGCTTGCATTATTATGGAAAAAAATTACATATAATTTGCATGATAATTATTCTTTTTATGTTAATAAGTGGTTTCCTTATTTGGAATATATGCATTTAGATATACTTTGATTTATTGTAAATACTTTTAGTTTTTCTATTCATTTATATTTGGCTCTCCTTAAGAGAGTTGGCTGATGGGGTGGTAGGGTGGGGTGGTTTTTTTTTAAATATACTTATACAAAATTATTCTTGTTGTTAGGTTTATGTTGTTATGTTGTTTATATTATTATTATTATTATGTTGTTTCTAATAATTCTTTAAATAAATAAAGTTTTTTTTTAAGTTTATGTTTCTGTCCTTGAACCAAACTACTGCTTGTGCCTTTATCTAATCTGTAATCTGGCGCCTCCTGTTGGAGCTCTGCGCAGAACAGCGGCTTGTCATTACAAACACCCTTTTTCAGCAGAGGGACAGCCTTAAGACCACCTGGATGCATCCCCGATCCAAACACTGGCACCTCCTGGACTACATCCTGGTGCGAGAAAGTGACAAACAAGATGTGCTCCACACCAGGGTCATGCCTAGCGCGGAATGCCACACTGACCACCAGCTGGTTCGCTGCAAGCTCAACCTTCACTTCAAGCCAAAGCCCAGGAACAATAAAGCCCCCAGAAAGAGGTTCAATGTTGGAAAACTGCAGTCAGACGAAGCGAGAGGAAAATTCCAGGCAAACCTCAAAGCAAAGCTCGACGTTGCAACCCGCCTCACGGACCCGTCCCCTGAAACCCTCTGGGATCAGTTGAAGACTACCATACTGCAATCCACTGAAGAGGTACTGGGCTTCTCCTCCAGGAAAAACAAGGACTGGTTTGACGAAAACAGCCAGGAAATCCAGGAGCTGCTGGCAAAGAAGCGAGCTGCCCACCAGGCTCACCTTACAAAGCCGTCCTGTCCAGAGAAGAAACAAGCCTTCCGTCGCGCATGCAGCCATCTTCAGCGCAAACTCCGGGAGATCCAAAATGAGTGGTGGACTAGCCTCGCCAAACGAACACAGCTCAGCGCGGACATTGGCGACTTCAGGGGTTTCTACGAGGCTCTAAAGGCTGTGTACGGCCCCTCACCCCAAGTCCAAAGCCCGCTGCGCAGCTCAGACGGCAAAGTCCTCCTCAGCGACAAGATCTCCATCCTCAACCGATGGTCAGAACACTTCCAATCTCTTTTCAGTGCCAACCGCTCAGTCCAAGATTCCGCCCTGCTCCAGCTCCCTCAACAGCCCCTAAGGCTAGAGCTGGATGAGGTTCCCACCCTGGATGAGACATATAAGGCAATCGAACAACTGAAAAGTGGCAAAGCAGCAGGTATGGATGGAATCCCCCCAGAAGTCTGGAAGGCTGGCGGCAAAACTCTGCATGCCAAACTGCATGAGTTTTTCAAGCTTTGTTGGGACCAAGGTAAACTGCCTCAGGATCTTCGTGATGCCACCATCATCACCCTGTACAAAAACAAAGGCGAGAAATCAGACTGCTCAAACTACAGGGGAATCACGTTGCTCTCCATTGCAGGCAAAATCTTCGCTAGGATTCTACTAAATAGAATAATACCTAGTGTCGCCGAGAATATTCTCCCAGAATCACAGTGCGGCTTTCGCGCAAACAGAGGAACCACTGACATGGTCTTTGCCCTCAGACAGCTCCAAGAAAAGTGCAGAGAACAAAACAAAGGACTCTACATCACCTTTGTTGACCTCACCAAAGCCTTCGACACCGTGAGCAGGAAAGGGCTTTGGCAAATACTAGAGCGCATCGGATGTCCCCCAAAGTTCCTCAACATGATTATCCAACTGCACGAAAACCAACAAGGTCGGGTCAGATACAGCAATGAGCTCTCTGAACCCTTCTCCATTAACAATGGCATGAAGCAAGGCTGTGTTCTCGCACCAACCCTCTTTTCAATCTTCTTCAGCATGATGCTGAACCAAGCCATGAAAGACCCTAACAATGAAGACGCTGTTTACATCCGGTACCGCACGGATGGCAGTCTCTTCAATCTGAGGCGCCTGCAAGCTCACACCAAGACACAAGAGAAACTTGTCCGTGAACTACTCTTTGCAGACGATGCCGCTTTAGTTGCCCATTCAGAGCCAGCTCTTCAGCGCTTGACGTCCTGCTTTGCGGAAACTGCCAAAATGTTTGGCCTGGAAGTCAGCCTGAAGAAAACTGAGGTCCTCCATCAGCCAGCTCCCCACCATGACTACCAGCCCCCCCACATCTCCATCGGGCACACAAAACTCAAAACGGTCAACCAGTTTACCTATCTCGGCTGCACCATTTCATCAGATGCAAGGATCGACAATGAGATAGACAACAGACTCGCCAAGGCAAATAGCGCCTTTGGAAGACTACACAAAAGAGTCTGGAAAAACAACCAACTGAAAAACCTCACAAAGATAAGCGTATACAGAGCCGTTGTCATACCCACACTCCTGTTCGGCTCCGAATCATGGGTCCTCTACCGGCACCACCTACGGCTCCTAGAACGCTTCCACCAGCGTTGTCTCCGCTCCATCCTCAACATCCATTGGAGCGCTTACACCCCTAACGTCGAAGTACTCGAGATGGCAGAGGTCGACAGCATCGAGTCCACGCTGCTGAAGATCCAGCTGCGCTGGATGGGTCACGTCTCCAGAATGGAGGACCATCGCCTTCCCAAGATCGTATTATATGGCGAGCTCTCCACTGGCCACCGTGACAGAGGTGCACCAAAGAAAAGGTACAAGGACTGCCTAAAGAAATCTCTTGGTGCCTGCCACATTGACCACCGCCAGTGGGCTGATAACGCCTCAAACCGTGCATCTTGGCGCCTCACAGTTTGGCGGGCAGCAACCTCCTTTGAAGAAGACCGCAGAGCCCACCTCACTGACAAAAGGCAAAGGAGGAAAAACCCAACACCCAACCCCAACCAACCAATTTTCCCTTGCAACCGCTGCAATCGTGTCTGCCTGTCCCGCATCGGACTTGTCAGCCACAAACGAGCCTGCAGCTGACGTGGACATTTACCCCCTCTATAAATATTTGTCCGCGAAGCCAAGCCAAAGGAAAAGAATTGCATTACACTTTATCTTGTATCAAATTACATGTGATATGGGAACTGGCCTACTTTTTATTATTTTCCGGGAACTGGCAAACATTGTCAAAACCACCCTTGCCTCTCAAGAAGGTGATGGGGTGATGCCTGACACTTCAGAGGTGGGAATACATCTTGTTACATACCCAGACGGACATATCCAGGCTTCACTGTGTTTCACTTACTAGAGAGTTGCACATTGAACTGAGCATTATGTAGCTATCAGGGTCATCAATTTGAAAAGTTTGTTCTGTTTCTCTTTTTACATCGATGCTTCTTTTTCTATTTTCATTTCAGATTTCTATAAGCTAATTTTTATTTATATTCATAATACAGTCCGTCTTTGGGTTAAAAAAAATCCGATTTACGAACAACTCGTTCTTGCCGTCAACTTCCGGTTTGAGTGTGGGTGAGTCAGCTTCATGAGGGAGTATGCTCTACGATACTCTCGCATGATGCTGCCATCGCCCAGCATCATGAGAGAATAGTGTCTGTATTCCACAAGTGTGGGAACAGATTTGAAATTGAAAAATACGGATTTGAACATTGCACCTGTACAGTACTGTATACTTTTATTTTGTCTGGTTTACAAGTGACTCGTGAACCAACAGTTTGGTGATTCTTTACTGCCTCCTTGGGATAAAGGCAGCTAGAAATGAACAGATGCTTCTTTGCAGCTGATTCCATCAACAAGTTTAACGTGGCAAAAATCCTAATACACCTGTATTGTATTTGTAGTGTACCAAATCTACCAGGAGAAAAGCCCTGAAACTACTCTATTGTATAGAATAGCCATGCCTCCAAAGCATTTATCTGATCCAAGTGCTGGTGATCCCCCCTCTCCAGCAGCAGAATCAAGACCAGACTCTCCAGCACCAGGTCCATCCTCTCCAACAGTAGCCATCTCTCCATCATCTTCTCCTACTTCATCCATTTATGTACTGTATTATTATGTCTAGTCTAGTGAATTTGGAAGTGTTTCTTAAGTGTTTTACATGCACACAAAGATAAAATATATATACAGCACAACTTCAATTATCCAAAATCGGATTCTCCACAATCCTCACTTATTAAAAAAAAATTACATTTTGGATAAATGAGAATATCCGAAACAAATCAGAAATACTCATTTATTCAAAATTTTTTTTTGGAACTGAACTGACCGGGGACACCAGTCTGCCAGTGATAGCACAGACCTTGGACTCCTGGCAACAGTGGGGATGTCGGGCTTCTGGCAGGAGCGCAGACCTCGGGCTGCTGGTGCAGTGGGGGCCTTGGGCTACCAGCAAGAGCGGGGACCTCAGGCTCCCAGGCAGAAGCGGGAACCTTGGGCTCCCTGTGGCGGCCAGTATTTTTTTGGTGAGAATTAAACATTATTTTAATGCTTAAAATGCCTTCCCTTGTTGTTTGCTGTTGTTTAAACACTGTTACAATTAATTTCCTGTTGCTATGGGGCTGTTTTTAAGAAATGACCAGTTCTCAGAAAAAAAAACATTTATCTGAAATAGGCCTGGTCCCAACCATTTTGGATAATCGGAGTTGTACTGTACTATATTTGCTATATACTAAAATAAACATTTGAATAACTGATGCTAACTAAGGATTGTACGTACTTGTACCGACTGAGATACAAATTTGAGTTAAAAACAGACCTTGTTTTTAACCCAGGGACTGCCTGTAGATGTGTCAAGTCTGCAGCATTTTTATCAGACCTGCAGATGGAAGGAGCTCTTAAATCATATTGCTTGTTTTCTCTAGGTTCCTGGGGAATATGCACTTGGCTGCAGATTTTGCGTTCAGATTTTTGTGTTGTTAGTCATGTAGCATAACCATCACTCCTGGGGAACGTATCAGGCCTGAAATATTGACATCCTATTCACTTTCTGTGGATGCTGCGTGGCCTGCTAAGTTTCTCCAGTGCACAAAAGTGAAAGGCAATCTACATTTTTGGCCTGAGTCTTTCATCATAAGTGCATATTTATGTACTGATCCATACCTCAGCATCTGCAGGTGTTCTTGTTCAGTCCACCACATTAATGTAATACGTCCCAGCTGCTTATTGTTCATGCAATGGACCACCCTTCTTTTTATTGGGAGAAGTTACTATAGTTTCCATTTCCTCTACAATTCAGGCAGAATCTGCTTTCTTAAGTGATTAAACAGGATGTGTTGTTGATTGTCACATGTACAGATACAGTGAGAAATTTAGTTTTGCGTGCTATCCAGGCAGATGACAAAAAAAATACCACATTCCAGCGCCATTTCAGATCCACAATTTAAGTTTGTAGCGGCGCTATGGTGGCATTGACCTGCCACGTGGCACCAGAGCATGATGATGACTGTGTGTGTCGAGCGCGTGATTCTGGCTTTTAAAAGGTTGCACGTGTGATGCAGAGTAAATCCGTTTGATTCACTCTAAAAATGCCTTGTGCAGTTATTTGGTTGTCTCTACTGTGATTCCATCCTCCAGAAAGCTATGTGTTCAAATCACGTCAGGGTCACCAATTGTGGCCACTGGAATCGCAGTGACCACAACAAAATAACCACACAAGGCATTTTTAGAGTGCATCAAAGGGATTCTGTAGATATGTATGTATGCTGTTATATCTTTTGTATCTGTGTGGTTGCAGCAAGTTAGAATGTTGGTGCATCTGTACATTGTTCTTGTGTATAATGCAATAAAACTGTCCTCATCAATATTGGTGACTGAATCAGAGAGAAATGAAGTTACCCGTGGATATGAAATTCAATATCGATTAGCTATTCGTTGATCTTCCTTATGATCTCTCTAGTTTTACCCTTTCAGAGACATCCCTCTCCCTGCCTCCCTGCAATTTAATGAGCTTTGTTTCTTTCTTTGTGCCAAAACATCTCTGATCTGAAATATTGAGCAATTCCAGCACTTACTATTTTAGATTTGCAGCATCTATAGAGTTTCTTTTATAATTTGCAGATGAATTGTGACTGTATTACAGGACAAGAGTCTAACTGGACTATTGCTGCAGTGAGATTCAGTTAATATTAAGATGTAGGAAAATAATTTACCAACCAGTATACAAAATTATGAGGTGTATCGACAAAGTAAATGTAGGTAGGTTTTTTCCACTGAGGACAAGTGAGATCCAAATCAAAGGACATGGGTTAAGGGTGAAAAGGGAGAAGTTCAGGGGGAATATTCGGGGGAACTTCTTCATACAGAGTGTTAGTGGGAATGTGGAACATGTTGCAAGCAGAAGTGGTGAAGGTGGGCTCAATTTTAATAATTAAGAAAAAATTGGATAGGTACATGGATGGGAGGGGTATGGAGGGATATGGAATGGATGCAGGTCAGTGGGATTAGGCACAAGCTAGAAGGGTCAAAGGGCCTGTCTGATTTTCTTAAACTGGATTGTTTATTGTCACGAGTGCAGAGGTGGAGTGAAAAGCTTAGTTTTGCATGCTATTCAGTCAACTCACAAAATGTCCAGTGCCCCAAAAATAGATCAGAGAAATGGTAAAAATATTAGTCTTGACATTAATAGCAATTTATATCAGTACTAAACATTATCGTAAAGCCCAAATCAAATGTAAAATTTGACTCAGAAATCCCCAAATGGAAATTCCACAAAACTAGTCCCAGTCCCAGAACTGTTAGCTATCGATCATTAACTTCAAGGCCTTTAGTGTAGGAGAATTCAGGGACAGTAATATATTCTCATTTTACCATCAATGCTGACAATTTGAAAATGAATAAGAACAAGATAAGCATGTGCTGGAGCATTTCAATTCCCGATATCATCTGCTTTTTGCCTTAGAAGGTGACTATTTGGCAGTCTCTCTTTAAAATTCCATGAGAGAAAAATATAGCATCGTTAAAACGTAATTTTGATTCTTCTGGTCCAGTAGCTGACCATAGGCTTCTGTTCCCATTAAGGTGTATGGGTCACTGAATTACATGCATCTGGATAAGGTATAATGACAGCCATACCTCACCATTAGTGAACGATTGGATACAGGTAAGAAAGCAGAAGATGCTTGGTAATGAATCCTGTCAATGTGCTAACACGTCCAGATTTACATTTAGTCAATCTTATCAGATTAATAATGAATTTAGAGAGGGTGGGGGAAATCGGATTTATATTCAGTTGCTTGCACCTGAAACTAACCAGTTCAGCTCCAAGGTCCTCGCTGGGGACCAAAGCTTGTTGAAGCAAAAGCCTTACTTTCTTTTCACCTCACATAACATAAGTATTTGTTTAATGATTTTTTTATGTGGTTGGTAGGAGGGAAGTTCAGAAGAAACCAAAACTTGTCTACTTCACAGGGAGGGGGGCAGGGGGACCATAAACTATGAGCAGAGTCTTAGGGTGATCACAGCCAAAAAAAAATAGTTTGAGAATGGCTGAACTAGCGGATGTAAAAGTTTGTGAATTGCAATTATTTGCATTTTTTAATTTAGATATACAGTATGGTAACAGGTCCTTCTTCCCCACAAGCTCATGCTGCTAAAATACATATGACCAATAAACCTTCCAACCCAGTGCGTTTTGAAGGATGCGAGGTGTGATAGTACAGATCTATCACCAATGTACATAGTGTATATAGTTACTGTATCTAGACTGTGCTTACAGCGATTGGCTGAGAGCTAAGCCACACCTATTGTTTGGGCCTTAAAGGGTTGTGTCCCTAGCCAGGTCGGATCATTCCGGACTGGTCGGCCACCTGTGAAGAGCTCCGGTCTTTTGCTAATAAAAGCCTTGGTTTGGATCAACAAGTCTTTGGTTCTTTCGACGAGCTCTACACGAGGAAACTAGAGTGCTCGGAAAAAAACCAATACAGACACAGGGAGAACTTACCAACTCCTACAGAGAGCGGTGGATTCAAACCCTAGTTGCTGGTGCTGGAAGAGCATTGCACTAACCCTCTATGCCAACCATACACTATTTGAAATTTGCTCAAATTCTGAGGCAGAATTCTCCATCCAATTGCCTCTGAATTCTCAGGTGATGAGCACCTTCAAGAGTTCATTACATTTTTGGGTACAAACTGAGGAAGTGGGAAGAAAGCTGAAAAATTAGCGCACTTGCACGGGATCTAAAGGTCATGAAACCTAATCCTGTCCCTATCTCTTACATCTTTAGTTCAGCACAGCTGTCTAACTAGAATGCCAAGGGCGGGCAATGCAATTCTGGGGAGGTGTGTGTTGAGTCATGCATCTTGTAGCTGTCGAGGAGATTAGCTCTGAACCAAAGAAGCATTCATGGGCTAAGTGCTCTGAGGATTTTCTCTGCTTTAATTGTCTTATGATGCTCCTATCTCACACAGGTAGAACATAAACCAGAGGAATAAACTGGTTGGTTGTGCTTCTTGGATAAAAAAAAAGTCAATGAACCTGTCAGCTTCCTAAGTTGCCTGTCACTGATTGAGTAAATACAATGGGGTGGTCAATAATCTGAAAAAAGGAATACCGTCCATTCCTGGACATAACTGCAGGGGATGATAACCATGGCTTTGAATGAACAAAAGCAACTTCCACATTTTTGAACATTTACAACGAGTTCCCCAGAATTTGAGTAGAAACTCAATGCTACGCTGGAGGAAGAGAAATGAGAAGAAATCTCTCAGATACTCTCAGGATTTTTAAAGCAACATGGCACTACAGAAGACAGTACGGCTAGTGTAGCAATTAGTGCAGCCTCATTACAAGCCAGCGACCCAGGTTCGAATCTGGCATTGTCAGTATGAAGTTTGCACATCTTCTCCGTGTCCACGTGGGTTTCCCGCTGCTCCGGTTTCCTCCCACCCTCCAAAATGAATGGAGTTATAGGTTAATTTGGGGGTAATTGGGTAGCATCCATTTAAATAGCCAGAATTGGCTTCTACCATGTGGTAAATTAATTTTAAAAACAAAATGATCCCAATTGAGGTAGATGAGTTAGAATTCTCAGGTAAAAGAACCAGGAAACACAAAATAGGAATGGAATTTTTCATATTATCTCTCAGACCAACAATGAGAAGCTATAAGATGATCAGGCAGCATCCATGGGCACCAATTTGCCAACAATTTTTGTCGGGATCCTTTGCCAAGAACAAAATGGTTT
The DNA here is from genome assembly GCF_036971445.1 of Narcine bancroftii. Classification (NCBI taxonomy): domain Eukaryota; kingdom Metazoa; phylum Chordata; class Chondrichthyes; order Torpediniformes; family Narcinidae; genus Narcine; species Narcine bancroftii. The sequence continues at coordinate 41,931,748 of NC_091476.1, read as the reverse complement.
CTCAAACTTGATCAGTCAATCAAAACATTACGGTTGCTCCGACTTGGTTCTTATAATTGTAATTACAATATCACTTGAAGTCAAAGGATCCACACCGGCTGCGGGCTCCTGGAGGCTGGCACATGGGAGCCAGATATCAGAATTGGGATTCGAGATGGTGCTGAGGACAAGGAGGGCTCTCGAAAGCCCCTGGGTGCTGAAGGCTTCCTAATCATGTTGAAGGTTTGGATCGGGTGCTTGAGTTGCCAATGGATCTCTGCAGGGACTCTGGAGGTGAATCCATGGACACTCAGTGTCTCTGAAGGGACTCTCTTTTGATTCACTGCCTTTTATTTTTGGGGCCAGCGGGTAATGCTCATGCTGACTCTTTGTTTGCCTTATGATAGGCAAAACTAGGTGTATATGCATCATTACATGACAATAAACAGAATCTTGTACCTTAAATCTTGAAGAACAATCCCCTGGTGAGCAACAATCCATCCATCCCACTTGTGAAATGTTTGCTTCATCCAATGACTGATTTGTATGGGCCAGAGCTCCAAATTTACATAATCCTGTATGATAAAAGGGCATCAATATCACAATTACATTTTGTGTATAGTACATGACAATAAAGTATCTTGAATCTTATTATCCAAAATATGGTAAATGCCTTCACAGTTTAGCCTTCGTTGCCAGAAGGATTGAAGTTAAGAGCAGGGAGGTTCTGCCGTAACTGTTAAGGACACTGGTGAGGCCACACCTAGAGTACCTTGTGTAGTTTTGGTTTCCTTACTTGAGAAAGATATACTGGCTTGGGAGGTGGTGCTGAGGTTCATCAGGCTTATTCCAGCATTGAAGGGATTAGTTTAACAGGAGAGATTGAGTGAGCTGGGACAGCTCCCATTGGAGTTTAGAAGAATGAGGGTGATCTTATATGAAATGAAGAAAGGAATAAATAAGATAGAAGCAGGGTGGTGAATTTCTGCAGAAGGTGAGACTAGAACTAGGGGAAACACACTCAATATTTGGGGGAATAGAATAGACTGAGACAAGGAGGAACTGCTTCTCCCAGAGAGAAGCAAATGTGTGGCCTTCTCTGCTCAAGGGTGCAGAAGAGGCTACCTCAATGAATGTATTTAAAGCACACAGGCTGACATATTTTTTAAAATTCGAGGAATTAAGGACTGTGGGTTAACTGTGGGTAAGTGGAGCTGAATCTACAGCTAGATCAGCCATAAACGATGGAGGAGACTTGACAGGCCACATTGCCTACTCTGCTCCTATTTCTTTGATTCCATAAGAAGTTTATGTAAAATTATACACAGAGAAAAGTGAAAGACTCACTACCCAAAACCAGGCCTTTAACCTCAACCAGTACATGTATCACGAAGATCTCCTCTTGCTTTTCCTTGGCTGAATCAACCAATTGGCCCTCATGTCTTTCTTCTTATGTGTTTAACCAACTTCCCCTTCAATGCTATGTTATTTAAATATATATTTATTTTGGATCACTCTGTATCTATGTCAGTGTACTGTGTGTCTGTGCGTGTGCACTATAGTCCAGAGATATGCTCTTTCGTCAAGTTGTATATGTACATGTACAATCAGATGACAATAAACTCAAACTTGAACTCAGCCATCCCTGTGGTAGAATCCATCATTTTCTCACCTTTCTTTGGGTCAAGAATTCCACAAGATCTTGAAGCAAAGTGATGTGAGTAGAGTAAGTGATGCTGGAAGTAGAACAATGCCATGCCTCGTAATCAGTTGGAGAAAAATGGACTTGGTTCATGGTTGAATGAGCAGATGAGGAAACACAATGGTGCTGGACTGCACATCAATGGCGGAGCAGTAGATCATACTTCAGTCATAGGAGAATTTACTATTTCATTCAGAGATCAATGTAATTAATAGGAATTGGCCCAAATACAGCTAAAGTTATACAGTTGTGCTTATTGTTAACCTCTTGCACTCAGTGGACTTAACATTAGCAATTTGAAAATAGAATTTGATGTTCAATAAAATTATACCATCAGTGTGATTCTTAACAATTCTGTCTAAAAAAATGGGAAGGCAGGTGCGCTTAGTATTCCCTCAAATATCCTGCACTCTCTGTCTGTAATTAACAGCTTTCCCTGCTCCCGAGTTTCAGCTTTGGCCCTACGCAGAGAAAAGTAAGGTGACGCGCAGCACAAACAGTGAATGCTGGAAATGGTCCAAAGGTCAGGCAACATCTGCAAAGAGAATGAAAGCTTCTAGTCAAAAAGACTTTCCAATTGGAAAGGAGGGAAAAAAAAAGCATTGATGAATGTACCAGAGATGGAGCCAATTGGGTGTCATTGGGTGGCACAGGCTTGTGGGCCAAAAGAATCACTAAATAAATTGAAACTTGGTGGAGGAACTCAGTCGGGGAGAAAGAATGTTGACATTTTCGGTCGGGACCTTTCATCAACACCATCCTTTCTCTCCCATACATGATACTCGACCCACTGAGTTCCTCCATCAGTTCATTGTTGCACCAGAATCCGGCATCTGTAGTCCCTTGTTTGTCAGCAAAAAAGAAAGGGGCCCAGAGACCCAGGTTCGAATCCAGCACTATCTGTAAAGAATTTGTACATTCTCCCTGTGACTTGCATGGGTTTTCTCCGGGTGCTCCAATTTCCTCCCACCCTCCAAAATATACAGGATTGGTAGGTTAATTGGTATATTTGAGGTTCAATGACCAGAATCAGCTTCTACCGTGTTGTAAATAAATTTAAAACAAAATCATATTGCTCTTATGTCGTCAAATGTTTGAGAGGGTACTAAAGGGACATCTCTGGTCAGGTGAAGCTGCGATTGTCATGGAAATAAACTATTTATGAAGTTATCTATCAAGTGCCATTGAATAATGGCAGGTATCTTCAGACCAAAAAAATACCTGCTGTAAATGCTTTCAATGAGGCTGGATCTCAAAGCTCACCAGGACCTGGTGGTTGATTCAGAAAGCAGTGATTAAAACAATGTCAGTTTGACATTCACAATGCATTGGAATTAAGTCATCTCCTTCTTCATCTTTTCTCACACCAAGTGACATCTGTTCTAAGCGCTACAGAAATAATTAGTGTATTTGTAAGTAAATTAGGGTCATCTATTTTATTTCCTAAGTCAAGCTTGATTTTAATTTGAATTTTAACATCTAGACTGTGAGCCTAAGTATTTTCCTCAGGCTCCTAGAGTCGTTTCATCACTATTACATCAATACTCCCATTTTCCATTATTTAATTACAGTAATTGGGCAAATCGCACCTATGAAATTAATTCATGTGAAAGAGAATAGAACAAAACTATTTAAAGGAACTACATGCTTCCATTGATTTTAAAAATAATTGTTCATTACAACACTGTATTTTAATTTCTGGTGTGTTTCAAATCCTTTGAGTTCTATCACAATACATCATAAACCTCAGACAAGTGCATAATTGCTGCCTTCTTATGAATTGTTTTGAATGAAGGAGTTTGTGTTGACTGGGCTGTAGTTACACACTGTCACCAGAAGAGGCACTGTAGCAGGAATAGGGGCATTACGCATTGACATAGTTCATTCCTTGATTAAAAAGTTCACTTGGAAATGTAGAGTGTTTTTTTTTGTAAATATTTCCCTGTTCTCTACTGATGAACACCAATATTAAACTGAGATTCCAAGCTTGTAGATAATGTCTCTTGTTTCAGTTTCAAAGAAGAGAGAGATATTCTTATTTACCGACAAAGTGTATCCCACAATCAAGATCAGAATAAGAAATCTAAGCACAGTCTGCTGGAGGAACTCTGTGGGGGAGAATGAAAGAAATTTTGCTGTTTCAGGCAGTTGTTAAAGAAGGTTATTAAATCAGCACAACTGTGGGCTAAAACAGCCATGATCACCCTTCATCAAGATGTGTTTTCTGAATAACAGTTTATTTGGTCATTACACCTTATGCTCTTATACCAGAGCAATGAAGAACATCTGCAGACTTTAAAATCGAGTGCAATACACAAATATTCTAGAGAAACTCAGCAGGTCACGCAGTATCTATCGAAAGTAAATGGTGACCAACATTGGATCTTTTGTCATGTACCTGAAGAAGGGCTCAGACTCGAAACACTGACTGCCTTCTACTACCCATGGATGCTGTGTGACCCGCTGATTATCCCGCAGCACATGTCTATTCCCTTCTGGTTGTTTTAGGAATCTTGTTCATTCAGCATATTCTACATTACAGGTATTCCTCACCTTACATCGGTGTTCTGCTTTGACCGACTGGTCATATCTCAAAATGGACATATGCCAGAAATGCAACGTGTTATCGATTGTCAAATGCAACATGGTGGACATCAAGGCCAGATCTCGCGAGAGGTTGGCTGTCCCTCCCATAGACATTATTTTCCATAGAGAGGCCCTCATGTTCACCATAAAAGTGTAATTTTTCTTTATAAAATATTTTTATTGAAGTTTGCTATAAAACAAAAATCAAACAATACAATTATATATATATATATATATATTTCACCTACCATTGTACTAGATTAAAAACATAACAAACATGTGACAACCTGGAAATAGACAGCACAGCATCAAAGCTTGTAACAACCCTAAAACTTTAGATTGTGGTCATGGTCCATAAAGGGGTCCCATGCATTAGGAAAATGGTATTTGAATCTTTAATGATATATCTATTTTTTTAATAAACTTAAACAACTGATAATATCATGTAACCATTGTGTATGGGTAGGTGAAATATTATCTTTACATTTAATCAAAATTGCACTTCTGGCTGTCAATGAAGTAAAGGATAAAATTCGATTTTGAGTTAAAGTCAAAATATAATTATCCTGAAATGATGTGAAAAGAGTAAATAAGTGGTTAAAAAGTGTAATTTTTATATTTTTAACTTCTTTTATAAAAAATTTTGGTTGTATGTGTGGATGGCCATAAGTTGCATAGGTGGTAAGTTGGGGAATACCTGTACAACAATGACCTCAATTCCAGTCTACTTTCTTGGTCCCAAAATGCTTTAGGAATTCCTCTGATCCAAAAAAAATACACTTGACTCCGAGCGAGCTTTCAGTAAAATGGACAATATATTAGAGACATTTAACAAAATTCAAATCAGCAACAAGATTACATAGGTTAAAAAATATTCAAAGACTGGCATGGTTTCCATTGCAATTAGCACAATGCCACTGACCAGAGTCTGAATCCAGCACTGTCTGTAAGGAGTTTGTACATTCTCCCAACATCTGCGCATGTTTCCTCTGAGCACTCCATGTTTTCCCCACCCTTCAAAACATATGGGTATGGCAGGTTAATTGGGGTAATTGGGCTGCACAGACTCATGCGCCAGGAGAGCCTGTTAGCATGCTGTATATCTAAATTTAAGTTTTAAAAAAGATAAATGTATAGGCTACTCATTATTGCTGACAGACAGCAATAAGTATATAACAATAAGATGGAGGAGCAGAATCAGGCCATTTGCCCCATTCAAATTGTACTGGACATTTTTCCCTTTTAACTTCATTCTCCCCATCTCCCCTTAAGCTTCAACATTTTTACTAATCAAAAACCTTTCAAAGTATCTTCAACAAAGAATCGGTAATGGAATTAGGAAGAGGCCATTTGGCCCCATGTCCCTGCTGCAACATTTAGTAAGAACATGATTAATCTTTTGTATCAACATTATGTTCCTGTATGAAAATCACATCCATTGATTTACTTAATATCCAAAATTCCATTGATCAATTCATAATTGGTACTCCATGCCACAATTCACCAAAATAGGTCCATCACACAAGCCCTTGGGTATAATTCATCTTGCCAGCAGCTTCCAGGCAGCTGTCGAGATCAGTTTATTCACACGATAATAACAATAATGGTTGTCTGAACATACACTGCAATCCTTGTTAGCTTAATTGGCCATCATATGCCATTTTAACTGTAATCGACTGTCAGCAAAATTCAATTTGAATAGCAATCAAAATACACAAGGTAACAATGCTCCTTCCATGCAGAAAGTTAAAGTGAGATTTCTATCATTATCTAGAGTGGCAAAAGCTCAGTTGTGTCAGGGAAGAACAGAATGTTCGATGATTTCAGTGGCACTTTCTGCTGTTGATGTGAGAGTATAATGCCAGACACTTCTATCCAACTGCACTAAGATCTCATTTAGACAAATGTGTCCTCACTACATCTTTGTCTGAGCAAATCTAACCTTGATAAAGTATAAGAGAACAGGCTGATTCTGATGAGAGTTTATACTCCTAAACATGAGTACAATGGACAAATGCACGAAAATTCTTGCTTGCTATAGCTACACAAGGTATCCAAAAAAGCAAATATATATTTCCACTAATCTGGGCCTGAGCCTTTCTTCAAGGAATAAGCAGAATAAGCCAGAAGCAGGAAATCTCAGGATATCTCAGAGTTCAGACGAGGCTGGATGGGGGATGAATCCAGACCAGCAAAAGGTGTGAATTAGATATGATAGGGGACGAGGTAAGAATTTATTATGTTTGTGTGAAAGAAGACAGGAAAAAGGGAGAGAGACAGAGCTGGAGGAAGGCGATGGGGGAAGAAGTTGAATGGGGGGGGAGGAGGTTTAATGAAAGCCAGAGAAGTTAATAATAATGCCATCTGCTTGGAGGGTGCCAAGTTGGAAGATGAGGTGTTGTGCCTCCAATTTTCAGGTGATTTCAGTCTGGAACTGCATGAGAACATGGACAGACACATGTCAGCGAGTGAATGGGATGGGGAATTGAAATGAATAGCCATTAGGAGATCCACGCTATTGAGGCAGACATTACAGAGACTTTCTGAGACTTCCTGCTTCTGGCTCATTTTTCTTATTCCTTGAAGAAGGATTTAGGCCTGAAACATCAGCAAATGTTATTTTCTTGATGCTGGAAAGACCATCTGAGCTCCTCCAGCATTTCTTTGCACTTAATACAATCACAGCGTCTGCAGGGTGTCACTCGTGTAAAGTACAGCAACGTGCTCGAAGTGGAAACTAAATTTGTCACTTGTTGACACAATTTGTCACAATCACCTAATCAAGAGAAAGGGTCTTCTACAAACAGATCAACAGGTTATCTCTAACATTACATACAACTGTGTATCTTATTTCTTTTTTGGCTTGGCTTCGCGGATGAAAATTTATGGAGGGGTAAAATCCAAGTCAGCTGCAGGCTCGTTTGTGGCTGACAAGTCCGAAGCGGGACAGGCAGACACGGTTGCAGCGGTTGCAATGGAAAATTGGTTTGTTGGGGTTGGGTGTTGGGTTTTTCCTCCTTTGTCTTTTGACAGTGAGGTGGGCTCTGTGGTTTTCTTCAAAGGAGGTTGCTGCCTGCCGAACTGTGAGTCAACAAGATGCACGGTTTGAGGCGAGATCAGCCCACGGGGGTGGTCAATGTGGCAGGCACCAAGAGCTTTCTTTAGGCAGTCCTTGTACCTCTTCTTTGGTGCACCTCTGTCATGGTGGCCAGTGAAGAGTTCGCCATATAACACGATCTTGGGAAGGATATGGTCCTCCATTCTAGAGACGTGACCTACCAAGCGCAGTTGGATCTTCAGCAGCGTGGATTCGATGCTGTCGGCCTCTGCCATCTCGAGTACTTCGATGTTGGAGATGAAGTCGCTCCAATGAATGTTGAGGATGGAGCGGAGACAATGCTGGTGGAAGCATTCTAGGAGCCGTAGGTGATGCCGGTAAAGGACCCATGATTCGGAGCCGAACAGGAGTGTGGGTATGACAACGGCTCTGTATATGCTAATATTTGTGAGGTTTTTCAGTTGGTTGTTTTTCCAGACTATTTTGTGTAGTCTTCCAAAGACGCTATTTGCCTTGGCGAGTCTGTTATCTATCTCGTTGTCGATCCTTGCATCCGATGAAATGGTGCAGCCGAGATAGGTAAACTGGTTGACCGTTTCGAGTTCTGTGTGCCCGATGGAGATGTGGGGGGGCTGGTGGTCATGGTGGGGAGCTGGCTGATGGAGGTCCTCAGTTTTCTTCAGGCTGACTTCCAGGCCAAACATTTTGGCAGCTTCTGCAAAACAGGACGTCAAGCGCTGAAGAGCTAGCTCTGAATGGGCAACTAAAGCAGCATCGTCTGCAAAGAGTAGTTCACGGAAAAGTTGCTCTTGTGTCTTGGTGTGAGCTTGCAGGCGCCTCAGATTGAAGAGACTGCCATCCGTGCGGTACCGGATGTAAACAGCGTCTTCATTGTTGAGGTCTTTCATGGCTTGTTTCAGCATCATGCTGAAGAAGATTGAAAAGAGGGTTGGTGCGAGAACGCAGCCTTGCTTCACGCCATTGTTAATGGAGAAGGGTTCAGAGAGCTCATTGCTGTATCTGACCCGACCTTGTTGGTTTTCGTGCAGTTGGATAATCATGTTGAGGAAATTTGGTGGGCATCCGAGGTGCTCTAGTATTTGCCAAAGCCCTTTCCTGCTCACGGTGTCGAAGGCTTTGGTGAGGTCAACAAAGGTGATGTAGAGTCCTTTGTTTTGTTCTCTGCACTTTTCTTAGAACTGTCTGAGGGCAAAGAACATGTCAGTAGTTCCTCTGTTTGCGCAAAAGCCGCACTGTGATTCTGGGAGAACATTTTCGAAGACACTAGATACTATTCTATTTAGGAGAATCCTAGCGAAGATTTTTCCTGCAATGGAGAGCAGCGTGATTCCCCTGTAGTTTGAGCAGTCTGATTTCTCGTCTTTGTTTTTGTACAGGGTGATGATGATGGCATCACGAAGGTCCTGAGGCAGCTTTCCTTGGTCCCAGCAGAGCTTGAAAAACTCATGCAGTTTGGCATGCAGAGTTTTGCCACCAGCCTTCCAGACCTCTGGGGGGATTCCATCCATACCTGCTGCTTTGCCACTTTTCAGTTGTTCAATTGCCTTATATGTCTCTTCCTGGGTGAGGACCTCATCCAGCTCTAGCATTAAGGGCTGTTGAGGGAGCTGGAGCAGGGCGGAATCTTGGACTCAGCGGTTGGCACTGAAAAAAGATTGGAAGTGTTCTGACCATTGGTTGAGGATGGAGATCTTGTCGCTGAGGAGGACTTTGCCGTCTGAGCTGCGCAGCGGGCTTTGGACTTGGGGTGAGGGGCCGTACACAGCCTTTAGGGCCTTGTAAAAACCCCTGAAGTTGCCAATGTCCGCTCTGAGCTGGGTTCGTTTGGCGAGGCTAGTCCACCACTCATTTTGGATCTCCCGGAGTTTGCGCTGAAGATGGCTGCATGCACGACGGAAGGCTCGTTTCTTCTCTGGCCAGGACGGCTTTGCAAGGTGAGTCTGGTGGGCAGCTCGCTTCTTTGCCAGCAGCTCCTGGATTTCCTGGTTGTTTTCGTTGAACCAGTCCTTGTTTTTCTTGGAGGAGAAGCCCAGTACCTCTTCAGTGGATTGCAGTATGGCAGTCTTCAGCTGATCCCAGAGGGTTTCAGGAGACGAGTCCGTGAGGCGGATTGCATCCTCGAGCTTTGCTTTGAGGTTTGCCTGGAAGTTTCCTCTCACTTCATCTGACTGCAAGTTTCCAACACTGAACCTCTTTCTAGGGCTTTACTGTTCCTGGACTTTGGCTTGAAGTGAAGGTTGAGCTTACAGCGAACCAGCCTGTGGTCAGTGTGACATTCCACGCTGGGCATGACCCTGGTGATGAGTACATCTCGTTTGTGTCTTTCTCGCACCAGGACGTAGTCCAGGTATGTATAACTTGGTAGTTAAATTCAAACTACCAAGTTATTGTCAGACTACATACATACTGTGTATATGGAACATAGAACTCTACACAGACCCTTCCATCCATTCACAACAGGGTCCCAATGGCTCCTTCCTTGGGACCCAAAGCATATTTACCCAGTAAGTAAAAACCCTATTTTATTTTCACTTTCATGTAACATAAACGTTTTCAATGATTTTTATAGAGTCGGCAGGAGAAAAGTATGGAAGAAATCAAAATGTAACTGCTTCACTGGGAAGAGTGCCCATAAACTAAGGCATCCAAAGCCAAAATAAGGTTGAGCATGGCTGTTTTAGCCCTCAGTGTTGTGCCGATTTAATAACCTTTTTTAACAACTGCCTACAGTTTCCCTACCGCATAACCCTCCATTTGTTTCAGTTCCAAGTACCAATCTAATCGCCTCTGAAATGATCCTATTGTACCTGCCTCCACTAGCATTACAGGCTGCGTATTCCATGCACTTATCATTCACTGTGTAAAAAACATACCCCAAGATCTCTCAGTTCTTCCACCCTCCTCAGAGCCCTCCCATTTACATTGCATTCTACCTTCAAATGTCACCTACCAAAATGAGTAACTTCACACTTTTCTGGTTTAAACTCCCTGCTACTTTTCAGCCCAGCTCTGCATCCTATCAATGTCCCTTTGTATAACCTCTGGCAACCCTCTAGACCACACATGTCAAACTCTGGCCCGCGGGCCAAATTTGGCCCGCGATATAATTATATTTGGCCCGCAAGATCATTTCAAAAATGTATTAGAGGTGGCCCGCCCTTCAGCAAGAGCCGATGCTGTTTTTTGGTAATGTCACCCCCACCATCCTCCCCCTTCATTGCACATCCTTCCCCATTGTAACATGAGAAATTGTAACACGAGAAGTCTGTCAATGTCATCAGCCGGCAAGCCGGTTGGAAGGCTCCCCGCACAACCTGTCACTTCTCCCACCTGTCGAGCGGTGCGGCGGATGGGCGAGCGCCTGTGATTGCTTGTCGGCGTGACGGGCATGGCAGGCTGTGCACGGCCCCCGGGCAGCGCGAGCCCCGCGCGACTGGCACTGGACGGCCCTTCCACAGCGCGAGCGCACTTCTCCCGGTCGCCACGGCCTTCAGCGCTTGCACCCGCGCGGACCCCAGGGACGGCTGGTTCGGCCCTGCACGTGAAGAGAGAGATGGTGGCTGTCCGCAAAGGCTGATCGGCAGCGCGCTGGGCCTGAGTGGGTGGGTAAGCAGGGGTGGGCAGAGGGTGTAGGTGAGGAGTAATGGGCAGGGGAAGTTATGGTGGTGCAAGGGGCAGTTAGAGGGAGGGATGAGTAGAAGGAGGGGTGGATAGGGAAGAGGTAAAAGGGGAGGGGCAGGGTGAGTAGGGGAGGGGTGATTAGAGGGTGAGAGACGGGTAGAGGGAGGAACAGGTTGAGGGGAGAGGCAGTAGAGGGGTGTATATAGGATTGGGTGGGTAGAGGCAGAGCGAGTGGAGTGAGGGGTGAGTAGAGGTTGGGTAAAGGACTGGTCAGGTAGAGGGATGGTGGGTCGAGGGTGAATAGAGGCCTAGAGCCTGAGGAGTGAGCAGGAAATGCTGAGTCCTGATGCAGGCCAAAATGGACACAGCCTGTGAATGCTGACTACATCTCCACAGGGACCAAATAGGTTTCCCTCAGGTCAAGCAAAGGGTGAACTTGAGCTACCTACTCCTGACCTGTAACATTATCCTCCTAAAGTTATATCCTAAAGTTTAACATTACATATGTTGAAAGAAGAGAAAACATGCAGATGTTGTTGAAAAATTTCAATAAATATTTAGTTCGGCCCTCGACTTAGTCCAAGTTTTTAATTTTGGCTCTCCGTGAATTTGAGTTTGACACCCCTGCTCTAGACTATCCACAACGCCATTAATCTTCGAGGCACTTGCAAACTTACTAACCACTCTTCCACTTCCTCATCTAAGTCTTTTAGTATAATCACAAAGAGGAGTAGTTCCAGAAGAGATCCCTGCAGAACACAACTAACTGGTCACTGACTTCAATGCAGAATATAAACCATCTACAACAACTGTCTCCTTTTCTGGGCAAGCCAATCCTGTCTTCATAGAGCAAAGCCTCCTGGAATTTCATGCCTCCTTATTTTCTGAATGAGGAACCTTATCAAATATCTTCCTGAGATTCACTACATCCACTGCTCTTCTTTCATTGATGTGCTTTAATACATCCTTACAGAAATCAATCAAGCTCATAACTCACAGCCTTCCTCTGACAAAGCCATGCTGATGAATGTGAATTTTGAACCTTCAGGCCATAATCAAAATGGTCACTGGGCTATCATGCAGTGAAGGAATTACATTCCCTCCAAGAAATTCTAAACCGCTGTGTTCAGCACTTTCACATTCTCCTGACATCCCAGAGAATTTCACAGCAATTAGGTCCTTTATTCCCTTGTAGGCGAATGCAAAGTTTGGTTTTCGCATGGCTGGATCCCATTTTTGAGCAAGAAACAACGTACTGTTTTGTTCCCTTGCAGAGAACACTTGTCTTTCCGTGGGGCAAGAAAGATCAAAGGGCAAAAATTATTTTGAATTATCCAGCTGTGTTTCTCCCACAGCCAAGTGCCCGAATGGAAGAGAAATTGACCATGCACTGGAGCAGGGTCCAAGTTCAGCAGCATCCAATTCCCACCTGGTTGCTGTTATACCCAACACCCTTCTTTCTCTTTGGCTTGGCTTTGCAGACGAAGATTTATGGAGGGGTAAATGTCCACGTCAGCTGCAGGCTCGTTTGTGGCTGACAAGTCCGATGCGGGACAGGCAGACATGGTTACAGCAGTTGCAGGGGGAAATTGGTTGGTTGGGGTTGGGTGTTGGGTTTTTCCTCCTTTGTCTTTTGTCAGTGAGGTGGGCTCTGCGGTCTTCTTCAAAGGAGGTTGCTGCCCGCCGAACTGTGAGGCGCCAAGATGCACGGTTTGAGGCGATATCAGCCCACTGGCGGTGGTCAATGTGGCAGGCACCAAGAGCTTTCTTTAGGCAGTCCTTGTACCTCTTCTTTGGTGCACCTCTGTATCGGTGGCCAGTGGAGAGCTCGCCATATAACACGATCTTGTGAAGGCGATGGTCCTCCATTCTGGAGACGTGACCTACCCAGCGCAGTTGGATCTTCAGCAGCGTGGATTCGATGCTGTCGGCCTCTGCCATCTCGAGTACTTCGATGTTAGGGATGAAGTCGCTCAAATGAATGTTGAGGATGGAGCTGGTGGAAGCGTTCTAGGAGCCGTAGATGATGCCGGTAGACACCAAGATAAGAATATTTAGTATCTGCCTCTTCCATGAAGTAGATTTCTATCAATGTAGAAATACTACTTCAGTTTAAATTTAGCATTTAACCTTATCATTTGTAGAATTTAACCTCGAAGACAATGATTGACAGGTGAAGTTGTAGAGATTCAGAAGTGCCAGCCTTGGTGATTGTACACTCGCTCTTATGGCCTTTCATAGAGATGTTCTTATAAAGAGGTTCTCTGAAGCAGCATCACCTTTCACATCAATGATCAGAGGAGCAAAGTTTTTTCAAATTATTTAAGGCTGATCATGGCTCACTTCTATCTTTTTGTCCCCTGTTTACAATTAGTTAAGTGATTTGCTCATCGGGCACCATGTTCATTCCTCAAAATCTTCCTTCCTGGCCATTTTAAAATTTGCCCTCTATGAAAACATCTTGCTATTGAGTCTTCCTGTGTTGAAGATTTTTTAAAATTTAGAAATACAGCATGGTGCCAGGCACTTCCAGCCCATGAACCCATGCTGCCCAAATACACCCCCTAACCCAGTCTGTCTTTGGAAGGTGGGAGGAAATCAGGGCCCATGGAGGAATCCCACATGGAAATTGAGAGAACGTCCAAACTCCATATGGACAGCGGAGTAACAGTGTTGCACTAACCATGAATATTTCACTTCAAATAGCTTTTCAAATAAACGCTTCAACGTGGATATGCAATAACAAAACACTGGAAAAATCTTCCTGAATGCCAATCTCTCATTAATTTCATGTTAGCCCAAGCAACTTGAATAGAAGTTATCAAACATTCATTTTTAAAGCAATGGAACAAGTTTTCACCTTTTTTTTGTCCCCAATCCAGGGTTAAATACAATACTCAATGGTAATTTAATAAGATAATTAGTCTTCCAAATTTGTATTGGGTCAAAGATTCATAAAAACATGCAGCCCACTGAACTCATGCTACACCTTGTTTCTATCTGCACAAATTTCACTGACCTGCCATGGATCTGTAGCTTTCTGGATTCAGATTTCAGATTTATTGTCAAAGTACATACATGATATCACATACAACCCTAAGATTCTATTTCCTGCAGGCCAGGCAGAAATGACCACTTACTGATAGTGCAAACATGACTGTACACAATGTAAACAAATAAAGAACTGTAAACAGATAATAAATGCAAACAATCTGATTGTGGAATACAGAGAGGATTTTTTTTTAATCAATGAAGTGCAGATGTAAGAGTCCTTTCATGTTGTTGAGGAGTCTGATGCCGAAGGGATAGCAGCTGTTCCTGAAACTGGTTGTGAGAGTTTTTATGGAACTTGTTCCTCTTTCCAGGCGGTAGCAGTGAGAACAGAGTGTATGCTGGGTGGTGTTGATCCTCGATGATTGCTGCTGCTCTCTGACAGCAGCTTTCCTAGTAGATGTTCTCGATGGTGTGGAGGGTTTTTCCTGTGATGTCCTGGGCTGCGTCCAATACATTTGGACCTTTCTATCCCCATGTATTAGAATTGGCCGGTTCTGATGAAACATCACCTCTAATCTGATGCATATTTCCAGCATTTACTTTTCTTTCAGATTTCATGGAGTCAGAGATTTACAGCTCAGAAACACTACCTTCTGCCAACTCTTCCATGCCAAAGAAGTAGTATTACCTGAGCTTGTCCTAATGTTTGCGTTAGGTCCATATCCATGTAAATTTTCCATTTCCATTTACTTAACAAAATGGTTTATAAATTTCATAATTTTCACCGTCTCTACACTTTTTTTTGGCAGCTCGTTTCATATATTCCCAGCGCTCTGTCTGTGAAACAATTGCCATTCAGTTCCCCTTTAAAAACTTGTTCCACTGCTCTCACCTGAGACTGATGCTCTCTAGTTTTGGATACACCCATCCTGGGAAAAAAAATTGTGACTATTTCCCTTATCTATGCCCCTCACAATTTTATAAACATATCTAAGGTCATCTTTCATCCTTCGACACGCCAGAGAGAAAAAAATATTCCAACCTATCCAGCCTCTCCTTGTCTGAACAGTGCGTGTAAAATCATTGAGGATCTCTTCCACCCAGAACACAGCATATTTCAGCTACTCCTTTTGGGAAAGAGATACGAAAATATCATAGCCAGCCTACCAAGCTGAAAAACTGAAACTGAGAGGCGGTGAGAATACTGAACAACCAAAGGAACTGCCCACACTAATCATCCAAGATGCTCATTATTAATTAATTTATTTGTACATATGAATACTTGTCCTACATATGCATTATTTGTCTGTATTTGTCTCTCTGGTTGTGTGTCTTTGTGTTTTGCACTGAGGACTGGAGAATGCTATTTTGTCAGGTTGTACTTGTGCAATCAGATGACAATAAACTTGACTTGACTTATAAATCAAAATACCAGATCTAATAATATTCTTGTGAATCATTTCTGCATGCACCTTTTCGATCTTAGTGACATCCTTCCTGATAGCCAGGTGACCAGATACAATATCTTGTACTTGTACTTACATCTTGTAACATGACGCCCTGACTCCGGTACTCACTGTCCCATCTGATGAAGTCAAGTGTATCAAATGCCTTCTTAATCACCCTGTCTACCTGTGTCACTACTTTAAAAGAACTATGTACATATTCCCCGGGTCCCTTTGTTCTACAGTGCTCTCCAGGAATCTACTTGCTTTATTTTTAGAAAATAAAATCACAGCTAAATTTTTCAATTTTAGTTTAAGCAGGTTTTTTCAACTTTGGAAGTTGTTTCAAATTCGAGCTACCAAGTTATTGTCAGACTACATACATGGCATCACATATAACCCTGAGATTCATTATCTTGTGGGCCAAGCAGAATTTTTACTTTTCAGTAACTGTACATCATACTCAAGTAAAAAGAAATGTATACAAAAGAGACAAATGTAAACAAAGAAATGAGCATGCTACAGTTTGATCTGATGCCCACATCACTAATTGATGTCAGCAAAATGTTCCTTTAAAAAACCCAAGTACTCCCCGACTTATCACCTACTTGAGAGCAAATTCATTTTAAAGCAAAATATGCATATGTGCATGTGCAATATAGGTGTGCTAGAAAGATGGCAAACAAGAGGAAAAACCTATCCCTTGCCGATAGATTGTCTCATTCTGCCATTTCAACAACTTTAAAGGACAAAGAGAAAACATGTGAGGCTGTAAAAAGGATCTGCAAATATGCAGAGCCATCTTGATTCTTGTGTGCTTGCGTGAGTTTTCGGTTGCTACATGCACGGTGGGTTGGTGATTTGGAGTTCGGGTGACACACACGCGAGTGTTAAGGGTTCGAATTCAATGTCATCAAGGCACACAGGTATCAAGACGTTCACGCCCAGCCTATGGACCCTGGGATGCTGACTAACAAAGTAAGTTCACACATTTTGTCTCTTACATCCCTGTCAAATAAAATATTTGATTTAAAAGTTTGCTTTAAGACTTGGTACTCCATACGTACAGGCAAAATTCTCCCTTACGTCCATTCTGAGATAGGACCGATCCTTCAGTCTAAATTATGGTTGTAAGTTGGGGACTGCCTGTACAACATCTGGTTCTGAGTTTCCAACTAACAGGAAATAAAGAATCAGCATAGACAGGATTTTTTTTATTTTGTTTTGAAAATTCTAATGAGTGATTGGCTACAGGGACTGGCACTTGGGTCAAATCAGTTCTCTGAATGATCTGAACTCACTCATTACATTTGTAGCTAAAACGAAGAGAGGTAGAAAAGTGAAGTGGTCATATGGAGACTTCAAAGGGATGGTTAAGGGAAATTTTAAAGGAATGGTTGAAGATCAGCAAATGGAAAATCACATGGGCACATAAAAAAGAAACACTTCATCTCAATCCTAAGATCAGGCACAAGGGATCCCGGTATCATGGAGCATTATAAATGAGTTTGCATGTACATCAGTCTGTATGTATCTTGATCAATATGGTTTATAGAGTGAAAAATAAAAAATAAAAAAAAAATTAGAAAAGCTCAGAGAATGTTGTGGAGCAACATACAAAATGCTGGAGGAACTTAATGGGTCAGTGATTGAGATCATTTACTTTAAAGCCATTAGGCAGGAAAGAGAGCTTCACCACATACCTGAGTGAATTTGTGACTATAATTACACTTTTAACATGGCTTGTTAGACCTCAAATGGGAAAGTTTAGTTTTTATTTCCAATTATGAAAAAAAAACCTCAAGGCTGACTCATTCAGGCACTCTATTAAGGTTTTTTTTAAAATGTTAGAATGATCTGTTATTTCTATTGCCTGTAAACAATTTGATTCATCACAAACTTTAGCACATTACAGAGTTAAGAACCCTACCAAGACTGAGCTTGAATGTCAGACTGTTCAGGATAGTTAAAAACTTAGATGGAAAGATTGGTGAACTTTATTCTTTCTTTGACAAAGTTATTTGTGACAAAACTATGTATCATCTGTTCACACGTGTAATGTTGCAGAGGTAAGTGTCTGACATGTTACAGAGGTGTCGGTCACATTACAGAGGCAAGTTTCAATCAGGTTAGAGGTAAATTTAAAAAAAACTTGTCAAAACTGAAGGAGGAAGAACAGAATTTCTTTCAGATATTTCAGTTTGCAGTAAAAAAAAAGTTATTTTCCTTATGCAGACTGTTCCCTCTAAAGAGATAAATCTGATGGGCTCTCGATTTTTTTTTTTTTGCTTTTAAGGTGCCAAGTGTAGTTATCTTCGGGTAGTGAAGTGCTATGTGACACGTCTTAATGAACAAGGCCATCCATAGAGTCCAAAGAGCGGCAAGTGCTGGCAAACTGAAATAAAGGAACAACTAACAAGCTCAGATGGCCAATCGCACTCATGGAAAGGTAAACGTGGTAAATCTTTCAGACTGATGACCTGAGATTTCCCTCTCCAAAAGTTCCAACATTTTCTCCTTTTAATTTAATAGGTGTACAGAACACTCCAGTGTTATAGTGTTTGTGTTCCAAAAAAAAACCATCTGTATCACAATAATGTGAACTTTTTTTGTCCCCAAAACTGCTATCAGGGACTTGAATTCTCTCTTTGTGACACTAATCATGACCTCACTGACACAACAAAAGGACATCTGTACATTGCATGTTTTACACTTGGATAATTGTGAATTTTTATATACTTTGATTTTTTAAAAAATATTTATTGTCCATTTTATTCTATTAAGTGTATTATTGTAGTTATTTCTTTGTAGTTTGTTTTTACCATGCTGTGCACATGTACTTTGTACAATGTACAGGATATGATAATACAGTACACTCATTCTCATTATTAATGGAGATGGGCTCCTCTGGGAAGTTTTTCTCTGAAAAATGATGTCCCTCTGGGTATGTAGTCTATGGACAAAAGAATTCTGATTGCATTCTCGACAGAAGAGTATGAGTTGTTATTTTAATGAACTGGAAATAGATGTTGGTTAACAAGAAATCTGCAGTTGCTGAGGTCTAGCTTTTAGTGCACAAAGTGCCGGAGAAACTCAGCAGGTCACACAACGTCCATAGGAAGTAAAAGACAGTCAACATTTTGGGCCTAAGCCCAAACATTTTGGGCCTAAGCCCAACTTCAAGTGTGCCAAAAATCAGAGAGATGCCCGAAAAAAAATTGGGGGGAAGGGAGAGGAACACAGGCTGGCGGGTTATAGGTGGATATAGGTGAGAGGGGAAGGAGGAGAGGGCAGAAGGCTGAGAGAGACTGCTCTCTGACAGGAGTAGGGAGCTCGAGTTGAGGAAAAGCAAGAGATCAAGGGAGGGCTTCGTGGAAATTAGAGAAATCGATATTGATGATGTCTGATTGGACACTGCTGTTCCTTGTATTTGCAAGTGGCCTCGATTTGACAGTACCTGAAGCAATGGACAGACATGTCAGAGTGGGACTGGTGTGTGAAATTGAAGTGGTTGGCCATTGGGAGATCTGAACTAAGGTGTACAATGAAGCACTGATTTCCCTGGTCTGTGTCCAATCTCTCAATGTAGAGGAGGAGAACCAGGAGAACCACGTACTATAAATAACTCCTACAGATTAATAGGTGAATTGTTTGCTTCTCTTGAAAGGTCTACTTTGGGATGTGAAGGGCGGTGAGGGAAGAGGTATAGGTGCAGCTGCAGCACTTCTTGTGATCACAGAGTAACATACCAGGGTGGGTGGGGTGGGGGTTGGAATTCATGGGAAGAGCTGAGTGGAGGGAGTAGGAATGAATGTGGCATTGTTTTATGAAATACCATTGCTTAAATATCAATAGAAGATATTGCCTTGCCCATTTCCAAAGCAAACCTTGAAGATTGGGATCCTTGTTCTTGAGAAACTGGTTAAGTTCTCTGTATAAATGTGTGCCTATTTCATGAGGTATAATGTTTTTCATTGCCAGTTCAAATATTTTTGGCAGTGAGTCATGGACCATTGGTGGAAGAGTCTGAGATACCACGCACCTGTCTTCACTGACGGGATGGAAGTGGAGAGGGTTAGTCCCTTCAAATACTTCGGCATCTATATACAGGGCAACATCTTCTGAAGCCAGTTCATTGAATCAAGTGTTGAAAGCACACCAATGCCTCTCTAAAGAGGCTGAGAAAATTTCCTCTCTAAAGAGGCTGAGGAAATTTGACATTTCCTTGAATACTCTACTGAACTTCTACTAGTGCACTTAAGAAAGTGCACTGACCCGTTGCATCACAGCTCGAGTTGTCAACACATCCAGGAAAACAGAAGACTTCAAAGACGTTGACTTCTCATCCATTGCAGTCAGCTATATAAAAGACTGAGTGAAGAAAGCAGGCCACGTCAGAAAGGACCCTTCCCCTCCTCTCTCGTTACAACCTCCTCTCACTCCTCCTTTCAGGCAGAATGCACAGAAGTCTGAAGTCCAGTCCCTCCCGCTTCAAGAACTGTTTATTTGACGAAAGCTATCAGACTCTTGAATCTCTCCGTACAACCCCAATTGAACGCTACTCCAGGATATGTCTGAACTAGTACGGTTAGTATAGTTAACATAACACTATTAGAGCACCAACAACATGGGTTTGTACCTGGCACTGTCTGTAAGGAGTTTTCATGTTCTCTCCGTGTCTTCATGGCTTTCCTCAAAGTGCTCCAGTTTCCTCCCACTATTCAAAGCATAAGAGTATTGTAGGGGGCTGTAGTTTATGGGCCGGAAGGGCCGACTACCATGTTGTATGTCTAAATTTAAAATATAAATTTAAAAATTGTACTATCTCATCTTTTTGCACCAAGTGCAATAGTAAATATTCCTCTATAGTTTATCTTGATTGTCTATTTTCTTTTGATGATGTCTGATTGGACACTGCTGTTCCTTGTATTTGCAAGTGGCCTCGATTTGACAGTACCTGAAGCAATGGACAGACATGTCAGAGTGGGACTGGTGTGTGAAATTGAAGTGTTTATTAGTTTACTGTACATTTCTGTGTTGGTATAGAATACAAGAGCATGTCAATGCATTTGTATATTGTGCTATTGTGTTCTTATCATCATAAAAGCACAAAGAGAAGTTAGAAGAAGGAAAACACAAGGAGAAGGTGAAATCTGGGAAAATTGTTCGTAGAAAATATTGAGTATTGCAAGTAGAATTTTAGATGGATGAACTTACAAAATAACAGTAAGGAATTGTGGAAAACTTCCTCAGTTGCCTTGGCGAGTCTGTTGTCTATCTCATTGTCGATCCTTTCATCCGATGAAATGGAGCAGGAGGAAAAATGACATATTTCAGGTTGGTGAACTTTCATCAGGACTGAGGCAAGTTACCAATACAATGTGATGGTGCAGCCGAGGTAGGTAAGCGGGTTGACCGTTTTGAGTTCTGTGTGCCCGATGGAGATGTGGGGGGGCTGGTGGTCATGGTGGGGAGCTGGCTGATGGAGGTCCTCAGTTTTCTTCAGGCTGACTTCCAGGCCAAACATTTTGGCAGTTTCTGCAAATCAGGACGTCATGCGCTGGAGAGCTGGCTCTGAATGGGCAACTAAAGTGGCATCATCTGCAAAGAGTAGTTCACGGGCAAGTTGCTCTTGTGTCTTGGTGGGAGCTTGCAGGCACCTCAGATTGAAGAGACTGGCATCTGTGCGGTACCGGATGTAAACAGCGTCTTTCATGACTTGTTTCAGTGTGATTTAGCTTATGAGAAAAGAGGGGTGCACACAGAATAAGAGATTTTCCTGTCACAACTCCTTCAGGCTGAGAAGAATTTGCCCATTCACCCCATTGAGTCTCTCCCCCATTCAAATCACAGTCGATATATTTTCCCTCTCAACCCTATTCTCCTGTCTTCCCTCCATAACCTTTGATACCTTTGATAATCAATAACTTATCAATCCTTGCTTTAAATATACCCAATGGATTGACTTCCTCAGCCATTTGTGGCAGAAGATTACAGATTTATCACCTTCCAAATGAAAAAAATTCTCTTTATCTCTGTTCTTCTCCATGTCCACTCTATCCAGCTTGAGGATAGGGACATGGAAAGACTGAACGAAGAAAGTAGTTATCATTTTAGTTTGAGAGGTGGTGTAGAGGTTTGTTAATTATTGATGATCTGTCTGGCAAAAGTGTAAATAGAAGGTCATGAAATGATGGGCCTGAGAGGTACCTGAGGTAGCAAAGTTCAAAGTTCAAATTTATTATCAGAATATCTACATGGCACCATATATATCACTGAGATTCTTTTTCCTGAGGGCGAGACAGAATTTTTACTGAACCTATCTATAGTGCAAAAATCTCAAAAAAATATTCATATACAAAAGAGAAATATAAACAAAAAATGAATTGTAAGCAATTTGACTGTGCAATACAGAAAATAAATATTCAATAATAACAAATGTGAAAACAAGTCATTAAATTAGTTGTTTAGGGATCTAATGGTATGCTGACTGGCTGCATCACAGTCTGGTATGGGGACACCAATACCCCTGAATGTAAAGCCCTACAAAAGATGGTGGACGCAGCTCAGGACATCACGGGCAAAACGCTTGCACCATCAGGTCCAGGACCAGCTGCTATCAGACCCCTCAACAACAAACTCATTCGGGGACTAATTTAAAGACTCTTACTTTTGTACTTTAGTGATACTTTTCTCTCTGTATTGCACAGTCTGTTGGTTTACATTTCTTTATTTATTTACCAAGTACAGTTGTAAGGGTTAAAATAACTTAAAATTCATTTTTTCCCTATTTTTTTAGTTAGTTTAGGTTTCTTTTTTTCTTTTCTTTTTGAAATTCAATAATATAACAGATAATGGCTTTGCTCAACCATGAATAATACAAATTTCGATAAAAAATTTTACAGAATGAGAAGAGAAGGAAATACCTTTTCCTTTAATGTTTTAAATAAAGAAATTTATAATTCATTCAAAAATAACTTTTAACTTTATTTTTCATTTTTTTAGCTTTCTTTGGGGTTGGGTTTTCTTTCTTTTTGTTTGATATTATGATTTACTGCATTATTACTAATGTGTTCTGGTCTTCTGAATTCTGCTCCTATTGGAAATCTTTTTTCATATATTTTAAAAGTATTGCACATAATTGCATCATTCAATTATTTATATATTAAATACTAATAAAAATATTTTAAAAAGAAAAAGAAAATGATTTAAATGGATTGCAAACATATTTTTGCGAGAACCCAGCTGGCCAATATTGTTTACAACTTACACGAGTATGTCAGCTAGTTATACTTAATTCCAACGTTAGCTCGCTTGTACATTTAAAATAAACAATTTAGTTTTGAGCTTTGCTTTGCACTGTCTCGAGCCAGAAGACAGTCCAGATAATTATTTTTGACCATTCTTTTGAATGTATTAATGTATTGACATTTTGTTGTCTGATTTATTATTTGATTTAAATATAGTTTAACTGTTTTATCAAAGTTCTCAGTGCATACAGTCTAATAAACAGTGAAAAGCTCACTGCTACTTTATAACAGACTTTTCATTTCACGAGTCAAAACCCTAATGTCTTCATGTTGTCCGAGCAATTATAAAGGGTGATAGTCGCAATAATCGTTTTTTTTGCACTACCAATAAATAGCAATTCTGCTTTGCCTGAAAGAAAAAAAGAATATCAGGGATATATGTGATGCGATGTATGTGCTCTGACAATAAATCTAAAATCTGAAATCTGAATCAATAGGTGCACCATTGAGAGCATCCTATCAGGGTGCATCAGTGAGCGGACAGGAGCTGCTCCACCCACGACCACAAGAAACTGCAGAGGGTTGTGAATGTGGCTCAGGCCATCAACATCATTTACTCCGACTGCCTTGGAAACGCTGCTAACATATTCAAAGACTCATTCCACCCCGGCCACACTCTCTTTTCTCCCTCCCTCCCCTCCATCAGGTCAAAGATTCATGAGTGTAAGATCGCTCACTGCCAAATTCAGGAATAGCTCCTTTATTGCCATTATCAGTCTTCTAAATGAACCTCAGACGAGTAAAACTATATTTGCCTTTGCTCTCTGTAACTCTGCCCTTCTGTTCTGTGTTTTACTTGCTGTACAATGCATGGGATGTCTCGATGGACAGATAATATAATAAATCCCCACTGGAACTCTGTACATTTAACAATAAACATGAAGTTGAACTTGAGATATGCTCTTACTCCTATTGAGGATTTGTTCCATCAAATGAATTTATCATTTTTCTATATGTTATATGTTATCCCTTTAACCTCACAAAGATAAGCGTATACAGAGCCGTTGTCATACCCACACTCCTGTTCGGCTCCGAATCATGGGTCCTCTACCGGCACCACCTACGGCTCCTAGAACGCTTCCACCAGCGTTGTCTCCGCTCCATCCTCAACATCCATTGGAGCGCTCACACCCCTAACGTCGAGGTACTCGAGATGGCAGAGGTCGACAGCATCGAGTCCACGCTGCTGAAGATCCAGCTGCGCTGGATGGGTCACGTCTCCAGAATGGAGGACCATCGCCTTCCCAAGATCGTATTATATGGCGAGCTCTCCACTGGCCACCGTGACAGAGGTGCACCAAAGAAAAGGTACAAGGACTGCCTAAAGAAATCTCTTGGTGCCTGCCACATTGACCACCGCCAGTGGGCTGATAACGCCTCAAACCGTGCATCTTGGCGCCTCACAGTTTGGCGGGCAGCAGCCTCCTTTGAAGAAGACCGCAGAGCCCACCTCACTGACAAAAGGCAAAGGAGGAAAAACCCAACACCCAACCCCAACCAACCAATTTTCCCTTGCAACCGCTGCAATCGTGTCTGCCTGTCCCGCATCGGACTGGTCAGCCACAAACGAGCCTGCAGCTGACGTGGACTTTTTTACCCCCTCCATAAATCTTCGTCCGCGAAGCCAAGCCAAAGAAGAAGAAAAAGAAGTATAAACCATTGTCTGACTATTGGCATTGCACTTCATATACTGTATATTACAAATTTAGCATAGTTAATTTTCCCTCCGAATCTTCATCGGTTTTCTAATTGGAATCAGCTTCTATCATGTTGTAAATAAAATTAGATTTAAGCTCCTTTTTTTAGAGTGAGATCAGTCACCTTTCAACGGTGTAAGATTCTATCATTTGTGAACATACCTCAAAGGCTTCATTACAACTGTTATTCATTAACCTACCTCAGTGGTTCTCATCCTTTTTCTTTCCACTCACATACCACTTTACATATTCCCTACTCCATTTGTGCTGTGTGATTAGTAAGGGATTGCTTAAGGTGGGATATAGGTGGAAAGAAAAAGTTTGTAAACCACTGTTTTATTCATACCTAATTGACTTGTTATGTGCACGGTTTCATAACTCCAAAGGAAATGGGCCAATGACAATTTTTCTCTAGCAGAATATTTTAGTAACAATTGGGTCAGGAGCAGTGATTCTCAACTTTCCCTTCCCACTCACCAGAGATTTGTTGAGTTGCAACATGACATCTTGACTCTTGAACTCATTTCTCCAATGAATGAAGCCCAACTTCCCATAGGCCATCTTAACTATCCTATCAATCTGCACAACAAACTTGAGAGATGAATGGATTTGGACCTTGTGAAAACATTCAGCAGGTAATTGGCATAGCAGTTAGCACAATGCCTTTATAATGCCAGTGATTGGGTCTGGACCGGGGTTCCAATCTCACACAGTCTGTAAGGAGTTTGAATGTTGTCTCTGTGTCTGCATGGGATTTCCCCAGGAGCATGGCTTCCTCCTACTGTTCAAAAATGTACTGGGGATGTAGGTTAATTGGGCAGCACAGACTTATGGGCCGAAATAAAAAAAAACAATGTCTTTCAAAGCAAAGAAAAATATGCATAACCGATGTTTCGGGCTTGAGACTTTTTTCCTGGTATGGAAAAATGTCGGCAGGCATCTGAATAAAAAGTTAAGAGGGGAGGAGCATTATCAGAAAGGCAGGAGGTAATAGGTGGAGAAGGGGGAGGGCACAACAGCAAGCAAGGGGAGGAGGGATGGCTAGGAAAGCTGAGGGAAAGAATATAGGGGAAAAGATGGGAGGGAGAAAGGAGAGCAGTTTAGCAGAAACTGGAGAAGTCAAAGTTAATGCCATCAGCCTGGAGAGTGCTCAGACAGAAATCAGGTGTTGTTCCTCCAATTTCCAGGTAGTCTTTGTAAGATAGTACATGAGGCCATGGACAGACATGTGAGTATGGGAGGGGGATGCAGAAGTGAAATGGTTGGCTACTGAGGCTCAAGTTGGTGGCAGAGGCAAGTAATGAGGAAGGTAAAGGCAAAGGATGGTGGTGGAAGCCACCTCTGTTCCTCCACACTGTTAAGTAACCGACCATTGACCCTGCTCTCAGTCTTCAGGTTTGACCTTCCAAAATACATCACCTAATACATATCCTGATCGAACTCCATCTGCCATTTTCTGTCCAACACAACCTTCGACAACCTTCTACACTTTCTACAACTCCTCCAAACTTCGTTTCATCCACAAACTTACTGACCCATCCTTACGCTTCTTCATGTGGGTCATTTATATAAAAAAATAACAATCACAGAACAGATCCCTGTGGAACTCCACAAGTTACTGACCCCTTTCCATCCACTTCTACTCTCTGTTTTCTACAGGCAAGCCAATCAAAAAACATTTAAAAAAACCTATGTTGTGTGTGGTGAAAAGAAAACAAGACTTTTATTGAAATGTGATGTGGCCCCCCCAAGGCATTGTTGAGAATGGATGCTGTAGAGGAGACATGATTCTTTGATATGCTTGATATAAAATGGGACAGTCCAGGGTATTTACATGAGGCTAGATCATACTGCCAAACACTTCTGTGGCACCCTGTATCATTGCACTAATCCTTGCACATATCTGCTGCTTTATGCTCTGTTTCAAATAAAATAGAATAAGGAATTAATAAAGCTTGCCCATGTATGACAAACAATTCAAGACAGTGCTTTTCTATGACATTCTGTCTTTGAGAGGCATATGAGAATCATTTCTCTTTCAACTCAGAATGTGTTTATAGATATCAATGATGTCATTCTGCAAAAATTAAATGATTACATGCATCAAATAGAAAGATATTAGAGGCTCCTATTTCAATGCACAAAATTTATGAAATTAAAAAGCCTTAATTTAGTCTGCAAATGCATGCTTTGAAATCAGACAGAAGCTTTGGTGGCAAGAGCAACATGATTATTCCTGATGTCTTGTGGCTCCTTCCAACACATGAAAACACACATGTGAGCTGCAAGATCAGGAACTCATTTTCTCTTCAGCAGCAACTTTTATTGGTGCTTTTTATCCAGTTAAACATTCCAAGGTGTTTCACATGAACATCGTCTGGCAAAGTGTATTCCTGCTGCCAAAGGAAATGTGAAAGCTCTGTGGACAAGGAGATTCTAGGATGACGTGAGCCTGTAATTAAAGCGGATACTGTGTAAGACTGACTGAGAACAGCATTGTCTAAATGAAAGGTTCAATGAAGGCTTCAGTCACACTCAAGACAAACACTGAAGAACAGGTGCATGATAGAGCTGAGGATTTTTAGGCCAACATTGACACTACAATTAACATGAGAAAGAGAGAGAGAGAGAGACATTTCATAATCTCACTGCAATTTGGGAGAGCTTGCTATATTTGTCTCCTACATCAGTGAATACATTTCATAAGTCATTCATGTTAGCTTGCTTTCTTGTAGCCTGAGTTTATAAAAGGGCCTTTTTAAATGTAAGCCTTTGGTTCCAAATTGACTGATTGAAACATTGCTCCTGAAAATGTTGTCTTAGTAATTTGTTTATGTTATCATTTGATCATTGGTTATGAGTTGACTTACCTACATAGCACATAAAACAGAGCTTTGTACTGTATCTTGGTACTTATGACAAATAATTCATGACAAACGTGTATGGATTACCCTTGGAGTCGAGTGACCTTTATCATCTGAGGGGGATACGGACTGAAACAGGAGAGAACTCCCAGCTTTTCTTTGAAGAGGCTCATTGAGTTCAGTAAGAATGGATGAAAACCTGGTAAAGCACAGTGAGGGAGTTGATGTGCACAGGTCCAGCGACCCAAGTTCAATCCAGACTTCCAGCACTGTCTTTGTGGAGTTTACATGTTCTCCAGGTGACCCTCAGTGCCTGGGTTTCATCCCACTTTGAACAGTAGATGCTTTAATTGGACACTCCAAATTGCATCAGGGATGTGGGGCATCTAAAGCTGCCGAGAGTAGATGAGAAGGTTAGGAAAATTTTAAAAATGGAATTAGCTGAGATAAGTGCTTAATCAACAATAAGATCTTGGAGGGTTAAAAAGGGCTGTTTCTGTGCTGAAAGACTCTGTGTCCAAGAGGGTTGATTTAACAGAAAATTAAAATTAAAACTTGTAGAACATAAAACATTACAGCACAGTACAGGCCCTTCAGTCCATGATATTGTGATGACCTAGTAAACCTACTCAGCAACAATTTAGCCCTTCCCTATCACACACCCATCATCCTCAATTTTTCTTAATCCATGTGCCTGGCTTTGAGTCTTATAAATGTTACTTTTATAGCAGGCATCCACCACTATCTGTGTAAAAAATCTGCCTCTACTGTCTCCCCTAAACTTTTCTCTGCTCACCTGAAACATGTCCTCTGATATTTCCCATTGCTGTCCAGGAAATAGAAGCTGTAGATGCCAGAAATATGACACAGAACAGAAAATTGCAGTAACATTAAGCCATTAAAATGGCATCTGTGAAAGGAGAAACAGTTCACATTTCATTTTTGTACTGTTCTATGTTCTATTTTTTTTATATCTGAGGAAAGTTTGCATTTGAAGTAGGAAAGGTTAGAGTGACGGTGGAGTAGGTTTACATAGGTCAGCACAAAATTTTGGGCTGAAAGGCCTGTACTGTGCTGTACTGCACTGATTTCCAGCAATCTGTGCTTAACGCTGATTTGAAAGAAAATGCCTTCAAAGCATAATCTATTATGTTGCCAATAAAATCTTCTATTTCAACATTGACCACACTTACATTTATCTAACTGTGAAATGTCTGGTTTTTACTTAAACATAAATTCCTTTGACATTACATGGGTAATGTGCTCAGAGGAGACTTGAACACAAAGTGTTCCATCTGTGAGGCCAAATGATTCATGACTGATGCCTTGCATGCCCATTTGATTGATAACTAGCTTCTGCCAACTTGGCAGAAGAATGTTACGTAACCTGCTGAAAGGCCTGCTGAGAGGTTGGGTGTGCTTACCATCTCCTGCTAGACAGTAACAGGTAGGAATAGCCAAGTTGCAGAGTTGTGATGGATGGACATCTTCAGAATTTCAATTGTATGTGTTTCAGTTGAGAAAGCAACGTCATTATTCTTTGAATACCCATAGTCAAATGATTATTTATAAACTCTTTCAACATGTATCAGCCCACTCATTTTTATATTTAAAGAGAGATCTCATTTCCATTTAACAGTACTGCAAGTCAACAAGGACTGCAATAATGTTTATTCCTTTTATCTTTCTCCATTTAGGGTGTTGTAAAATCTTGGACAATTTTTTTGTTTGCAAAATACTTCATTTTGTAGAAAGTATATCATGGAATATAAGTATACACGAGCAACACTGAACATTTCTACAATCAATACAATCTTATATCTTTTCACTGTATTAAAGAGTATAGGTGTAGTGGAATTAACAGATACCATTTCATCGGATGCAAGGATCGACAACGAGATAGACAACAGACTCGCCAAGGCAAATAGCGCCTTTGGAAGACTACACAAAAGAGTCTGGAAAAACAACCAACTGAAAAACCTCACAAATATTAGCGTATACAGAGCCGTTGTCATACCCACACTCCTGTTCAGC
The DNA here is from genome assembly GCF_036971445.1 of Narcine bancroftii. Classification (NCBI taxonomy): domain Eukaryota; kingdom Metazoa; phylum Chordata; class Chondrichthyes; order Torpediniformes; family Narcinidae; genus Narcine; species Narcine bancroftii. Next base: position 41,902,437 of record NC_091476.1, on the reverse strand, counting down.
TCCGAATCATGGGTCCTCTACCGGCATCACCTACGGCTCCTAGAACGCTTCCACCAGCGTTGTCTCCGCTCCATCCTCAACATTCATTGGAGCGACTTCATCCCTAACATCGAAGTACTCGAGATGGCAGAGGCCGACAGCATCGAATCCACGCTGCTGAAGATCCAACTGCGCTGGGTAGGTCACGTCTCCAGAATGGAGGACCATCGCCTTCCCAAGATCGTGTTATATGGCGAGCTCTCCACTGGCCATCGTGACAGAGGTTCACCAAAGAAGAGGTACAAGGACTGCCTAAAGAAATCTCTTGGTGCCTGCCACATTGACCACCGCCAGTGGGCTGATATCGCCTCAATCCGTGCATCTTGGCGCCTCACAGTTTGGCGGGCAGCAACCTCCTTTGAAGAAGACAGCAGAACCCACCTCACTGACAAAAGACAAAGGAGGAAAAACCCAACACCCAACCCCAACCAACCAATTTTCCCCTGCAACCGCTGCAACCGTGTCTGCCTGTCCCACATCGGACTTGTCAGCCACAAACGATCCTGCAGCTGACGTGGACATTTACCACTCCATAAATCTTCATCCACGAAGCCAAGCCAAAGAAAGAAGATACCCGAAAAAACTGCTGAATATTTGCAATAAAGCAGAAAATGCAGGAAAGCCGTGGCACGGTTAGTGCCGTGGTTGGCACAATGCTAATTAGTGCCAGTGATCAGCATTCAAATCTCGAGCTGTCTGTAAGGAGTTGTACATTCTCCCTGTGATCTGCATTGGTTTCTTCCGGGTGCTGCAGTTTCCTGCCACCCTTCAACGGGGAGGTTGTAGGTTAATTGTGGTTTTTAGGAAGCATGTGGGCTTGTGGGCAAGAAAGGACTGTTACCATTCTGTACGTCTAAATCTAAATTTAAAGTCAAGCAGCATCTTCGGAAAATAAGGACACTCATTTAAGATGTAAGGGGACAGATTTAAATGAAGGCCACATTGTTGGTAGAAGTGGCTGCCTTAGTAAGTAGGTCATGGTGCATATAATTGTAATATTTTAATGGCATTTACTTACATGGTTTGGAAAGGTTTAGAAGCTCCTGTGTGAGTGATGGATGGCATGGATCCATTCTAGTTTGCCTATTGCAGAAACAGGTTTATGGCAGATGCCATCTCCCTAGAACACCTGCACAGTTGGATACATCAGGGTGCAATTTATCGACTACAGTTTGGCATTTAACACCATCATCCCCTGAAAACTGATCAGCCAACTTCAAGACCTGGGATTAACCCCCCACTGTGTAATTGGATCATGGATTTCCTCAACTTCAGACCACAATTAGTGAAGATTGTTAAGAACGTCTGGAGCACCACAGGGCTGTGCTCTTAGTTCCCTGCTTTTCTCACTTTACACCTACGACTGTGTAGCTCGGTACGACAATAACACCATCTGCAAATTTGCCAATAATATCATGGTAGTGGGTTGTATAAAGGAAGGGGATAAGTCAGTGTACAGGATGGAGATTGAAAACTTGGCTGAATGGTGCACCAACAACAACCTTGCACTCAATATCACCAAAATTAAGGAGATGATTGTTGACTTCAGGAAAGATATACAATCCAGTGATCAGTGAGGGATCAGAGGTGGAGAGGGTGAGCAAATTTAAGTTCTTGGGAGTCTCAAGAGGATGTTTCCTGGACCAACACACTTATGGCATCATGAAGAAGGCACATTAGGACCTCTACTTCCTCAGGAGTTTGCGGGGGTTTGGTATGACATCAGAAAACCTGGCAAATTTCTACAGAGGTATAGTGGAAAGTGTGCTGACTGGCTGCATCAAGGTCTTGTATGGGGATACCAATACCCCTGATTATAATACCCTCCAAAAGGTAGTGGACACAGCCCAGGACATTACAGGTAAAACCCTCCTGAGTACTGAGTACATCTACAGGAACCACTGCCGTTGGAGAGCAGCAAAAATCATCAAAGATCCACACGACCCAGCACATGCTCTGTTCTCACTGCTGCCATCAGAAAAGAAGTATAGATGCCATAAGACTCAGACCACCAGGTTCAGGAACAACTGCTGCCCCTCAACAACAAACTCAATCTGCTTACAGTTCTTTTATTTGTTTACATTTTTACTCTGTGTACAGTTTATTTTTGCATGACCGATTAGTGGTAATTCTGCCACTCCCACAAGAAAAATAATTCTTAGCGCTATATCCGATGTCAAGTATGTTCTCTGACAATAAATCTGAAATCTGAATCTGAGGAATGGGCTGAGGGGCAGGAAACTGGGGCCTAGCTTGTGCAGTCATCCTGGTTAGCAGTGACAAGTTGAGCTGAAGGGCCTGTTTCCATGCTGTAAAACTTAGACTCTCAGGAGAAACAGAGTTGTTATTTCAGACCTTTGACACATTATCAGAAATGGAAAATAGAGAAAACCTGTTGATTTTCAATAGTTAAGGAGGTGGAGGAGAATTGGGAATATTTCTGACAGGACAAGATCAAATAGATTAATGTTTGGGTCCTTAGCTTAAAGTGGGCATGTCAGCCACTCTGAGTGGTGGATGGTTTCTTCTACAGGAAGTGTGACAAGTTTCAGATCAATGGCTTTCCACAAGCAATTAAAGTCTGTCAATGAGCAGAGCTGGAAATTCTTTTTCAAACTCAGCTGTGCCAAATTAAATATCCCTGGGGTACAAATGTATGGCCTAATCCAGATGCTAAAAATTCTGCTTAATATTGTCTTGCACATTACTGACAATAGAATTTAATTTCACGTGAGGGAGACTTCAGGCAAAACCCAATTGATGACAAGACACACTTCAAAATCAATCAGCACGTATTATGTGTGACTGCACTCTCTCACCTGTCCTGGGGAAGGGATAAAATTCTATTAAAAAAAAGCAGAAGATCAAAATCACAAAATATAGCAAATCCAAAATTGGATACATGGAGCATGGCCATTGCGATGGACTCAAGGACAATGTAAATTCCACTAATCCCTGGCTGACATCAAAAAGTCTTCATCGCTCAATCAAGATCAGTTTGATTTTTATTGATATGAACTGGTGATTTTACAAGCAATCCACATAATGGAACCAAGTAAATTCCACCCGGGCTGCAGGCTCTGATACCTGGGAGCCAGATATCAGAGCTGGGATTCGAGAGGGTGCTGAAGGCAAGGAGGGTTCCTGAAGGGCCTCGGTTGCTGAAGGTTTCCTCATCATGTTGGAGGTGTGGATCTGGAGCTCAAGTTGCTGGTGGAGTCTGTGTGATTGCAGGAGCATTGGAGGCGAATCTATGGGAATTTTCTTCTTGCTTCTCTTTCTCCTATTTCAAGGTGCACCGGCATTGCTAAAGGTGACTCTTCGTTTGCCTTACAGCAGGTAAAAGTTGAAGCATTTTATGTACGGTACATTTTTGATGCATTACTGTATGACAATAAAAGGAACCTTTCAAACCTTTGATCTGAGGATAAAGTGTATCATGTATGTTACATTTTTAGTGTATTATTGTGAGAAAATAAAAGAAACCTTTATGCTAATCTAGATTTTGCTCAGGGCACTTTTACATTTTAATGTTATGCATAATAATGATTAGTGCTCAAGAAAGTTGCTGTTCGTTGCTTACTGATGATACAGTGATTTGAAATTATAACTACTTTTATGTGCACAACTGTCGACTAGAGAAGTATATTGATCATCCAGCTGTTATCAAGGAAGCCTTATTAGCCTGGAGAATTTTTAACAGCACATTTACTCCAGTAATTCTGACACCTATCTCCAAAAATGGATCATATTTTAATCAATAAAATATGTGGTGCTAGAAACATTTACTGTTTTCACTTGTGTAAAAGTTGACATCATCTTTTTGGTCAAAAAATCTGTAATTTTCCATATATCTCATGTAAAAATTGATCCATGTCCCACATCTCAGCCCCGGCCACCGGCTCCTTATGCCTTGTTCGCAAATTCTCACCCGTTGTCGGCTGCCCACGGACCGGAGTTCCCGATGCCTTCGACATGGATTCTCCACATGGACTCAGCCACCCACAGATCAGAGCTTCCGATGCTTCCGATGATGCAAAAACCCAGCCCCAACCTCCCACGTGCTAGCATCCACGGCAGCTCCCTCGTCACTTCCCACACCAACCTCAGCCTCCACCAGGCTGGCAGCACTGTTGGAGCCCACAGGCTCATCATCTGCCCCACCTTACCCTTCCCTATCCCATCACACCTCTCCCTACTCAACTCCCGTCTCCCCCTTTGAGCTCCTCCTTTTTACCCACACCCACAACCCTTTATGCTTTTACTTCAATCACAGTGTCCGCAGACTTCTGTGTTTTACTCATTTTTTTTTACTTGGTAGGACACATCTTTTGATGCACAGACTATTATTACTTTAGTTCATTGTGTTTTTGTTCTTTATTCATTTAAAGATAATTTGGACTTCTCCTACTGACACGGTATTTAAGATTCTAGTGTGAATTTCAGTCCCTTGAAAGTAGTATCCATGCCATCGTCGACCCCATAAATTTAACATAAAAAATGATCTGGAAATTCGACTATGGTGTCGAATTGGCTGGTTTGAGCAGGTGCAAGCCATTCAGACTCTTAAGCTTGTTCCAAACAAATATCACAGATAATCTTTCACTCAAGTTTCCCTCTTCAATAACCCTCATTTAACTTCCTCTCTCTCACCTTGAATTGTTGTTTTCAAGTGTGAGATTCTCATACCCTGGAACAATGGTTGTGACCATGCACCTTATCTATGTCACTCATGATTTTAGGGACCTCTATAAAGTTACTCTTCAGCCTCCCAGACCCCTCGGAGAATTGCTCCAGCTTACTCAACCTCTTATTACAACCTAAGCCCTCCAATCCCATTAATATTTTCATGAATTCTGTTTTTAGACGCAGGTTGTCAGATTTTTGCACAACATGAGGATGAAGAGCTCTGGGAAATTAGCAGGAGAGTGAAGCCAACACCAACTTCAGGTCAGCCAAGTTCTTTTCAGATGGCAGAGAAAATGCAAAGAGGTGAATAGCTCACTCCTGTTCTCAATTATTATGCCAAATTGTTTTAATGATTAGAAATGTGTATGTATCAAGCTCTCTCTTTCTTAATGAATTGTCAGATGGAGTCCTTTGTCCGTGATGACACTCGAGGACTTCATCGAAGGACCCAGTCCAGTCAATGACCATTCAGTCATCATCTCTATGCTGGGCAATAACAGGAAGCCAAGCTTATCCTTTCAACTAGGGGAATCACCCATCTCTGGGGCTGACCGTACTGAACTAGGATGAATTGTGCTCCTGTGTCTTATTGATGGCTGATACTTAGAAATGATTCACAGGACAGTAACACTCAAACTTTTATATAGCAACCCAAAGTTTGAGAAATTGAATAAAATACACTAGTAAATTTTGGTGCAACCAATTGAAAGACAAGGTCACAGTATTATTACCAGCATATTATCCTTTGTTTATTTAACGGAATTAATTGACCCGATGCTTGGATTCAAATATGCCTCCTTGTTATTAGTGCAGAAGTCCTCAAAACTAGCCATTCTCAATGGCGGGGCGGGGGGGGGGGGGGAAAATCACAACAATTTGGGTTGGGGTGGGGTACAGACTGAAATTGTACAATATTTTTGATGCTTTTTATGTAGTCAGCAGAAATATGAAAGGAACCAATTAACTAAACTTGACTGCTTCACAGGAAAGGCGGTCCAATGGGGGTGGGGGGGGGGGGTGCCACAGCCAGAAAATGGTTGAGAATGGCTGATCGAAATCAGTAACTCACCCTCTGAGCCACAACACCCAAGAGTGGCCATCAAATGCACTGCACTCTTTTGCCCATATCTCTAAACTCAGTAACACTGTCAAGACAAGCAATTTACTTTTCAAAAATAGTGCACTGAACATGCTTTGTATATAAAAATTTATTCTGTTTATTCTTTCTGCTTTCTTCTGCTGGAAGGGTTGGAATTAGCATTAGAAAGATAGCACGATAATGAGTTTGGTGTATCTCACCTAAATACGTGAGGCAGTGCCTGTGGTTATAAATGAGTAGAAATGCTCACAGGAATGAGCATTAAATGTTCCTGCAATAGAATATTTATGAATTGTAGAACACTTATGGGGATAATTTGAGGAAGAATATTCTTCCATATTTTGCAAAATAGTTACAGGGCAAGAAGAGAAAGGGATTAATTGGATGGATGTTGAGAAGTGCAGGCACAGCCACAATAGACTAAATAACCTCCTGGCAAAAGATTTTCATGGTAAGAGCAGTTCTATTGTTGGACTTCTTTTCTAAATTAATGATCCAGATCACATCATGGCATCTGAGGACCTTCAATTCAGTTAATTAAACACATCCGCAAAGAAAGAAAGATGTCAGTATCAGTGGTGGTGGCCATGTTGTGAGCTTTCATGAAACTCTGCTAAAAGAAGACTGCAGATGCTGGAGAAATGGAAAAGTACACTGAAATGCTGAAGGATCTCATCAGGCCATGCAGAAATGCTGGAGGATCTCATCAGGCCATGCAGAAATGCTGGAGGATCTCATCAGGCCATGCAGAAATGCTGCAGGATCTCATCAGGGCATGCAGAAATGCTGGAGGATCTCATCAGGCCATGCAGAAATGCTGGAAGATCTCATCAGGCCATGCAGAAATGCTGGAGGATCTCATCAGGCCATGCAGAAATGCTGCAGGATCTCATCAGGGCATGCAGCATCCATGGAAATGAATAGGCAGTAGGGCTGAAATGTTGATTTCCATTGCTTTCACAAGATATAGGAGAAAAAGCAGGCCCTTTGGCCCATTGAGTCTGCCTCGAAATGGATTCTGCAGGACATGTTCAGTTGTTTTGACACTTTTGTGCATTGTATCATGAAATCCTATCCATTCAGTTTGGCTAATCAATAAATCCAGATTGTACAAATTAAAGGTTGCCCCCACCCCATTTTGAATTTTAAATTTAGACAGACCACACAGTAACAGGCCCTTCCAGCCCACAAGCCCGTGCTGCCAAAATATCACAATTAACCTAAAACCCCAGTGGGTTTTTGAAGCGTGGGAGGAAACTGGAGCTCCCAAAAGGGAACCCATGCAGATACAAGGAGAACGCACAAGCTCTTTATAGATAGTGCCAGATTTGAACCCAGGTAATAACATTACACTAACCACTGCACTAACAGTGTCACTGTATCAGCGATTTAGCATTCATGTTCTCTCAGAGCCCTTAACCAATGGGTGGGAAAACCAGTCTTTGAATATTTTTGAGGCAGCGAAAGATAGATTTTTTTTTCAGAAGCAAGGGGATGGATGGTAGCCATAATAGGAATGTAGAGCTGTGATCTCACTGAGTGGTGGAGCAGTTTTTGTCCTCATCCTCTTCATTCATATAATTTCATGTTAGAAAATAATGTGATCAAATCTGAACTATCCTCTGAAATTGTTTTAATTCGTTTAAAGATGTCTACATTCTGTGAAGCTATAACGTTAGACGAGCTCATCTAGTGGTAAGCTTTTGGTAATACATATCAGTAATTTCAAATCGCCCCTGCTTTTATGAAATAAGGACAGGGAATATTGGGAACATTTAGCAGGTCTGTCAGCATGTAGGTCAAGTCATGCCAAGTTTATTATCATCTGATTGCACAAGTACAATCTGACAAAACTGCATTTTCCCATCCTTTGTGCAAAACATGCAGACACACAATCTGACATAACACAGGCAAACAATATATATGCAGGACCAGTATTCATAGAGACAAACAAATAAATATTGTTTCATAAATATGACCGTTTTGGATGGTCAGTCCTTTGGTCATTCAGCACTCTCACTGCTCATGGAATGAGGCTGTTTCTCAGCCTGCTGGTTCTGGCTCTGATATTCTTGTATCACTTTCTAGATGGGAGCAGCTAAAAGATGCTGTGTGTGGGGTGGAAGGGGTCCTCAACGATTTTGCAAACTCTCTTCAGATAATGATCCCAGTTGATCACGTAAATTGGGTGAAAAGAGACTCATGTGATCCTCTTTGACTTTCTTATCGTCCTGTGAATTAACTTCCAATCCATTTCTCTGCAGCATCCATACCACACTGTGTTGTAAATGGCCAGGACTAATGTAAAAGGTTATGTTACATAGCAGACCAGCAGGCTTTTATAGAAGGTTGTGTTATGTCACAGACCAGCAGCAATATAAACTCATCAAGAGATTGTTATTGTTTTTATTTTAAAATAATATATTTATTAATAACTACTACTAATATAACAACTTAATTAACTTAACCCCAACTATGCACGAATATACTTATGTGGGATTCACAAACCATTACTGCCTAGACATGATTCTGGAAAGTCAGTCCAAAGTTCTGTCTTAGAAACACAAACTCTTAATTGATGTACAGAAGTAATCACGAAGGAGGTGGGAGAGACTGAGTGAGAAGACTACTGAAAACTCATGTATCCTTGTCGAGTTGCTTTCAGAGAAATGTCCTTTCATACATATTGTGGTCACAACTCCCTTTTTCCTTGCAGGGGGAACTGAAACGTGTGAATTACATGAGTCTTCCAAAACCCAAGCATGGGTTAGATGAAATTACCATCATAATGGTCATGATCCAATGAACCAATTTTCCTGCTTCATTTACCCAGATATGGATCAATCAAAATGACCATTGCAATAGTCATGGTGGTTCAATGATTCCCCTGACAAGGAGAATCAGCTGAATTGTCCATTTCACACAGAGTAATTCCACCTCTGTGTTTATCAGATGGCTGCTGACCACAAAGTGTGTTCTTCCTTTAAATGTTTCTCTCACAAGTCTCTCTCCCAACCTGTCCATGGACAAAGTAACAAATATTCTCTCTCTTCCTTCCAGAAGTTTGTACCTGGTTGTTGCCACTCAGTTTACTCCACAGTTGTGAATGGTCGCAGCCAGTGTTAACCCTTAAATTGACAGTCACTAAATGAAATGGGAGCTTGTAATACCTCCCACCAACAAAGGAAATTTTGAACTGTAAGAGCAAAATTTTAACTTCAACCTACAATGTTTGAAATAATACATTTACTATTGTTGCATGATATAATGCAGACAAATATAATATTGTTCAGCAACATTGCAAACTTAACATCTAAAAGGAAATCAGCAATTACATTATCCTTGGCTTTAATATGAGTTATCATTAAATAATATTCCTGCAGAATTATATTCCAGTTTAACAATTATCTATTTTTGTTTTTAATTTTACTCAAGAACACTGAGGAATTATGGTCAGTAAACACAACAAGTGGTCCCTGGGCTGTGCAGATGTAAACATCAAAATGATTTTAAAAAACCAGTACAAGTGAATTTGGTTAGCCAAAAGTTTACCAGCCTTATTCCCATGCAGATTTAGATTTAGTCTTGAGGATTTGGGCTTGAAAAGAATAAATGAAGAGGAAATCATATTTAGTTCTGAATTCAACCCTTCATCTATAAAGCTCAAGTTTTGGAGCTAAAGCATATTGTTGATCAATAACCTTCCATTGATTAGCCAAGTAATTTCTCTCAAAATACACCCTCTTTTTAACATTAGCCATAAATGAAATTATTTGACCTTTGAAGGCATCTCAGACTATCAAATCAGAAACTTCCGGAGAGGAATTTACAGTGGAAAACATGGTAATTTGATCTTCGACGGGCTTAAAATCTCGGGGTCTGATAGCAAAAGAGAGTTAAACTGCCACTCTCTCGTAGTTCTCGGTAGGTCTGGGTCATTTAGAGACAAATTCACAGGCAAATGGCCAGAAATTAATATAGTTTCATAAGTAAACGCTCAAACATAGGGATTCATTGTTGGTCAGTAGGGAAGTAATCAATATGTGAACGTGCATGGTGAACCTTAGGAAAAAGAAAGGAGAATTCTTTATCATCAGGATTTAAAAATCTCCATACATCAATTTTCAAGATAAATGGTCAAGTGTTGGATCAAGCCAGCAATTTAAATCACCAACTATAATCAAAGAGTAGGTACTTTAGTCTGGTAAAGAAGAAAAAAGAAATTAACAAAATTGTGGATCATCGGTATTAGGACTATAAACATTGAGAAAAACATATTGCTTATTGTACAATTTACCAGATAAGTTTTCTAAAATGACCATTGGGATCACTAATAAACTCATGCTTAATAAATGGCAATGATTTATTCATCAACATTGAAACTCCCCTAGATTTGGCCATAAATGCTGAATGGTAATGCTGTCCCTTCCAAAATACTCAGGAGGCATGAATTGTCAGATATATAAAGGTGAGTTTCTTGTAAAAAAATAATCCACTTTTGAATTTTTTTTAATGTGTGAATTAACCTTATGGTGTTTAACCAGATGATTCAACCCAGAAATATTCCATGAAAATATCTTTAAACTTCTAGCCATCTAGAAACTTAAAAACCATGGCTTTTGGAGAGATAACAAATGCTATAATAAAAGCCAGAACAATTCTGTCTCTCTCTCTCACCACTTGACCCTGGATAAAGCAACACATTTTCTCTCTTTTCCTGGGCATAGTCTGTTCCTGATTGTTGCCACTCAGTTCTCTCCACAGTTGTTAATGTTTGCAACCTGTACTAACCCTTAAAATGTCAGTCACTGGATAGAGAAATAGAGACAAGGCATCAAACTGGTGGTCTTACTTCAGGATGTTCTAATGAACGATGAACAGCCTTCATATTTGTTCTGTTTCTCTCTTTATTAATGCTACCTGACCAGCTAACCTTTAGCATCTCCAACAAGTATAGTTTTCTTTTTCTCTTTAGCAGATTGTATGATTCTGTTTTTGTACAAAAATGCTGGAAAAATTACACAAGTCATGCAGTGTTCTTTATGTAGCAATATAGACATGTAACCAACGTTTCAGGCTTGAGCCCTTCAGCAAGTTATGAGCAGAAAGCAAGCAGGCTCCAGAATAATATAATGGGGCAGCAGGAGGACCAGGTCACAGGCAAGTTGTCATAGGTGGATGTGGGTGGGAGGGCACAAAAGCTGGAGGGCTGAGAAATGACGGGGAAGGGGTAGATCTCTGAATGGAAAGGGAAAGGGGTAGAGAACTGGAGGTATGGATACAGAGGGATGGGGAGGAGAGGGAGACAGGGGTGTGGCTTAACAGAAACTAGAAAATTCGATGTTAATGCTAAATGGTTGAAGAGAAGCCCAGATGAAGTATTAGTTGTTGCTCCCCAATTTACAGATGGCCTTGGTTTGGCAGTACGCGAGGCCCCATGGACAGGAATGTTGATATGGGAATATGGCGAGGAATTGAAATGGATGGCCACTGGGAGATTCCCGCCATTGTGGCAGAGAGAGCTAAGGTGCTCAGTGAAATGATCTCCTAGTCTGTGAACAGTCTCTCCAATGTAGAGAAGGCCACAGCACGAGCACCAGATATGTTTTTTTTTTTCCCTGCTTCTGAGTTCCTAGACTGATGGAGCTCAGTGCAGCATTTACATTTACCATGCAACAAGCATTGCATTTCAGGAACAATATCTTCTTGGCTTGGCTTCGTGGACAAAGATTTATGGAGGGGTAAATGTCCACGTCAACTGCAGGCTCGTTTGTGGCTGACAAGTCCGATGCGGGACAGGCAGATACGGTTGCAGCGGTTGCAGGGGAAAATTGGTTGGTTGGGGTTGGGTGTTGGGTTTTTCCTCCTTTGTCTTTTGTCAGTGAGGTGGGCTCTGCGGTCTTCTTCAAAGGAGATTGCTGTGAGGCGCCAAGATGTACGGTTTGAGGCGATATCAGCCCACTGGCGGTGGTCAATGTGGCAGGCACCAAGAGATTTCTTTAGGCAGTCCTTGTACCTCTTCTTTGGCGCACCTCACCTGTGATTAGTCCAGCCTTTCTCATACTTGTCTAAACTTCCATCTCCTCTTCTCTGAACCCTGAATGGACCCACTTATCCAACATTCGGTGCATTTCCTGGCAGTTTCTTTAATACAGTGTATATTGTAAGATGGGAGAACAGTTCATCTGTTAATGACTTTGCAAGCTCAATTTACCCCTCATTTGAATGAAGCAAATATCTTCAGGATTTTAAAGAAATGCTGGCAATCTTATTAGGCACAAGCAGTGTAATGCTTGCTGTAAAAAAATCTAAAGGCACCTTGTCGATTGTTTATTTTTGACTATCTTTCAGCTCATACAGCAGGTAACACAATAATCAGGCAAGATCTGTGCAAAGGTTTTCAACCTGAAACCTTTACTCTTTCCCTTTTTATGGATGTTACCTGACCTACAAAATATTTCCCAAGTTATATTTTTGTTACATTAAAGAGTGATGCTCTCACTTTAATCTAAGTGTTGCAGGACTAGTGCTGCTGAGGTGTTTTTTTTCTGACTCACTTCCTATCTCTTCTGGTAAGTAGAGCAATCTCAGCTCATCCTCGAAGAGGCCATCACCCAGCACATTGACACTGGCTGCAATATAATGGCAGCAAAAGCACAGAAATGGTGGAGGAACTCAACGGGTCTTGCTGCCTTTCTCTGCTTTTCGGACAGCCACAGCATCTGCAGACTTCCATGTTTCGCTGCAATATAAAGGCAAAAGGCACGCTATTCTTTGTAAAGTTTAAAATGAATACAAACTCTGATGTGGTCTAAACTATGAGTCGGACTAAATTGTAAAACTACATTTGTAATTCCAATGTGTTTTAAATGTCAGGCTTAGGGACATTTTATAGATATGTAATAATGTAGTATATAAATGTCCCTTAATAATTGAAAATCATGCTCGTGATGATGAACAATACACAGTTTGCTATTCACTGTCCATTAGCCTCAACAAAAAGAAGCTGTCCACTTGTAAAGGGCCAGAACATTGAGTTATTAAGTCATGCGGCACAGAAAGAGGCCATTTGGCTCATCCAGACAATGCTAGCAAGTAGTCACCTGCACTATTACCGTTAACCAGCCACTTGGCCCATTCTCTTTAGTCTTGGTTATTTGAGTGTTTGTCTCAATGCTTCATCAATTATGCACCTCCACAGCCCTGTCACTTAGTCCATTCTAAACCCCAACCTTTCTCCAGGCGAAAAAAAAACAAATCCTTGTATCCCCTTTCAACTCCTCACCTTAAACCTATGCCGTCTGGTTACAGACGCTGTGTTATGGGGAGATGCTTCCACTAAGAGTGCCTATATAATTTTATGCACCTTCATTAGTCCTCCCCGCCACCCCCCACACACATCTCAACCTTCTTCACACAAAGGCAAAAGGAACTCCATTTTTTTTCCATTTGTCCTCATAACTGAGGCATTCTACCCTTGTCAATCTTCTCCACACTTGTCCACCAACCATTCTCCACCAACCGTGAGAAAAATCACATACAATATTCCAATGAAGCTGCACCATGACCTGCTTAATGAAGGCTCTTTGCCTTCTAATCACCCCATATACTGGTTCTAACACCTTAAAGGATCTTTTATGCCAAGGTCCCTTAATTCCTCAATATTCCTGGGGCCCTGTCATTCACTGCATGAATCCTATCCATATTTAACACCAAGAGTGTATTAATTTGTATTTATCAAGGTTAAATTCTACCTGTTACTTCTCTGCTCACCTTACCAGGCAATCAATATTTTACATTTTTTTTAAATTTAATTTAGAGACACAACATGGTAACAGACCCTTCTGGCCCACAAGCCCAATTGCACCCATGTTACAATTAAACTACTAACCCTCTACACCAGCGGTTCTCAACTATTTTTCTTTCTACTCGCGTAACACGTTAAGTAATCCCTGTGCCATCGGTGCTCTATGATTAGTAAGGGATTGCTTAAGGTGGGATGTGAGTGGGAAGGGAAGGTTGACAATCACTGCTCTAGACCCAATTGTTACTGAAATATTTTGCTGGAGAAAAATTGTCATTGGCCCATTTCCTTTGGAGTTATGAAATCATGCACATAACTAATCAATTAGGGATGATTAAAACAGATGCTTTCAAACTTGTTCTTTCCACCCACATCCCACCTTAAGCAATCCCTTATTAATCACAGAGCACTTATGGCATAGGGAATACTTAAAGTGGTATGTGAGTGGATAGAGGATGAGGGAGGAAACTGGAGCACTGTGTGATTATGAGGAGAACGTGTAAACTCCTTACAGACAGCATCGGATTTGAACCCGGGTCACTGGTACCTTAAAGGTGTTGCTCTAACCACTATGTTAAGCATGCCGCCAATTACTTGAAGCCTGATGATAAGCTATGTCATGTTCTTCTTACTCGCCTTTTAGCTGTTAACCCTCCAATTCTTGCCAGTGGGAAAGGGTCCCTGGCTGGTGACCACCAGGAGCTGGATGCAGCTGCAGTCTATTGTTGGGCTGTTTCTATTCATGTGAAGGATGGTATGAATTACAGTGAAATTATGCATTCATTTCTCAATTTTCACACCATCAGTGTTTTTGCATCATCTGCAAACTTAGTGATCAGAGCTCCAATTTTTACATTATGTCATTAATGTAAATAACAAAAATTCAGTGTCCAGGTATAAATTCCTGTGGTGGACTACTGATCATAGACGTTAATTCAGATAAAAACAACCCACCACTTTCACCCTTTGTAATATAATAGCAAACCAATTAAGAACTGCTCATAGCAACCCTTTGAGACTCTACTCATGTTAGGAAGATTGGTCCACAGAGTGAAGACATCTGTGTGTGTATTTGTTTAAAGTGTACTGATGTTGCACTCGTAGAAGCACACGATACTTCACAAATCAACCAACTAGTTCCAATGGCATAGAAACCATGATGATTGGAGCTGATTGATTTGTTGCAGCCTTCATCTGCCTTCACAGCCTTTGAGTCAGAGTAACTTTGTCCACCTGTTCCAGCGTTGAGTACCCTACCAGGAGCATAGCTCCAGACAGCATCACTCTCAGGATCTCAGGACCACATAAGCTTCTCCACCATGACAAGGTGACAATCTACTGAATATGTATTGTTTGTCTGTATGTGTGCAATGGCTGGATGTGTATTTGCATGTTTTTACACTGAGGATCAGAGAACACTGTTTCGTTGGGTTGTACTTGTACAATTGGATGATAATAAACTTAAACTTGAACTTGAATTAAAGATTCAACTCATCTCAAACCATTTTCACTCAAGGTGTATTTTAAAGGTATTTGCTATGTACTGTGGTAACCTTGAATGTGCTGACATGAGCATGTCACCTTAACTGATGCAGATCAGGTATTCAGCAGGTATGACCAACACCAACACACATTGAACTGTGGGAGTGCAACGAGTCATCATTGAGCCCAATGCCAAAGGACATCTAATTCTTTTTAGATAATCTTTCAAGCTGACAGATTTCAGATTTATTGTCAGAGTACATACGTGACATCACGTACAACCTTGAAATTATTTTTTTCAGAGAGAGAGGTAGAATTACCACTTCCTGGTATGCAAAAAAAAACTGTACACAGCGAATACATGTAAATACATAAAGAACTGAAAACAGATAATGAATGTAAACAAACTGACTGTGCAATACAGAGAGAATAATAAAACAATAAAGTTCACAAGTAAGAGTCCTTAATTGTGAGACCCTGATTGAGTTTGTTGTTGAGGAGTCTGGTGGTGGAGGCGTAGCAGCTGTTCCTGAACCTGGTGGTGCGAGTCTTGTGGCACCTAGACCTCCTTCTTGATGGCAGCAGTGAAAACAGGGTGGTGTGGATCCTTGATGATTGCTATTGTTCCCCAATGGTAGTATTCACTGTATATATTCTCTTTCAGGCATAAGCCAAAATTGGCACATTTGATTATTAGAAGTGATGCGTCGAAGAAGGCATCGTCAGTGCAGATGTTGGCATGATAAGTGTAGAAGAAGGCGTGATTCACAGAAACAGAAGCCCGATTTGCCTTAGGTGGAGTTCAATTCACCCACCAGCCTGTGCAGCCACCACTCCCATGCCTGCCAGCGCCACCCTCCAACATACAATGAACACACACCTCTTTTTTCTCTGCTCTGTCCACCCTTCCTCCTCCCCCATTTGCTCTTAACTTATTAAAAGGTCGAAGCCAAATACAGCATGGCGGCAATCAAGGCCAACTCTCCTGAGACCTTCTTGTCACGTTTATTTTGAAGCATGGAATGTAAAAGATTGGCCTCCCCTGTTCTAGATGGTGGGGAGGCTTTTGCCTGTGATGTACTGGGCTGAGTCCACTACCTTTTAGAGGGCTTTACGCTCAGGAGTATTTGTGGCCTCATACCAGACCGTGATGCTGCCCATTAGCACATTTCCCACCACATCTCTGTAGAAATTTGCCAGGATATCAAAACTCTGCAAACTTCGGAGGAAGTAAAGGCACTGATGTGCTCTCTTCCCAATTGCCCTGGTGTGTTGGGTCCAGGAAAGATCCCACAAGATAGTGACTTCCATGAACTTAATTTTTTTCCAGTTTCCAGGAACACATGCCTTCCCAAATCACCCGAGGAAATGAGAAAATTACATCAATGCCATGAACATAGAAAGAAAAATCTAATGGTTTATTACAAAGGATGTGAGCAAAATTTATTCATTTTCATTAATTTGATATAAATTATCAGAGAATATGAAAGACTTTGCATAGACACAGCAGGAGAAGGAAGATTATGTTGACATTTTTATGAATATGTCTGCAGGGAGTTGGCAATCCTACAATAATTCTCACCAATTATTATGAGGCAAAATGTAAAGAAAGTTATTAGAAAGCATGAATAGTACCTATTATACATTTCATTTCCTGCAGGAGGTATTGTTCCTTCACTTAGCTCTTCTTGTATATATTAGCTCAGGCCAGTCAGTCCTTCTATTTCCTTTCCTGATTTGTCAAGAATAATCAAGATATTGTTGCCATCGGTAAATGATTTGCAAATTGATTGCAGAGTAAGCTCTAAAAAGGGAGGATGCATTTCTCATCCAAACAAAATTGCTTTTAAGTATCTTCCCAATGCTTTGCTCCAGGTCTGGATTAACCATTGAGCAAAATAAGCATGTGTTTAGAGCAGTGGTTTGCAACCTTTTCTTTTCACTCACATACCACTTTAAGTGATCCCTATGTCATTGGTGCTCTGTGATTAGTAAGGGATTGCTTAAGGTGGTATGTGAGTGGGATGAGAATCACTTCACAAGACCCAATTGTTACTGAAATATTTTGCTTGAGAAAAGTTGTCATTGGCCCATTTCCATTGGAGTATGAAACCATGCACATAACAAGTTAGTTACGATTAAAACAGTGGTTCTCAAACTATTTATTTCCATCCACTTTCCACCTTAAGCAATCCCTTACAGAGCACTTCTGGCATAGGGATTACTTAAAGTGGTATGTGAGTGGAAAGAAAAAGGCTGAGAACCACTCGTTCAGGGCAACAAGGGAAGGAGGTACTACAGAGTTTTATTTTCAGTGTGGGATTTACTATGGTGCACCTGAACTAGGTCCCCACAATAAATGAAAAAAAAAAATATATATATACATACAAAGGTTATATTTGATATAGATGTGGGGTCTGGCCTGGAAGAAAACTGAATTTTTGATCTATTATTTCACATTCAGCATTTATTGAGTTTTAATGTCTTGTCAGTTAAACAATGGAAGGATTGAGGGAGAACCTACGTCAAGAAGACTGAGGCCCCAAGCAAAAATGAGCTTCACAATCAGAGCACACTCAGCAATTGGTGGCCCAGAGAGCAAAAAGATCTCATTGATGTATAAATCTCCGGTAAAGGAGATCAAGTACCAACACAAATTTCAGGGGTTTCTGAACTCCCCATTAAGCAAGCCCCACTGAAAATTAATGGTTAGTAGGTCAGCAGTTCAATGATGGTCATGAGTCTCTGTTGACCAATTAACTTCCAACCCATCTGGTCAAATCTCCAGAAATATGCACATTCTATGAGGGAAACTGTTCTTTCCCCTTGGCTGGGATGTCTAGAATCAGAAGCTACTTTAGAATAAAGGGTAGATATTCAGAACAGAGATAAAAATATATTTCTTCACACTTAAGGTTAAGATTCTTTGGAATTCAAAAGCCAAGAGAGTTGTGAAAGCTTACACACTGAATATGTACAAAAAATCTCTTTGAGCGGAAAGTCCTGAAAAAGGTAATGGACAGAACAAGGTTCATCACAGGCAAAATGTTCCTCACCATTGAGAACATTTACATGAATGTTCTGTGTGGAAAAAATAGTTTGATGGGTCCCAAGGGCAATCAATCTGAACACAGGCTAGTTGAACAGTAGTTTTTATTTACACATGTAGGGAAGTCACAACAGGGGGAAAATGCACACACATACTCATCAGATTTAATGACACACACACAATCACTCACTGATAGAAAGGTATACAATCAAGTTACAGCATATGATAACTCCCACCCCTTGATATCTCTAGCAGGCACAGCCCCTATCTAAACTAAGCTAAAGACATACAATATTACAACTCCCAATCCTTTGTCTGCACCCACCTTACCAATAACTTTCCAACATTGTCCACTGTTTCCAATCTGGAGTTGAGTGAGGGTTCTTCCCAGAAGAAGAGGCCGATGGGTCACACGTGGTGGGGTTTTTGTACCATCAGCTGAAGAGACCAGCGCAAGTATCAATGAGGCAATGAAAGAGACCAATGACCAGGTGTGCGCTGACCTGTGGGCAAAGCTTGACCGTGATTGGGAAGTGAGGTGACTTCCGACTAGGTTCCAGACAGAGAGATCATATGACCTTCCATAATCCACATTCCCACCAGATTCCAGACAGAGGAATCACTGGCAGATATCATATGTGGTAACATATGAGTGTGTCATTTAATCCAGCGAGTGTGTATTTGTGTGTGCCTCTTAACGTCGTTGGGACTCCCCTACATATGTAAATAAAAACACTGTTCAACCAGTCCATGTTTAGATTTGTTGCCCTTTGGACCCATTGAACCAGTTTCACACACATGCAAATTGGTGCTGTGAGAAGGATGTGAATACTGATAAATTAAGTTTGCCCAGTATTGCCCGCTATAATTTCCCTCTTTTTAGATAGACCTTGCGACTTCTGTACCCACAAATGGCAACTATGGTTCTGGCTTCATCATGGGAAAGTGAGACCCCCCCCCCCCCCCCCAGGCCCTCTGCCCATTGTCATGTTCTATTGGCCCCAAGATGCCCACTTTGATGGTGTGCTCACAATGTCAAGGGGCTAGGGTCCCACAGGTTGGAGTAAAAAGTGGCGGAGCAGATTTGAGTAGCTCGGTCCACAGCAGCATTGTGGGCAACTTCAACAGTATCCCTGGAGGTGTGCATGTCTATAGAGCAAGCGGCTATGGATCTGCCACCCAGTTTCTTGCCACCGGATGATCCATACTGCCATGTCATTTGCAACTGCCCATAACGCATTCTGGCCTGTAATCTCTTTTAGAGTGAGCACTACAGCTTGGCCAGTGGGCTGGACACCTCTCCCCTTCTTGTGTATATGTTTTACCTGTGGTGCACCCCTTCCATCGCTGTTTGCTGCACTTTCACCATCTGGAGCCATCAGTTAACCAAGCTTCTTGCTGTTCTGGATCTAGAGTAGTGAGCGGTTGGCCCCAGGCCACTGTGGGTATCTCGTGTGGGGGGAGCCATCACATTCAGGTAAGAACACGATCCGATCATGTAAGTGGCTCACCCTTTCAGGACAGGCCTCTGGATGGTCCACAATGTAGTGAAAAACCTTGCGAAAGGTAGTAGACATAGCTCAGTTCATCACAGGGAAATCTCTCTCCACCATTGAGAGCATCTCCATGGAACGAAGCCAATGGAGAGCAGCAGCAATTATCAAGGATCCACACCCCACAGGACACCAGGACATGCTCTGTTCTCGCTGCTGCCAGCATAGGTGTCACATGATATGTACCACCAGGTTCAGGAATAGTTTCTACCCCTCCACCATCAGACTCCTAAATGACAAACTCAATCAGAGACTCATTTAAGGACTTTTACTTTGCACCTTATTTATCATTGAATGTTAATTTTCTGTATTACAGAGTCAGTTTGATTACATTTCTTTCTTTGTTTACATTTCTATCTTTTGCATACGTGTAGCAGCTATTATGATAGAGTTGCTAAAGAAATACAAACACACGTCAGAGCAGTCAACTCAAAACTGATTTATTCAGTATTTACAGGCTTCTTTTATATACTGTGTGTCCAAGGCTTCACGGGACAAGGTGGGATGTCACTATGAGATTGCTGCCGATCCATGGGACCGTCAGGTTTAAATTAAGCCTTGTAAGTATCCTGCACCTTCCAGCAGGAGACTCATCAGCTCAACGTGCCGTTCCTTGGCACTCAGTATCCCTCGCGTGCGGTCCATTAGGTGAGTAGGCAGATATCCGCATTTTGGTTCTGCAGTGACAGTTCATATTGTCGCGCTGTGCGCCTGCTCAGCCCGCTACACGGCCGCTACTTTGCACCTTATTTATTATTGAATATTAATTTTCTGTATTTCAGAGTCAGTTTGATTACATTTTTTTTGTTTACATTTCTCTCTTTGGTATATGTATGATTTCTTGAATATAGATTTTTGCACAACCGATAAGTAGAAATTCTGCCTGGCCTGCAGGAAAAAGAATCTCAGGGTTGTATGTGATGTCATGTCTGTATTCTAACAATGCACCTGAACTTTGAAATCAACAAACATTAAGATGATAAAGGAATCAAGAGATTTGAGGTTATTGTCGGAAAGAGGCACTGAAGTGAAAGATCAGTGGAGAGGGTACTATGCCTGAATCATCTCTGACATTTTATGTTGTTATGTCAGGTACCCCACAAGAATGCTAACTCCCAGTCCTCAATATGATTTTAATTCACAAGCATTCATTCACAAGCTTAGAAGAAGATATATTAGGATTCAGTAGGTTACGAGCCAACCATTCACAGAATGATGGTCCACTATAGTATAATCAAAGTGAACTTCAGCTGAGGGAGAGGATAAAAGATTCTCCAAAAGGGTGTAATGGTACATAGCACATTGGAAACATAACGGGAAAATATTAATAGATGTATTATTGCTTTACTGGGTTTTCTTCCATGAAATAAATTGAAAGAGTGACAGATACACTTGATATTTATTTTTATATCTTTGAAACACAATAGTCTGTAGGCTCTGTGATTGTAGTAAAAGCACAGGAATGCTGGAGGAGCTCAGCAAATCTCGCAGCACCCATAGGGTTTAAAGAAATATAACTGACATTTTGGGCCCGAGCTATTCCTCAAGATTATCTTACCTGAGTAGGCCATGCCAGTGGAGGAGACTTTGTGGAGTGGGAGTGGGAAAGTGGTGGTCCTACTGATGGAGTGTTGGATGGAATCACATTGTCGAATAGGGAGGAACAAGTAAGGTTGTTGCAATAATGCAGCAAAAGTGATACTGTTTGTCAACCAAAGCAGGATGCAGCATCTTGTGAAGCCAAGGTTAAGTAGCTTTTTTAAGGTAATCAATAGAATTCAGTGGAAGTAGAATTTGTCATCCAATCTCAACTTGAAACTATGTTGAGTAGCTATGCAAGGCAAGACAAATAGTGTGAGTGAAATTGGCGAGGTTAAATTGAATACATTATTTATTTAACACTGTCCAACATTAATGCTTTCTTGATGTAAAATTCTATTTAAGGCTTGCTCATGTCATTATATACTGCCATTAATTTAACATTGTGCAATATTTTAAAATCACTTTAATGCATTAGTATGATATTTCTCCTTCATTTAAAATTAAAATAAATATTTTATCTTCAACAATCCACAACTGAATTCCAGACACTGTTGCAAAGCTGGGGAATTGTACCTACACAGAAATTGGGCCACAATCACTGAAGAGGATTGGTGAAGATACTCAATGCATGCAAGGTAAATTATCCATTGATTTGGGGCCCTTTTCAGATCAAATAAAATGCTATAAATTTTCATGTAATATTATACAAAATTGCCTTAAATCTGGCATAAGACTGACAAAAATTCCCAATAGCATTCCCTTGCAGTCAAAGAAAGAGAAGCAAAAGAGAGCCCCCCCCCCCCCCCACCAGAGCCACTGAGTGCTAGTGGATTCACCAATTCACCACCAGCACTCCCACAGCCTTGACAGCCAGATCCAAAACTCTGACCTGATGAGGAAGCCTTTACCACCAAGGGGCTTATGTAGTGGAAGTTCAGAGGATCAAAAGAGCACAAGATATAGGAGCAGAAGTAGGCCCATTGACCCATTGAGTCTGCTCTGCTCTTCTAATCATTAGCTGATCCATCTACCTACTCAGCTCCACTCCCTGGCTTTCTTCTCATAACTCTTGATGCCCTGACTTATCAAATATCTGTCAATCTCTGCCTTAAATACCTCAATGACCTCGCATCCATAGCTAGCCATAGCAACAAGTTCCACAGACACATAACCCTCTGACAAAAGATTTTTTTTATGCATCTCCATCTTAAATTCACACCCAAACATTGCATTCACCTTCTCCACCACTGACTAAACCCAGCGGTCAAACTTTAGGATATCCTGCACGAGGACTCCCAAGTCCCTTTGCACCTCAGAATTTTTAATTTTCTCCCCATCTAAATAATAGTCTGCCCATCTATTTCTTCTACAAAAATGCATGACCATACACTTTCCAATACTGTATTTCATCTACCACCTCTTTGCTCATTCTCCTTATCAATCCAAGTCTCACTGCAACCATTCGATATCTTCAGCACCGCCTCCCCTATTTTTGCATCATCTGAAAATTTAGGTAAAATGCCATCTATATCAAAATGATTTATATACAATGCAAAAAGAAGTGGCCCCAACTCCGACTCCTGCAGAACACTACTGGTAAAGAGTATCCATCCAGAAGAGGGTCATTTTATTTCTAATCTGTGTTTCCTGCCAATCAGCTAATGCTCTACACTTGAAGGATTTTATCAATTTGTAGCCCACTTTGGGAAGACTTTTTCAAGTTATTCTTCCAGCTGCCTTTTTTCCTAAGGAAAATGTTGCAATGTGTCCTGACTGGTGTACTTTGACAACAGAGGTTCACAGATGTCCAGGAGGTACTAACCACCTCAACATCTGTGAACCTCTATCATTGAGGTCATAAGCACTACATCAGTTATCTCTTGGAGACAGCATTTGTTAACTGTATTGAAAACTAATGCTACTTGCTACATGTGTATCCTAATATTTTTAAATTTTAAACCTCCACTTTTCTTTACATAAAACTTTGAGAACTCTTTAGAAAGGGTGGTAAATCTATGGAATGTGTTGCTACCGATGGCAACGTCACTGGGTATATATATTTTTTTCTTTGGCTTGGCTTCGCGGACGAAGATTTATGGAGGGGGTAAAAAGTCCACGTCAGCTGCAGGCTCGTTTGTGGCTGACAAGTCCAATGCAGGACAGGCAGACACGATTGCAGCGGTTGCAAGGGAAAATTGGTTGGTTGGGGTTGGGTGTTGGGTTTTTACTCCTTTGCCTTTTGTCAGTGAGGTGGGCTCTGCGGTCTTCTTCAAAGGAGGTTGCTGCCCGCCAAACTGTGAGGCGCCAAGATGCACGGTTTGAGGCGTTATCAGCCCACTGGCGGTGGTCAATGTGGCAGGCACCAAGAGATTTCTTTAGGCAGTCCTTGTACCTTTTCTTTGGTGCACCTCTGTCACGGTGGCCAGTGGAGAGCTCGCCATATAATACGATCTTGGGAAGGCGATGGTCCTCCATTCTGGAGACGTGACCCATCCAGCGCAGCTGGATCTTCAGCAGCGTGGACTCGATGCTGTCGACCTCTGCCATCTCGAGTACTTCGACGTTAGGGGTGTAAGCGCTCCAATGGATGTTGAGGATGGAGCGGAGACAACGCTGGTGGAAGCGTTCTAGGAGCCGTAGGTGGTGCCGGTAGAGGACCCATGATTCGGAGCCGAACAGGAGTGTGGGTATGACAACGGCTCTGTATACGCTTATCTTTGTGAGGTTTTTCAGTTGGTTGTTTTTCCAGACTCTTTTGTGTAGTCTTCCAAAGGCGCTATTTGCCTTGGCGAGTCTGTTGTCTATCTCATTGTCGATCCTTGCATCTGATGAAATGGTGCAGCCGAGATAGGTAAACTGGTTGACCGTTTTGAGTTTTGTGTGCCCGATGGAGATGTGGGGGGGCTGGTAGTCATGGTGGGGAGCTGGCTGATGGAGGACCATATATAAAGTGGAGGTGAATGGGTTTTTAATTAGTAAGGGGATCTAAGAACTTGGTGAGAAGACAAGCAAATGGGGCTCAGGTCTGAAATGTCGGCAATATATCTTTCTCTCCTATAGAGGCTGAAAAGACCAGCTGAGATTCTCCAGCATTTCGGTGTGTTTTTACTGAAAGGAAAAATACTTCTGTCGTGATATGAATGGCAGAGAGGACAATAGGCCAAATTACCTCATTCTACTCTGATATCCTGTGCTCCATAGTTGAACTATACTTCAATTTTCTACTTCTTCAGGAATTTGTAGTGTTTTGGTATGAATCAAAAATATTGGCAAATTTCCACAGATATGTAGTGGCAAGTGTGCTGACTGGCTGCATTGCGACCTAGTATGGAGGCATGAATACCTCTGAATGGTGAGGACACAACCCAATACATTACAGGAAAAACTTTCCCCACCATTGAGAACATCTACATGGAATACTGCCTTCAGAGAGCAATAGTAATCATCTAGACTGTTTACATTTCCTTCTTTCCTATTTGTACCTTTTCTTGGGTGCAGTGTATTTGCACAATCAATAAGTAGAAATTCTGTGTGGCCCACAGGAAAAGGAACCTCAGAGTTGTATGTGATATCATGTATATACTCTGACAATAAATCTGACTCTGATCTGATTATCATAGTCAGGAACAGTGATTAAATCAGTCATCAGCTTGTTTTGTCTGTGGAGAGTTAATACAGGTTCTGTGGTCAGGAAGAGTGTCCTGATCAATAATCACACCATGTGTTAAAGGATTGACCCACAGGATGGTCACGAGTAGAACCAAGCTCACATGTAGAACCAAGAGAGGGATAAGGAGAAAGGAAGGGAAGTCCTGTTGAGCTCTGTCACCTTAAGTTTAGCATCAAACAGGCCCTTCTGCCCATCTTGCCTACAGCGACTAAAAAGCCTTGGCCACACTAGCCCCACCTGCTAGTGTTTGCCCCATATTCCATCCATGGATGCATCTAAATTAAGAAATATTACAATAGTACCTGCCTTAACTACCTCCTCAGGAAGCTTGCTCCATTCACAGACCATCCACTGTGTAAAAGAGTTACCCCTCAGGTTCCTGTTAAATCTCCCCCCCCCCCCCATCTTAAACCTACTGCATATCCTCAGGTTTATGATTCCCCTACTCTGCGTAAAAAGACTTAAATCTCATGTAACACACCGCAGAAAATGGAATTCTATCCTGTTATTATTAATTACAAATCCTTAGAAATTCTTCACAGGAAGTAGTTACTTAATTATGGGCCCCTTGTAAATGTCGATAGGCAGGGAAAAGGACGTCCTGTGCACACTTTAGATGCTTCCTGATACATTGTGTGTTTTCAGCTTTTGTGTCCATGCATAATAACTCATTCTGTGGTTCACAAAACACAATTGCTCAGGATAGAATTTTGCAAGTTTTGAAGGACAGAATGTTAAGTGTAAGGTAAAACATCATGAGATGGGAATGTGTAGGGAGTTACCCTGTACAGGGCAGTAACAAGAAGGGGAGGTGTCCTTGTACTCCTGTTAGGTAAAACATCATGAGATGGGACCGGAGAAGGAGTCACCCAGTACTAAGGAGTAACAGAATGCATCCTTGTACTTACAAGATAAGAGAGACATTGATGGATTGAGAGGCAGGAAGCTAGCAGGGAAAGGATAGCAACAGTTTTAGTCATTGGACAAGTAATGATATGA
This sequence comes from Narcine bancroftii, assembly GCF_036971445.1. Classification (NCBI taxonomy): domain Eukaryota; kingdom Metazoa; phylum Chordata; class Chondrichthyes; order Torpediniformes; family Narcinidae; genus Narcine; species Narcine bancroftii. Next base: position 41,876,511 of record NC_091476.1, on the reverse strand, counting down.
TGATGTTCTAAGCATGTATCCAAGGGTATAAAAAATCACCATTTTGCTGATAACGGCAGAATGCATTCTCCGACTAACTTTGTTAGTCGCAAGTGTTACAATCCGGTAATAAAGAACAAAGAACCCTGATTTCGACTCAGCCTGGTGTTTGTCTCACTCATTCATGAACAAAGCAGACCTAACATAAGGAAGCAGGAAATCGGACGTTCAGGACATTTCGTCAAGGGAATAGAGTTTGCTTTTGATTGCCTTCATTGGCAAACAATGATAATGTCAGCAACCTATCAAACTTACTTTGCACTTTTACTTCCATTGATGTCAGGCTCTGTGTTTGCGGCAGATAAGCAGAGCCAATATTTTCCAATCGTTTCAGCCACAGTGACCAAAGGCAAGTTTTGCACTGAGATGAATTGTCGCAGAGTATTGCAGGTTCTTCGCCTCCCACATCCATTCACACCACCAGTGACCCATTTACAAAGTCAGTCTCTTTCTTTGCCTTGCCAATTGATGCACTTGTCTCGGTACTTCCTGAATGTTGTTCAAGTATCTGGCTCTGCAACTCCCTCAGGAAGTGTGTTCCAGATTCCCACCAGATCATAGATGAAAAAATTCTTCCTCCCTTCTCCACTAAGTCTATGCTTTTAAATCATCTTCCCCAATCCAGGGCCTTAATTTTCTGAACAACCTACTGTAACACTACACCCTCTACTGTAACACTACACCCTGTACCATCATTGCACCACCTGCTGTGCAAAAATATGGGTTTAGCACGCAAGTCAAAGCTTTTCACTGTATCTCTGTCCATTTAACAACAAACAATTTCATTTAAGTAATTTCCTTATCCTTTCCGTGACTACTTGGAAATGTAGAGGTGATGGTCAATGCCTTCAAGATACTCTCGAGCTGATCTCCAACTGACATTATGTCCAATATTCCCTCTTTTCCAGTTAAATGGACACAACAACCTTTCCTGATGCACATTAAAAATTCTACCCCTTCTGTAACACTGGGGAAGTAGAAAGCACTGCTGCAATAAACTAACTACTCGTATGTCTCTCTGTAATTTGTTATCAAATCTACTCCTCCATCACATGCAGATAGCTGGGAGGTCTGTGGTATACCCCCAGCAAAATTATCCCTCCCTTTCTAGACCTGAACTCTATTCATAAAGCCATACTTGGAGACTTCCAGGATATCCCGTTGCAGCAATGCCACCTCCTCAATTTCACGCACCCTCGTTCACGTAAACTGAAATGTTGAGTTGCAAACCCTGCCCTTAAATCATCCCACTGAAACCTGAATTAAATGAATGGAAGGAGTTCATAAAATCAAAAGCGATTTCACTGTTAAATTGTGTTGATTTAGATAAATGAAATTTTGTAAAAATTGATTTAGGATAGAACATACATAGAACATTCCAACACATTACCGGCCCTTTGCCTGCAATGTTGTGCAAATTGATAGAAACCTACTCAAAAAACTAAAACTGCCCCACCTCACATCCATAACCCTCTATTTTTCTTGCATCTTTGTCCCTAAGAGCCTTTTAAATATCTCTATTGTAACAGCCTCCACCATCACCCCTGGCAATGTATTCCAGACATCTACGACTAGACTTCTATCTATTAAGTCATCTCTCATCCTTTGTCACTCTATAGAGAAAAGCCCTAGCTCTGCTAACTGCCTCATAAGACATGCTCTCCAATCCAGATGACACCCTTATAAATCCCCTCTGCCCCCTCTTCAAAACTTCCACATCCTTCCTGTAATGTGGCAGCCAGAATTGAAAAAAATATTCGCAGTCTGGTATAACCAGAGTTTTATAGAGCTGCAACATTACCTCTCAATTCTTGAACTCAATCTCCCAACTCATTAAGGCCAGCACATCATAAACCTTCTTACCTACCCTATCAACTTGTGGGGACTTTGAGAGATCAATGTATTTGGACCAGAAGATTGTGTTTTCCTTCCACACTTTAAAAATTCTGCCATTAACCAAGTACTCTGCCTTCAATTTTCACCTTCCAAAATGTAGGCTTATCCAGATTCTACTTCATCTGCCATTTTTCTCCCCAAATCTGCATCTTACCTATATCCTGTTGTAACCTATGACAACATTCTACACTATCCACAACACTTCCAACCTTAATGGTATCTGTAAACTTACTGACCCATCTGTCTATTTCTTCATCCAGGTCATTAATAAAAATCACATAGAGCAGAGGTCCCAGAACAGATCCCTGCAGAACTCCACTTGTCACTGATCTCCAAACTTAATACGTTCCATCCACTATTACCCTCTGATTTTTGCAAGCAAGCCAATTCTGAATCCACACAGCCAAGGTTCCATGGATCCCATACTTCATTACTTTCTGAATGACTCTCCCATAAGGATGCCTATTGAAATCCATAAACACCAGATCTACTGCCCTACTTTCATCAATTTCTTTTGTTACCTCCAACCTCAAAGAACTTGCTTAGGTTTGTGAGGTATGGCTTACCCCTCACTGAGCCATGCTGACTACTCCTGAGAAGAATACACTTCTCTAAATGCTCTTAAATCCTGTCCCTAAGAATCCTTTCCAATAGTTTCCTGATCATTGACATAAAACTTCCTGGTCTATATTTCCCAGGATTCTTCTTTTATATTACCTATAATAAACAAGTGGACAACATTTCCCATTCTCTAATCCTCCGATTCCTCTCCTGTGGCCAGGGAGGATAGGATGCAAAAATTATTGGCAACTCCCTCTTCTCTCACTTCCTGCAGTAACCTGGGGTATATCTCGTCTGGTCCAAAAGACTTATCAATCCTAATGTGTTTAAGAATGATCCAGCACTTCCTCTTTCTTAAACTTAACATGCTCCAGCACTTACGCTTTTTCCTTTCATACCTCACCAAGGTTCCTTTCCCTGGTGAACACCGAAGCAAATTATTCATTTATGACTTCCCCTGCATCCTCTGCCTCCAGGTGCATGTTGCCTCCTTTAGTCTTTAGCGGCCTTTCCTTCAGTCTCTTCTTCCTTTTCTTGATGTATGCATAGAGTGCCTTAGGGTCTTCCTTAATTTGACTCACCAAGGTCATCTCATGGTCCCTTATTCCTCTCCTAAGTCATTTCTTATGTTCCTTCCTGGCTACCAGAAAATTCTCATGAGCTCTTCCTGCCTTTTGCTACCTAAATCTTATGTACGCTTCTTTCTTCCTCTTAACTAGGTGCCTCGGCTGTTTTGTCAACCACTAACTATACCCCTATCTTACCATTTTTTCCCTGTCTCAGTGGGACATACCTATGGAGCACCACATGTAAGTGGTTCCAAAACAACCTCCACATTTCTATGTTTTTCCCTGAGAACATCCATTCCCCATTTTCTCTCTCCAGTTTTGTACCAAATCCCATTGTAATTTGCCCTTCCCCATTTAAACACTTTACTATATGGTCTACCCCTATCCTTGTCCATTCCTATGTGAAAGGTTAGGGAACTGTGGTCACTTTCACAAAATGCTCTCCTACCAAGAGGTATGCTATCTGTCCTGATTCATTACATAGTACTAAATCCAGAATGCCCTCTCCTCTAGTCAGTTGATCCACATACTGTGTCAGGAATCCTTCTTGGACATACCTGACAAATTCTTCCCCATCTATTCCTCCTAAAGTAAGGAGGTGCCTTTCAATATTTGGGAATTTGAAGTCTTCTGTAACAACAACCCTGTTATTTCTGCACCATTCCAAAATCTGGCTAGTTCTCTGCTCCTCAGTGACCCAAGGCTATTTGGGTCCTTATAGGCTACTTCCAATACAGTGATCACTCCATTCCCACTGCTGACTTCCACCACACTGACTCAGTAGACACTACCTCCGCAGCATCCCCCCTTTCTGCAGCTATAATACTATCCCTGACCAGTAATGTTATTCCACCTATCCCTGACCTCCAAACTCTTTTATTTCCTATCCTATCATTTTTAGAAATATCTAAATCCCGCTACTTGCACCAGCCAATCCTATCATTGCATCAGCGAAGGCTCTCTAACAGCCACAACATAATAGTTCTACATACCGATCCATGCTCTAAGTTCATCTCTCTTATTGCGAATATTTCATGCATTGAAATAAACACATTCTGGATGATTCAAGTAAAATTGCACAACTGTGAAATAATTCTCAGGTCAAATTTACCCAGAGTATTTCTATGTACATTTATTTGTAAAACTGCTTTTAAAATTTCATTGTTAGTTATAATGAGATTATTTGAAGGAAAAATTATCTCAACTCTCCATGAAATGGAATAATCTTGTGATTCTTCATCCACCATTGGTGACTCAACTTTCACTCCCCAAACCCTCAAGCCAAGGTTTCCTTCCTCATTTGTCTTCATCTCTCTGCTTTAACTTTCCTTCAAATCAAGTTCATCCAAACTTTTCCTCACCTAGTCACAATAAATCATCAAGTTGATTTAACTTTATTAAAAGGCAATATACAAATGGTGGCTTTTGCAATGAGCTTTTGAAATGTCCAAGCTCCCTTAGGAATATGCAGCCATAATTGACCCCCTCCATAAATCTTCGTCCGCGAAGCCAAGCCAAAGAAAAAAAGAAGCCTATGGAATGGATCAGCTCTCCAATGGCAAGGAACATTGTGGTCCTTTTGGCAAAGGACATTAGTGAACCAGATATATTCATTCAAGGAATATGGCATTCTAAGGCTACGCCAGCATTCAATTGCCCATCCCTAATTACTCCTGTGGAGGTGGTGGTGAGTTGTCTTTTTAAACCATTGCTGTCCTTGAGATGCGGGTATACTCATAGTGATGTTGGGGGAGGAGTTGGTGTGCTTTCAAGATTTTGACCCAGCAACAGTGAAGGAATGGCAATATATATCCAAGTCAGGATGGTGTATGGCTTGGAGGGTGTAGAGCGCGTTGAAAGAATCAAAGGCTTGTTGATCCAAACCAAGGCTTTGATTCTTTCGATGCGCTGTACAATTTTATTAACTAGAAGACTGGAGCGTATCACATGTAGGTCAACCAATCCAGAATGATCTGGTCTGGCTAGGAGCAACCCTTTAAGACTTGCCAGTAGGCATGGCTATGCTCTCAGCCAATCACAATCATCCTACACTACAATCTATACCTATACACATTGGTGATAGAATCTGTACTATCACAGAGGGCAGTTCCCAGGCATTGGGGTCTCCATGCTGTTGCTACCCTTGAGCTTCTTGCTGGGAAAGGTGGTGGCTTTGGAAGGTGCTATCTGAGGGGTCTTGGTGAGTTGCTGCAATGCATCCTGTAGATGGTACCAACTACTCCTTCTGTGCTTGGGTGATAGAGTGAGTGAATGGTTGGGGATGGGGTGTCTATTAACCAGGCTGGTGTTGAGCCTCAGGTGCTGTGGTGGGAAACCTTTTAATTTTAAATTTAGACAGGCAGCAAGGAAACAGGCCATTTTGGCCCATGCATCTGTGCCGCCCAATTAACCTACAAGCCCCCAGAACGTACTTGTAGGCTGAAATAGCTGTATGTCTAAATTAAAAATTAAAAGGTTGCCCACCCCTGTCTGCTGTGTTGTTGAATTTGCACTCACCTTGGTATGTGTGAGGGTTCTACCATACTGCTGATGAGCCTTGTAAATGGGTTACAGGAGTCAGTAGGTAAGTTCTGCACCTCTGACCTACTCTTGTAGCTACATTGTGTGTATGATAATGCCAGTTCCTTTGTTGGTCAATGTTAACTCCAGGTGCTAGGGGTGGGAGGTTCAGAGATGGTAATACTATTGAACATCAGTGAGTGAGAGCTGGATTTGTTCTTGTCAGCTATCATTATTTTCTTATCATTCTCAGACAGAGTAGCTTCATGTCTATCACTGATTCCTGTTAATTACCCTAGGGCCTAGATTTATGTCATTAATTATATTTGAACTTCCAAAGCTGCCATCTTGAGAGTCAAACATTCAACGGCTGATCATTAGTCGAGAAATGTAAATATTTATTCAGCAACTTAGTCTTTGTTATTTGAGATAAAGAGAGAAGGAATCAGTGCATGCTTACACAAGAATAAGGTCCCCCATCAGAGACTCATTCAGAAAGTCATGAGGGATGGGACTCATGGAACTTTGCCTATGTGGATAAAGAAAATTGGTTTGCAGGTAGAAGGCAGAGAATAATAGTGGAAGGAAAGCATTCAGCCTGGAGGTCAGTGAATAGTGGATTATCACACGGATCTGTTCTAGGGCCCCTGCTCTTGTGATTTTTATAAATGACCAAGATGAAGTAACAGAAGGATGGGTCAATAAGTTTGCAGATTATATGAATGTTGGAGGAGTTATGGATGGACCTGAAGGTTGTTGAAAGTTATAAGTGGATATAGACTGAATGTAGAGTTGGGTGGAGAAGTGGCAGATCAAGTTCAATCCAGGTAAGTGTGAGATGATGCATTTTGGAAGCACAAACCAGAGGCTGAATACAGAGTTAATGGTTAGTTACTTATGGATGAACAGAGGGACCTTGGGGCCCAAATCCATACATCCCTCAATGTCAAACAGGTTGATAATATAGTTAAGAAGGCCAATGGGATTTTAGGCTTCATTAATATAGGGATTGAGTTCAAGAAAAGAGAGGTAATGTTGCAACTCTACAAATGCCTCTTGAGACCTCACAGAGTATTTTGTTCAGTTCTGGTCACCTCATTATAGGAAGGATGTGGAAGTTATGAAGAGGGTGCAGAGGAGATTTACCAGGGTGTTACCTGGATTGGAAAATAAGTCTTATGAGGTAAGGTTAGCAAAACTGGGACTTTTAACTTTGGAGCACAGAAGGATGAGAGGAGACTTAATAAAGGTCTACAAGATTCTGAGAGGCATAATCAGGGGAGGATTCCACAAACACCAGAGGACATATGTACAAAGTGTAAGGAAGGAAGTTTAGAGGAGACATCATGGGGTAAATTCTTTACACAGAGAGTTGTGGGTACCTGGAAAACCTTGCCAGGGATGGTAATGGAGGCTGAAACATTAGGGGCATTTAAGAGAGAGAGGAACATGGATAAGAAAAAAAATAGAGGCTTACATCGTAGGGAAGATTTAGTACACTTTTAAGGAATATATGTGTCGGCACAACATTAAGGGCTGAAGGGCCTGCACTGTGCTGTAGTGTTTTGTGTTCTACATTCTAATATGCCTAACTTTATAGGCTTCAAATAAAGCAATCATGTAAAGAAGTCAAATCTTAAAATAGTATTTATTTAATTCATCTGTCTTGTTAAAACTTCACTTCATGAGAGACTGAAAGGCAAAATAAAATCCCACAGAAAAAAAAGCTCTCAAATTCCAGGTTCCTGCAATGACTCCCAATCAATCACTTTTTTTTCTAACTTCTCCAGGTCCAAAATTTATGGCAATAATTTTGTCCACAAGAGCAATAAGTCCAAGAATCCTTATTTTTCTCAGACAATCTTCAAACCAGGTCCATGTAGAATCTGTATCTCATCCCATTTTATTTTAGCAGTTGAGGATTTAATTTTCCTTTGAAGGCCACCACACCACAGTGCAGTGTGAAAAGATGAAAGACAGAAAAAATGATTTTTCTATTACATCCAAATGGCTTCCAAAAGTATAAATTTAAAGGACTCGTTCACTTTTCTGACAATCTAGCAGGAGAGAGCTTTAGCATTTAAAGGAGTCTCTTTGCTTCATAGTTTTGTATTCTCAAACCGAACAAAAGCAATTGTGTTTCAACCAGATAAGTTGTGATAAATGTACCTTTCAGGCAAATGGGGGCTCTCTCTGCATGCCATCAGATTATATTGCAAATCCTGTCAAGATTTCAAGTACTGAAATGTAGTATTTGGGTCAAAAGCCACTACTGATTTATAACATTCTCCATCTTTACAGGGTTCTGTGTCATCACTGGATTCTTCCATTCCTGGCCTCTTTGGGTCCCTACTTTAAATATTCCATTCATGTAGTTCTTATTCAGAAAGCAAACTAATGAGTAAACCATGAATGTCTGCAGATGCCGTAATTATAGTAAAAATACCAAAGCTGGAGAAATAAAGCAGTGTCCTTTATAGAGCAAAGACAACAATACATATGTGGTGATATACCACTGGCTGACTGCAGGGGGGGTGGGGGGGAACCTGTGTACCTGCAGGAAGAGCACTGGAGGACAAGACAACACCTGGCCGGCTGTCAGTCAGCTGACCTGAATGGACCAAGCCCCACCTGGTCGGCTGCCAATCATCCGCCTGGATATAAGCCACATCTGGCCCCTCGAGGTCAGTTACACGGAGCCAGCACTGCTAACTGTAACAGGGACTTTAAGTGGAATAAGGTTTTGGGCCTGAGGCCTTCTTCAAGGTCTGAGCAAATATTCCTTCTGCAGCAAAAATCTGCAAAATATCTTTGAGGGATGCTTACCTTCAAAAAGTTATTTTCAGTTCTGCAAAGGGAGTTCTTTGGGAATCTCTTTCATTCTTCCCCATCTGCAATCCCTGGTCCACTCAAGCTCTGCCTGTGAACCTGTGCTCTTCCCCCTGTCCATTCCCCCCCCCCACCACCCCCTGCCCCCATCATTTTGCTTGGATGTCTGCCTACATTTTTCTAATACCTTAATAAAGACCTCAGGCCTGAGATACCGGCAATAAATATTTGGAGACCCACACCAACCTATTTGTCCTCTATTGTCAGGGTGAGGCCAAATATTACCTCGCCTACCCATCACCTGCACCACCACCAACCCCACCACTATTCGCATCTCACCACCATCCCCTCCTATATCATTCCACCTTGCTTTAGCAGCTGCATGTTTCCTCCTAGTTCCACCTGCCTTTCCCCTCCCCATCTTCTGTACCCTTTCCAAAGCCTTCAAATACTGCCTATCATAGGGTGAGTCGAATTGTGTACAGTACTCCACGTGCATCCTAACCATAGTTTTCTATAGCTGTAATGCGACTTCCTTATTTTTGTGTTCTATGCCCCTTCCAATGAAGGCAGCATAATATAAGCCTTCTTTACCACTAAAATATTGTTCTTTCATGGTTGGTTAATTCCATAGATGTATTCATCATCTCAGTCATAATATTACAAGACAGGGAACTGGAATTGTCAGCCAAGATAAATATCTATCCTGTGTTTACCCTACTAAGGCCTTTTAAGAATTTCTTATTTTAACGAGGTCACTTCTCTTTCTTCTAAATTCTGAAGAATAGAGTCCTAGCCTGTTCAATCTCCATTTATACTGACCGTCATTCCTTCCCAGAAACAAGTCAGGTAAATCATTGCATTACTTTTCCAACAAGAATATCTTTTTGGTGAGCAATACTGTACCCAATATTTCTGGTGTGAGAACATCAACCTCCCTACATATGTTTGTCAAAATATATCTTCCTTTGTACTTTAGAATTAAAGGCCAAAATATGTCAGCACGTTCATTTCTTCTTGAAACTGAATGCATCCTTCACGCATACTATTCATTTTTTGTGTCACCTGCCATCTCAGAAACAAATCTCCTTCTATTCACTCAGCCTGAATCCTATAAGAACAGACCTTCTCCAGCCCTTGTTAGTGTGGTGGTACACCACCGGCCTACTGCAGGGGGCTACCTCTGTACCTGCAGGAGTGTAAGGGAACAGGACACTTGGGCGGCTGTCAATCAGTCAGTCTGAATGGATCAAGCCCCACCCGGTTGGGTTCAATCACCCTCCGGTATATAAGCCTGCGCCGGCCTCCCGAAGCTTCACTCAGAGTTGCTGCAGCCACAGCCAGCCTGGCTCTGTGGAAGTCTTTGTGGATTAAAGCCTGTTGTACAGTCTTTACCTTGTGTGTGTCTGATTCTGGCTAAAAGTGCACCACAGTTACCATTTGTGTTTTGACAACAACCTCTCTCAATCTCTGATAAATGAAGGAACTAGTCAATGACTTCAGGAAGTGGCTTGAACACAATCACTGTCTGCTTTAGCAGTGCTTCAATGGAGACGATGGAGGACTTCATGTTTTTTTGGAGCAAATATCACTAATATCCTGTCCTGGTCCAACAACGCTGATGATGAGAAGACACAGTTATGCTCTACTTTCTCAGAAGCCTGAGGAAACTTGGCATGAATGCAGCCTCCATGACCAATTTTTATACTGGCACCATATGAAATACAATGCACCGTAGCTTGGGACAGGAACTGCTCTGTTTAAGACCACAAGAAACTGCAGAGTCGTGAATACAGTTCAAGCTGTCATACAACCTCCTCTCTGTCAACTTTATTTTTGCCTCTCACTTTCTCAGGAAAGCAGGCAACATTTGAAATTGCTCATCCCACCCCAGTCCTACAATCTCTTTGCTCCCCTGTCTTCACAAACGCCTCCAAATTCCAAATTCCAGGACAATTGCTTTCCTGCTGCTATCAGACTTGAATGAAGCTCCAATTAATGTAAGACAATGCCTCGCACTGTCTACTTGCACTTTTCTCTTGAAGAGCACATCCTGCACCTTTTCTGACATGCCATGATTTTTTTCTACTTGGACTACCCATTATGTTCAAATTAACTTACCTGGATAGCACACAAAACCAAATGTTTCACTCATCTCAGGTACATGTGACAATAAACAATTTGATTCAAAATATCCACAAGACAAGTCTTTGTGCCTTATTTCAACATTCCGTAGAATCTTATTGTGCACTATTAGTTGTGGTACTTCCCTTCACTAGGACAGTCACGGCCATAAACGATTAAACTTTGGTCTATTTTTAGTCCATGAAAAATACTATTTAGATGGAAATTTATTCTCACTCTTTGTAAGGAAATTATCTGTCTGTTCAGAGAAAAGGTCACGCAAGCCGCAAATATTAATGAGTTAAACATTTTCTCATGTGTAGAGTTCTATTAAATGAGAATACCACATAGAAATTGTCTTGCATAGAAGAAGTAAAAATATGTTGTACTCCTTCTGACTGCCGTTAGAAGAACATCCCCTGTTGAGAAGGAGAAGCAGAGGACATGACTCGACAGAAATGTGGCCACGACAGCAGATCAGCAAGTTGCTAAGTGACTGAAGGCCCCTACAGGATAATGACCAGGTTGGCAAACCAGTGAGGGACTCAACAGCTGGACCCAGACAAGCTGTGGGAAACTTGCAGTTGGGTGGCTGGAGATGATCTCTTGGGCAGCAGGTATCGGAACCAAAATTTGAGAGGGAGCTGAGGGCAAGAATTGATCCGAAGTGTTTTAGGTGCTGAAGGCTTCCTGATTGTGTCAGAGGTTTGGATCTAGAGCTCGGGCTGCCAATGGATCGAGCAGGGGTCTATGTGGTGGCAGAGAAGGAGCACTGGAGGTAAATCCATAAGCACTCAGAGTTCCTGATGGGACTTTTTTTTGCTTCTCTTTCTTTCTTACTATAAGGGATGCCTGGTGACACTAATGGTGACTCTGACTGCCTTAGGGCAGACACAAGGCAATTGCATGTAATATTACATGTTTGGTACTGTTACATGATAATAAAGAATCTTGAAGGAAATCTTGAATTTTGAAACTGGTTGAGTGCATAGATCTCTGGACCACCAGCACATCTTCCTGTTGAGATCAATTTTCAAATAATCTATTGCTTTCACTCCAGTCTATGCTTCAAACCCAAAATAAATGCAGGTCACAGATAGTCAAAATGTGTCCTACAACATGGTGGAAATGTCCTCAGAGTTGTGATGCAGTTTTCTCAGTGACAATATAACTTGAATGCAAGGCAGTAGACATGATGTATTTGGATTTTAGTGAGGTATTTGACAAAGTCTCCTATGGTAAAATCATTCAGAAAGTCATGAGACATGGGATCCATGGAACCTTGGATGCGTCGATTCAGAATTGGTTTGCCTCCCAGAAATCAGTAGTAGATGCAATGGAGGTTATGACTTGTGGAGTTCCATAGGGATCTGTTCTGTGACCCCTGCTCTTAGTGATTTCTATAAATGACCTGGATGAATGTAAGGATGGGTCAATAAGTTTACAGATGACATGAATGTTGGAGGTGTTGTGGATAGTGTAGAAGGTCATAGACAGGATATGGACAGGATGAAGAGTAGGGCAAAAAAGTATCAAATAGAGTTCAATCCCAATAAGTGTGAAGTAATGCAGTTTGGAAGGTTGAATTTGAAAGTGGAGTACATGGTTAATGTCAGGATCCTTAACAGTGCGGAAGAAGAGTAGGATCTTGGAGTCCAAATCCATAGATCTCTCAAGTTTCTCACGTAGGTTAATACGGTATTTAAGAAGGTTGATGGCATCTTGGCTTTCATTATTTGGGAGACTGTAATGTTGTAACTCTATAGAATACATTTGTTCATTTCTGGTCACCTCATTATAGGAAGGATGTGGAAGCTTTGAAGAGGGTGCAGAAGAGATTTACCAGGATGTTGCCTGGATTGAAGAACATTTCTTATGAACCAAGGTTAACAGAGATACGGCTTTTCTCTTTGTAGCAAAGAAGGATGAGAGGTGGCTTAATAGTCTACAAGATTGTGGGAGGCATAGATAGAGTGGACAGCCATTACTTTTCCCCAGGGTGACAGTAGCAAATACAAGAGGACATCTGTACAAAATGAGAGAGGAACATTCAGGAGCGATGTCAAGAGTAAGTTCTTTTTTACACAGAGAGTTGTAGGTGCCTGGTATGCATTGCCAAGGGTGGTGGTGGAAGCTGGTACAATATGGTCATTTAAAAGTCTCTTAGACAAGCATATAGATGAAATAAAAATAGAAGGTTATGGGTGTGAGGTAGGGAAGGTTTAGATGGTTTAGTAGGTTTATATTGGTCAGCACAACATCATGGGTCAAAGAGCCTCTACTCTGCTTAATGTATGTTCACTCATCTGCTCTTCTCATGCTCACTTTGGGCAGAATGTGTAGAAGCGTGAAGACCAGTACCTCTTTCCAAGAGCTATCAGACTTGAACCTTCCCTTGAATCACTAATCATTGACTGACAATACAAAAGGACTGCACTATCGCAAATCACTTTTATGCGCTAGGGATTCTCTCCTTTAATTTAGTCCCATTTGTGTACACATAGTTTATCTTATCAAGTACCTGTTCAGTAACAGCAAGTAAGAATTTTGATACCTGTTTACATTGTAGAAAGTGTATGATGATAAGCTCATTATTATGATCATAAATTAGAACTAGCCCAAATCTATCCCAATTTTGTGGTGTATCAATCGGGATTGCAAAAGGAATGTTACTTTGGTTTATAATGAAGACATTTTATTCTAGAAAAGCTTGCTTCCGAGGTTCAAGGTTTATTTTATTGTCACGTGATAATACATTAAAAAAGTAATATACTTGATATACTTCAACTTTTGCCTCTCGTCAGGTAAACAAAGAGTCGTCAAGAGCATTGCTTGTGCCCCCAAGAATAGGAGATGTGGTGGAGGTGGGGGGGGGGGAGAGTGGGGAGGTATTTCTTCAGAATGCTGTACTACAGGATTGACATAGTTAAACTGCTCTGTGCTGTGCGCGTTGTGAGGAACTACAGATCCAGTAGGGAATTTTTTCAGTGCAGCTGGAGACACATTTACCATGGTAGAGTTGCTGTCTCCATGTGCTTCTATCTATTTATCTATGTCCAAATAATATATCAATGATATCTGTGCATGGCAACTTGTGTAGGTATTTATAGTTAAACTTTTATGGTTAAAATAGATGTCAACCCTATTTTTTGCCAAGTCAATATCATCAAAGTCTTTCAGTATTGTTGAAACCAAATTTTAAATTTCAGTTTGTAATCTGAATATGCCAAATATTGGAGAAAGCACACTGTAACATTGCAAGCAACTAAACTTTAGGTTGGATTCTTCAATCAATCCCTTCATCACTCAAATTCACTGGTTTTATTTACCAGACAGAATGAATAATGGTTGAGGTCTACTTCATCTTTCATTTGCACAAAGGAAATTATCAACCCTCTCACTCCATCTAATGGCTACACAAAATCCATTTTCAATTCTTCATTTTACATTTTCCCAGATGTCAAAGGCTAATGGAAATAATGTGCCAAGTAATTGTGATATCATCAGATATTTGTACTGCAGATTGGAGTAATTCTTGACGACAACAAAAAGGAATAATGATAGCCAGTCCTGAATCTTAAATGATTTAACACTATCTTGTAAAGATCAGTGATGAGATCATTCCAAGTAGATGAGCACTTACAAAGCTTGTAATTATGTCTCTGGGATTCTTCAGACCTTTCTGTTGAGTCGCTAAAAAAGTGGCATTACTGCTTTATTTTAAGTTGCTAATTGCCGTTTGCAGTCACACATTCTGGTGAGACCAAGCATAAATTACAGGTCAAAATAATGTACAACTGTGTTTCCAAGTAATCTGAAGCACAAACAGAAAATGCTTGACAGGTCAGCCAGCACCCATGGACAAAATTTATCTTTGCTCAAATATTACATGTGTTTCCAAAATTTATATAAATCTTACTTATTATAAATTAGACTTAACAACCTCCACCCCACAATATAGTCCTTTCTTACCACCAAAGAGTAAGATCAACCAAGTCCAAATCTTCAGTGCATACGTTCGATTCTGAGATGAGAATTTATTGTCAATGTACAGATGCACCAACATTCTTACTTGCTGCAGCCACAGATACATAAGATACACTAACTACAAGAGTACAATATGTTATTATGGAAAAAGATAATAAATATTAAAGGATAAAGAAATAAATATTCACAGCAGTAAATGGTGCAAGAAAAAGACTGATGTTTCATTAGATTCAAGATTCAGTTTATTGTCATGTAATAAAGACCAGTGCAATATTTCATGAAATTTGTTTTCATCTGCCATAAGCAGACAGACTCATCATCGGCAGGAAATGCCTGAAGCACTTCTTACAGAGAAAGAGAAGTAAAAGTGAGTCCTCTCAAAGTCATAGTGTGTCCATTGATTTGCCTCCAGTGTTCCTGCAGCCCCTTCAGTCCAAACCATCAGCACGCTGAGCTCCAGATCCGAACCTCCGACCCAGTCAAGAACCCTTCTGTACCCTTGGCACTTCCAACATCCCACTTCCAATGCCTCGTACCCCTTCAGCCATTAGGGGAATACAGATAGCCTAGCAGTTGATGCAATGCTATTACAGGTCCAGAGATCTGGGTTCGATCCAATGTTGTAGATAATGCTCTCCCCAAATCTACAAGGATTTCCACCAGGTACTCCAGTTTCCTCCCACACTCCAAAAAACCTATGGGGTTTGGAAACTAATTGGTTGGTGTATTTGGGTGGCACAAGTTCATGAGCTAGGAGGGCCTGGTAAAATTAAAACAGTATAGTAAAAGCTCATTTTGGCCCACAAGCCCATGCTGCCCCAATTACACCCAATGAATGTGAATGGTGAAAGGAAACCAGAGCCCCTGGGGTAAACCCACACAGACATGGGGAAAACGTAGAAACTCCTTACAGACAATGCAGGATTTGAACCCCAGTCCTGATCTCTGGTACTGTAACAGCCTTGCGCTTACTGCTGAACTAACCATGCCACCCTCAGGGTTCACTCAGTAATTTATAGTTAGGGTTAGGGTAGTACAGGGAGATTCAAAAGCCTGGTATGCATTAGCAGGAAAAAAAAAACTGTTCTTGAACCTTGAGATGCTGGATGTCAGGCTTCTGCACCTTCTGTCTGAATGTAGTGATGAGAAGGGACTGAGACCAGAGAGTGATGAGGGGCCTTTACAATTCCCACTGATTTCTTGATTCACGTGCTTCCACTTCACCAGTTGCTGATGGTTGTTGGAATTTGAACTTGGCCTGTGCATTCAGTCTGTTGGCTGAAATTCAGAGTGACCAGGTAACAAATAAAGTGGGCTTGTCACGTCCTATTTAATGGCATACTTAGTTTTTCATTTGCCACCTGCCAAAGCGTAAACATTATAATTAAACAAATTGAAATGATATTAAATATGCAAAGATAAATCAATTAAATAGACCTCCTAACCCATGCAAATTTGCACATAAAGTGAGATATTGTGCTGGTAATGACAAAGGATGGTTGTGGAAACAGAGAGAGAAACGTTGCTGGATTATGGCAGGAAGTCAATCAAGTTGTAGATCTGGCACAGGTGATGTAATGCTTGCAACCCATTTTAGAAACATATTTATCCAAATCTGTTTTAAAACTGACAACCCTTTTTAAGAGAAAAGAGCTGGATTTGGAGTTCTCTGCAAAGACTTGATTTATTGCAACACTTATGTTTTTAATCTACTGTTCTAGGTAGGGCTCGACTGTCTGGATAGCACTGTATTTCGGCGTATGTGACAATAAATCAATTACCAATTCTCCCCTTTAACTTCTTTCAACTCATGCAAAGGTTGATGTATTACCAGTGGCAATCTTCCATCAGTTCCTTATCTTACTCTACCTGTTCTGAAGGCAGTGTGTTATAGGCATATCTTCATATAGCACAGCCACAGGTCCTTCAGCCCATCAGCTTTCTGCTAACAAGCCATCTAACCCCATCCCATTTATCAACACTCAGTCCATAAGTTCGTAAGTCTTGCATTTGAGACCCATGTAACATGTATCCACTGTTTTTCGCACTACCAGTAAACGGTAATTCTGCATCGTCCACAAAAAAAAGAATCTCAGGGTTGTATGGGATGGCATATATGTACTCTGGCAATAAATCTGAAATCTAAAATCTGGATGGATCTGCCAACTGTTAAATCAACCACTCACCAAAGCTGATGATAGACCACAAAGAGACACGTTGGTTTCTTGTCTAATCACACAACATCCACACTTGTTGTTCCTTCATAACCACTGATTTAGGTTTCAGATTCATTGTTAGAGTACATACATGAAATCAGAGCCCTAAGATTCTTTTCCTTGTGAACCAGGAAGAATTGCCACTTATTGGTAGTGCAAAAAAAATGAACACAAGGTACACATGTAAACAAATAAAGAATGTAAACAAACTGACTGTGCAATACAGAGAGAAAAAAAAATCAATAAAGTGTAAAAGTAAGAGTCCTTAAATGAATCCCTGATTGAGTTTATTGTAGAGGGGTAGCAGCTGTTTCTGAACCTGGTGGTGCGAGTCTTGTGGCACCTAGACCTCTTTCCCGATGGTAGCTGCGAGAACAGAGCATGTGCTGGATGATGTGCATCCATGATGATTGCTGCTGCTCTCCAACAGCAACATTCCCTGTAGATGTTCTTAATAGTGGAGAGCATTTTGTCTGGGCTGTGACCGCTATCATTTGCAGGGTTTTTTTCTCAGGGGTATTGATGATCCTATACCAGATCGGTCGGTACACTTTTCACCACACATCTGTAGAAATTTGCCAGGGTTTCTATTGTCATATCCAATCTCCACAAACTTCTGAGGAAGTAAAGGCACTAATGTGCTTTCTTCACAATGCCATTAGTGTTTTGGACCCAGGAAAGATCCTCCAAGATAGCGAGGTTGTGTTGGTGCACCATTCAGCAAAGTTGTCAATCTCCTTCCTGTGTGCTGACTCATCACCCCTTTTTATACAACCCACTACTGTGGTATCATCAGCGAATTTGTAGATGGTGTTGTAGTCGTACTGAGCCACACAGTCATAGATGTAAAGTGAGTAGAGCACTGGCACATTACCTCATAGCACAGTGGGAAAATCTTCACTGCTGAGACTGTGGGGTCATGTAGCATAAAACAGGCCTTCAGCTCAACCATATTGGCATTGTGGGCTAGTCCCATTTGTCTGCAGTTGGTCCATATCCTTCTAAACCCTTCATATCCCTATATCTATCTAAATGTCTTCTGAATGCTGTCCACCTCTACAGCATCTTCTGGCTGTTCATTCCAGATATGAACCTCACTCTGAGTGAAAAAGTGGCCTCTTATGTTCCTCTTAAATCTTTTTGCTCTCACTTTAACCCTGTGACATCCCATTCTGGAACCATGTACCCTGGCAAAAAAAGACTGCATGCCCCTCAAGATTTTGTGAAGTAGGATCTCCAGCAGCTTCTCCATTAAAAGGATCAACAGTAAGCACTAATTCTGCAGATGAGACTTCATCTAAGGGCGATATTGATCTAAACAATCTAAAAAATGATCCAACAAAATAAGTGAAATGGCCTTGTAGGTGGACGAATAATATTATTTCAGCTTTTTATATTCTTCTTGTGTAAGTAAAGAATTTTACTCCAAGAAGACTATATGCCCACTATGGAAAGATGTAGAAGCTTTGAAGAAGTTGCAGAGGAGATTTGCTAGGATGTTGCCTGGATTTGAGAATATATCTTTATGGAGCAAAGTTGTGTGTGCAGGGGATTTTCTCTTCAGAATGACAAAGGATGAAAAGTGATTTAATAAAGGTCTACAAGATTATTGGGGACTTCATAGGGTGGACAGCCAGCACCTTATATCTGGAACACCAATGACAAACACCTCCTTTGTAGGTAAGTGGAGGAAAATTTAAGGAAGATATCAGAGGTAAGTTTATAGCACAAAGAGTGGTGGTGTCTGGAATGCATTGCCAGGGGTAGTAGCGGAGGCAGGTACAATAGGGACATTTCAATTACTCTAGGATGGGTACACGGATGTAAAAAAAAAGAGGGTTATGCATGTGAGGGAGGGAAGCGTTAGATTGTTGAGGAGTAGATTTACATTGTGGGCTGAAGGGCCTGTACTGGGCTGAAATATTTTATATTTTATGATTGTAAGGGATCTGGATTGCAAATGGAGAGGCATTAATTATAAAATGTTTTGATCAGGCTTCATGGAGTAAATTGCCTCCAATTTTAGGTATTCCATGTTATTCAATCTACTTGAAGGTTTGCCACCAGAATTCACCATATTATTGGAAAATAATGGCATTTTTTAAAAAAAATTGTTTCATAAACAAGGCTTATCGTTGCTTGAGAATAAAAGACAGTGGGATGATCAGAGCAATATGGTTAAAATCTTTAAATGATTTTATAAGCAGATGCTATTATTTCTGACTCTGAACGAATCTCTAACCGGGGAAGATAAGCTGTGAAATTTATTCTCACAATGGTGATAGAAGTACTGTGCAGAGGAAAATATTGCAGCAAAGCAAAGGAAAGTTGCAATATTCTCAAGCCTTTTAGCACCTGGCAGGAAATTCAACTTCTGACCACTGCCGCAAGTTTACTGACAGCCCCATCAGTCTATGATCAGTCCGCAGTGATATGATAAAAAAGTTGTTGACAGGGCTATCACACCACATTCAATGATAACCAGTTCACTGATGCTCAATTTGTTTCCCATCAGGAACAGTCAGTCTCATGTTTCATTACAACCTGGGTCCAAACAAGAGCTAGATTCTGAAAATGAGCTGAGAAATAATTGGCTTTGGCTTTGATCCCTGGCAGCACGTGATTGACTGAGGAATCAAGTTTGCTGAAATAATTCCTTGCTAAATTGGTGAGACTGGAAGATCATTTCATTAAGAACCTTCACACTTCATAGCAAGGACCTCCTAGTGGCCAACCATTAAAATTCAATGTACCTCTCCAATTTTTTCTTGAATTCTGAAATTGAGTTGGCATTCTCTACTTCAGCTGGCAGCTCATTCTACACTCCCACCACTCTCCGCATGAAGAAGTTCTCCCGAATACTCCCTTTAAACATTTCCCCTTTTGCCCTCAAACCCAATGTCAACTAGTTCTTGTATCTCCTTTCTTGCATTTACTTTATCTATACCCCTCATAATTTTGTAATTGGGTGACATGATTTCAATGGCCAGAATCAACTTCTACCATGTTGTAAATAAATAGATAAAGTTAATATATTTGAGCACTAGTGATACATACAACATCATCTTGAACTTCCGCGAGCAATCCAACTGGTCAGCTCTAGCTTTCATACAGCTGTACAGAGCAGAAGAGCACATATATATGAAGTTACAATATAAAAAATAAATACATTTGAGTTTGAGAGCACTATTGTGGGGTTCATTCAGGAGCCTGAAGGCGGCTTGGAAGAAAGTCTATAAGTGTATCAGGACACTCTTTCACATTCCTGCTCTTTCCCGCAATGGTTTGTTCATCCTCAGAAAGCAAGAGAAGACACTAATTTGTTGCTTCAACCTTTGTATTTGTTTCTGCACCTTGAGCATCCTCACAGCCTTTTGGTGACTGAGAAACGTTCCCACATCCACTTCCGTTGGGACCTCTGCTCTCAACAGAGTCACAGAGTTATACAGCAGGGAACAGGTCCTTTGCCCCAACTCATCCATGCTGAGCAAATTGGTACTCCAGGCAAATACTCTTTGCAATTGGTCCATGTCCTATCCATAAATCAGCCCAAATGTCTTTTAAATGTTTAAATTGTGCCCACTTCTACAATTTCCATTCACACCTCATTCTAGATGCAGACCACAGTATAAATGAATATAGAAGCAGTTCCTTTCATTAGTTTAATTAGAGTGGAAATATGCTCTATTGGTGTAAATTGTAGATGACACTGAAGAATTCTCCATTCTCCCTCATGAATGGGTTCCCGGCACAGCTCTAGCCTAGGTGAGAACTTTATCTAATGTGAATCCATACAAGGCAGTAGGACCAGATAACCTACCTGGTCAGGTTCTGAAGGACTGTGCAGACCAGCTGATGGATGTCTTCACAGTCCTCTTCAACACCTCACTGCAGCAGTCTATTGTCCTGCAATGTTCAAGACAGCCACCATCATTTTGGTACCCAAGAGGGTGACAATAATAGCCCTTAATGACTACCTTCCTGTGGCACTTACATCCATCATTATGAAATGCTTCAATCATTTGGTGATGGAACACATTAAAGCGCATCTCCCAGAGATGTTAAACCCATTTAAATTTGCCTATAGAAGAAACCATTTCACTGACAATGGTATAGCCTTGAACCTTCACTCCCTCCTGACCTACCTGCAGAGTGATGCCTCATATACCCGGCTCCTGTTCATTGACTTCAGCTCAGAGTTTATTCCCTAGAGGCTGATGGAGAAGCTGTCTTTGCTGGGATTTAACATCCCTCTCTGTGACTGGATTCTGGACATCTTAATGGAAAGACAACAGTCTGTCCGTATCAGTAGAAAAACTTCAAGCAATGTCATACTGAGTACTGGCACACCTCAGGGATGTGTGCTCAACCTACTCCTGTTCAGGCTACTGATCCATGACTGCATCACCAGATCTAGTTCCAATAGTGTCATCAAGTTTGTAGATAAGCCAACAGTAGTTGGCCTCATCAGCAACAACGGTGAGATACACCACAGAGAAGAGGTGGAAATTTTTGTGATATAGTACGAGGGTAACAACTGAGTCTCGACATGGATAAGATGAAGGAGATGATCGTGGACTTCAGGATAACCAGGAATGACCACTCTCCACTACACATCAATAACTCTGCAATGGAGAGGGCAGAGAGCACCAAGTTTCTTGGAGTCCACTTAACAAGGGACTTATCATGGACACATAACATCTCGCTTGTCAAGAAGGTGCAAAAGCAGCTGCACTTTCTGAAAAGACTGGTGGGCAAGACTAGTGGCAACCATCATGCCAACCTTCTACAGGACCTCTCTCGAGAGCGTCCTGGCTGCCTGCATCACAGTGTGGTACAGTTGGTGCAGAGAAATTGATCAGAGGTCAATCCAAAGGACATAACAGTGACAAATCACTGGAGCCTCCCTCCCTTCCCCCCTCCCCCCACATTAACAGGATCTACCAGAATTGTTGGCTGAAGAGGGTGTTCAAAATCATTGAGGACCACTTTGACCTTACACAAAGCATCTTTCAGTTGCTCATTTGGAAAAGACATACAGGAGTATCAGAGTCAGCACCACCAGGCTGAGGAACAGCTACTTCCCACAGGTAGTGAGAATGCAGAGTGACCAAGAGAGCCACTCATATTTTTACTGGTCCTGCATATGCACATTAGGTCTAGTTGTGTGTCTGCATGGTTGGCACTGAGGAGAGGAGAATATTGGTTCATTGCATTACACTTGTGCAATCGGATGATAATAACTGACTTGAAATTGGATGCATTATAAGGTATTTTCTCTTATTTTATTTTCCATAAGAAAGTCTGGAATTAGCAAGACATGCTTTGGCTTAAAGCAAAGACAAAGTTCAGCTTTATTATCAGAGTACATACATGACATAACACACAACTCTGAGATTATTTTACTGTGGTCCAGGCAGAAAACACTTTAATCATGAGATTTCAATGAAGATCAGGATGAGAGAATTGGAAAATATGAATCATTTACCATTAAGAATCCGTCTTCTATTCATCTGCATGCTTCAATTTTGGTTCAATGACTGTTCCTGTCAAAGACCATGAAATGTGTACACCACTTTAAATGTACTTTATAATTTGAAGTTGTTGACATCAAAATCACTTCCAAACCCCTTCACTTATTAACCTCTTGGTTTCCTTGTGGAGGCAATACATATTTCAGTGAGGGAAACTTGCACAGAGAACTTATGAGGAAATATGCCCAGTACATTTCATTTCGAATCCATGCAGGTTCCAGATATGTGAGTCCTTCATCAATCTTCAGTGAAATTTAAAGCAACTCGACGAGGCTGAATTTAATGCTGAATCTTGATGTCCTTGGATATTTGCTCAACCTTTGGTCACATTGTTCAATGTGCATTCCAAGATGTGTTTTTGCTGATGTGTAATGTGAAATTAAATATTTTTAAATGCAGAAAAACACAAATGTGACTCATAAAAAAGTACTTTGTATATCATTCAAACATCATTTTTCAATCTTACATTCTAATTTTTAAAAAATCATAAAATAATATAAATTGTTTCTATTTCACACAAATGTCTCACTGAAACAGTAACAAACATTGCAGATAATAACCATCTATGTGTAAAGAAACACACCCCTCCGATACCCTTCAAAACTTCTCTCCTTAAAGTTCTGCCTTTTTGTTTTTTATACTCCTAAAGCAATGTTTCTCAACCTTTCGCTTTCCACTCACATACCAATTTAAGTATTCCCTATGCTATAGGTGCTCTGTGATTAGTAAGGGATTGCATAAGGTGGTATGTGGGTGGAAAGAAAAAGTTGAGAATCACTGTTCTAGACCCAAATGATACTGAAATAATTTGCTTGAGAAAAACTATCATTGGCCCATTTCCTTTGGAGTGATGAAACCATGCACATAACGAGTCAATTAGGTACGATTAAAACAGTGGTTTCCACCACAGTAAATACATTTCTTCAATAATAACTTTTAAAATATTATACATGTGGTATAATTTCCCCCCTTCCCTCTCTCCCTCCCACATTCAACCCCCTCTCCCTCTCCCCTCAGAACACAAACCGAAAAATAAAATGGAAGAAGGAAAAATAAAGAAGAAGAACAAAACTGGAGAATGTCAAAAAACCAAATATATATCATGAAGTCTTTATAATAATGGAGTGGAAGGTTACCAAGAAATGGGGTCCTTAGAGAACTCTTTAAACATTCATACCCACATGTTGCAAATATGGACACCATATTTTCCAAACTATCTGATTTTTTTTTGTAAATAATAAGTTATCTTCTCCAATGGAATACAACTATGAATTTCAGTATGCCATTTCTCTATCCCTAAATCTCTATCTGATTTCCAAGAACTGGTTACACACTTCCTAGATATTGCTTAAGCAATTTATACAAATTCAATTTGATACATAGTTAACCTCAATTTGGGTCTTATAGTCTTTATATTACCCAATAAAAATAGCATCGCATCCTGCGGGAACTTAACCCCCGTAATTTGTTCCAAAAAATTTCTAACTTACAACCAAAAATGTCTAATTCTAGGACATTTCCAAGAAGAAAACAGAAATGATCCAAACACTCCAACTAATTGTGGCGGCCATGAACATCTGAATTTACTAGTAACTATTGAATAAAATCTAAAAGTTATAAATAATTAACACCAGAGCAATGTTTAAAGCCATCTGTAAACCCTGAAAGAAGTATTTCTTTCAAGCCATTTCAATGCAGTCATTAAAATTAGCATCTGTTCTCTTTTTATATAGATTTACTTCCATCCTTCCACTGTGTTGGAGGAGTGTAAGTGATGACATTGAATTGGATACAGCAAAAGTTCAGTGAATATAGCAAGGCTGTGCTGCCAAACTACTCATTTACGTATGGGGAAAACAAATAGCAAAAGGAAGTGAATCATTCAAGGATCAAAGAGAGTCTGAAGCTGGCATCCAACACTCTCGAGTACAGTGCAGGTTGCAACTCATTGGAGTATTGTTTTAAAGGGCAAAGCTCAGAAAAAGAATGTTGCATCTCTACTGCAAGTTCATGTTGCAAAATTGTGCATGGTGTTGCAAAAAGTTACAAAGAGACCTGGAGAGGCAAATCCATGGGGTGGGGGGGGGAATGGGGTGGCCTGTTACCTGGCAGGAGCTGAGGTCAACAAAGGATGTGGGTGATTTGGGCAAGATGACCATGTTTATGGTAGGAGAGATGATAATATTGTAACTTGAGGAAGATAGAGGTTCAGGGATAGGGGCTTGTGTGCAAGGGTTACTAGTGAGTAAAGGAAAGAGTTGAATGGGAGAAACAGCTGAAACTTTGTGGCAAAAAAAAAAGACCAAGGGCTCACTGGTGGAGAGAGAGGCAAAGTGAGGCAAAGACTCTTGCAAACTTTTACAGGTGGACCGTTGAGAGTGCTCTGACTGGTTGCATCACTGTCTGGTATGGAGATGCCAATGCACAGGACAAGTTATAACTAGAGAGAGTTGTGAACTCAGTCAGTGCCATTACAGGCACTAGTGTTCACTCCATCGAGGACATCTACAAGACGCAGTGTCTCAAGAAGGCAGCCTTTATCCCCAAGGACCTTCGCCAACCATATAGGCCATGCCCTCTTTGCACTGCTACCATTCAACAGGAGCCTGAAGACAAACACCCAGCAGCACAAGGACAGCTTTTTCCCCTCTGCCATCACATTTCTGAATGGACAATGAACCTCGGACACTGCCTCACTTCTCTTAGTTTGTCACTAATATATATATTTTTTTTTAATGTTGATTTATAGCGACATTTGCACTATGTTGCTGCCACTAAGCAATGTACTTTGTGATAGGTTCAGGGCAATAAATTCTAATTCTGATTCTGTAAATTTTGAAGGAACGAATGAGCAGTTGACCTGAAAATATGAGGATTCCCCATCCTCTAGGATGTCCAAGAAGAATTCCTGCTGTAATCTGGTCATGGTTGAACTTGTTTCCACACATCAGCCCCCCCCCCCCCCCCTTTGGACAATGGGCATGAGCAGGCAGGTCAGCCTGACTCTGTTAATGGGATCAAGGCCATTAAATTGGAGCAGAGCAAATTTATTAGGAAAAATTCTTGAAGGGAAGGAAGCTGAGGGGCGGTTTGAATAAATAGTAAGTGATATGGATACAGTACAAATGAAAAAAAAATGCAATAGCAAAGGCATATAAAACTAAAGTTCGGGTATGAGAGTGAATGTTATTTTAGTTACAAAATGGATGAAGAGAAATGGATAGGACAAAAAGGTTGTTTCTGACAGGGTGAGTTTAGGATTTTTGTGATTTTAAGCTGTTGATGGGCGAAGGAAGATTTTGAAGCGAAAATACAAACAAGGGTGCAAGAATTCTACATTTCATGACTTATTCATGACAATAAATTCTGATTCTAATTCTGAAGTAAAGTAGGTCAGCATGGTTAGTGCAACACCCTTACAGCACCAACAATCGGGACCGGGGTTCGAATCCCACACTGATTGTATGGAGTTTGTACGTCCTCCCCATGTCTGCATGGGTTTTCCCCTGGGGCTACGGTTTCCTCTCATTGTTCGAACCGTACTGGGGAGGTCGGTCCATTGGGTGCAAATTAGGCAGCATGGACTCGTTGGCTGAAATGGCATGTTACTGTGCTGTATGTCTAAACTTTTTTAAAAAGCTGTGAAATTCAGATCAGGAGGGCTTGCCTGGTAGGTCATGCAATGGTTGTGGAAAGAGTTACTGTCAGAAGCAAAATCTACAGAAGAACTAGATTGTTCTGATACAATCAGAGAAAGCAAGTTCCCTGAAGTTGGGATAAATATTGAGTCTGCTTTGTTGTTTTCACATATAATTGGAAAATAAGTCATGTGATCATAGGACATGATGATATCATCAGATACTGAGACAACATGTAATGAGTTCCTTGCTTTTAGAGCTAGAATAAACACTTTTGCTCAAAGATCCTTTGCCCTTGACTCTGATGTCACGTAGAATTACGTATACATTCCATATAAAATATATAATCTGACTAAGGCAATATTGTCATTGAACAGACAGCAAAGAAGTCTTGAACTTGCAATATCTGAATCCAAAAGTACAGTACTCTCAATTAAGTTATTGCAGAGTCTTTTTACACTAACTGTGCCCATGTCATTGAAGGTTGTGACATACCTCACTGATAAACAGAAGCTGGAATATGTTTAGAATTAAACTTAGCCTTTATTGAACTTGCCATTCCAAAGTGAAGACTTGTTCAAAATTCCCACTCGTGGCTTTTGAACCACGTTTACCAAATTGAAAATTATGATGTTGCAATTAAATGGTAAAACATTTAACCTTCACGCTATATATCGCAATTGTGGAAATCATCTCAGTAATTTAAGTAATTCAAGCAAACCTTGAGTAACATCTTTTCAGTAATAGATTTCACCTTAAGATCCCTGCAAATGAACACTCATTTGGGACTGAGTGCATTTTGTTTAATGTTCATTGATCTGACAATCCTTTCACCTGTCAATATCTTTTAAACAACTGCTTGTCACTAAATAACAAAGTAATGTACCTTTCATAATGTTACTGTAAAGCAATCTGTTACAATATTCTTCACTCCAGGTCGCTGACAGTGGACTTCTGGCTCTTTCATTCATCTGGCACTAATTAGTGAGATGTCAAAAAAGTTGGAATTGACCCAGAGGGAAATACAAACTAAAGAATATTTTCTGTAAGCTGCTGTTGAGAGTAGTTCAACACCATCCTTCCGAATGAACAGATGGTAAACCACAGGATGAACAGTAAATGTTACTATGCAATTAATTTAGGTTAACGTCATTCAAATCTTTTGTTTGAAAGATTTTACTCAGTGCCACTCCGATGGAAATATGGTTACCCCTCCCTGGGTTTGAATCTGAAGCTGTCTGTAAAAAGCTTATATATTCTCTCTGTGTCTGCATTAGTTTTCCCCAGGTGCTCTAGTTTCCTTCACCCATCAAAATGTACAGGTTATTTTAGGAATAATGTTTAAATGGCTACAATCGGCTTCCTCTGTGCTGCAAAAATTTCTTCTAATTAAAATTTTAAAAAGGTGACATTCAAAATCTGAATTAAACAAAACAGAGGATATTGGAAATACTCTTGCAGTTCAGAGATACCCTGGGGGAAGAAAATATTGATGAAATCCAACTCAGGCACCCTTCCATAATACCTTTATTGTCTTTGCCCCTCAGAATATTAGCCCTTGAAGTATTAATTGCACATTTGTGTCACTGAATTCAGGAGGGTAAATTGCTGAAATTTGTCCTAAGCTCACGATCATCCAATCAGGATAAATAATATATAGTGTTATTTCAGCTTCTCTGCATAAGAAAATGGGGGAAATATTTGAGTTTTCAAAGCCTATTTCCAGTCGTGTGCTGTTCCAAATGCAGCCCACAGTCAAAAATGTTATTTTTGAGTTGTAATTAAGAAATGGACATCTAGTTTGTACACAGGAAGCTTCCCCAATGAGCAATTTGATCACAAAAGTTATTAGAGAAGCAAGGGATGGCAGGTGTTGGAAGCTGAATCAAAAGGTAAACCCCCCCCCCCCCCGGAAGTACTCAACAGATGAGCAGCATATGTGAAGGTAGTCCTGATACAGGGTCTGGACCTAATATATTCACCATTCCTATACCTCAAGTAAAACTGACGGTCTTGTTAATGCTCACATTTTGTGAATTTATCAAATATGGGTTTTAATAAAAGGATATTTGGAATGAAAAGAAAATTGCTTCCTCAGGAAAACCAAAAAAAGTCAACATCTTTATCCAGAAGACCCTTTCTGCCTGCTGGGATGAATGGTACTGAAGACTCTTTCTGCCTTCTGGGATGAATGGTTCTGAAGACCCTTTCTGCCTGCTGGGATGTATGGTACTAAAGACCCTTTCTGCCTGCTGGGATGAATGGTACTGAAGACCCTTTCTGCCTGCTGGGATGAATGGTACTGAAGACTCTTTCTGCCTGCTGGGATGAATGGTACTGAAGATTCTTTCTGCCTGCTGGGATGAATGGTACTGATGCCAAAGTACATATTGAAAGAAGACCTGAAAGCTCTCCAAATGTCCAAAATAATATCCATCCCTCAAACCAGTCAAACAGCAAATCAGATTGACTAAACCACCATTTCATTTGTTGCCTGCTTTCAAGCTGAGATGGGCTTATGCAGTAAACAAAATGATTAGCTGAACAGTTATAGATTTTTAAAATTATACTTTTTTAAAAAATGCCATTGTTGTTTAATTGACCTTAAACCAATCAATGAAATACATTTACATGAAGAATTTAATCTAAAACATTTCAATGTTCCATGCACAATAATGAGTTTTTAAATTGTATTTGTTTGTCTTGAAAAAGCAAAGTTTCTGTGTTCAATAGTTAATGAGTGACTGGAATAATTAAAGCACAATTAACATTACCATTTTTAAACTTGCTAATAAAATTAAAGAATTCAAAAACAAAAGTAAAATCCTTTGAACCTTATGTGTCTTCTGTTTCTTTCAGTTTATAACTGCAGATTTTTGCTTGTTACCAGTGTGGAGATTCAATCCAGAGATTGAATGAATATTCAATGGTGAGAAACCATTTAGACAATGAATGAATATTGTTGCCTTCACCAAAGCCTTTGGCAGAAACTGAGAGTTTCAGCCATGCCTTAATGGGAAGTACTCAGTACTCACTGTACTAAGCCCAGTAAATCACAAGCAAACTCTCCCCACCATCAAGAAAATATACATGGAACGCGGCCATTGGAGAGAAGGCTTTCTTTTCAATATTAAGCGACATAAAGGGACGAGAGGAAGAAGATCAGGATAATGAAGAGGAGGAGGAAGAAGAAGATGGAGATCAAGATGCTCACCTAATATAAGGAATGAAGACTATGCAGGTAAAGTCTCCTGAAGCTAGGGGACAAGGTATGGGCAAATATTTGATGAATTAATTATAGGCAATGAGTGAGAAGATGGATATCCAGTTTGTGTCTGTAATGTATGATGTTAATACTCAATTTGAATGTTAAAGGAGAGATGAAGAATATTAAGGAAGAAATGAAAAGATATATTAAAATGATTGATAAAGTTAAAGCACAAGTTCAGAAAGTTGAAGAAAATTTGCAAGAATATCATGAAGTGGAACAATGTCAGGATGTGGTTAATAAATTGGAAGATTCAGTTACGGCATGGTGTGTCGAGAACAAAGAACTTTTACAAAAAATGATATGTGATAAAATCATAGTTGAAGATATAATGTGAAGATTGTTGAGCTGATAGAATATATTGAAGGTTCCAATACTGTTCAGTCTTTTTTCAAAATTGGATCCCAGAAGTCCTGAGGTCTGATAATTTTCTGAATGGAATTGAATGGATGGAGCATAAAGGACCAATAGAAATAAGCCATTACCTGGAAAGACACCACGCTCTGCTCTGATTAATGTTTGCATTATCAAGATAAAGAAAGACTATTGAGAGTGGCTGTCCAGAATGCTCGACAATATCAAAGCTCATTGATAGCGGCTGATAAGAATGTATTCTTTTATGCAGATTCAAGTACGGTGATTGTAAAAAGAAGAAAGGAGTTTAACCCAGCTAAATCAGTTTTGTAGAAGAAAGGATACAACTTTTCTTTTCGTCATCCTGCTGCACTTAAAGTATTTTTGGGAGATAATCAAGCAAGATTCTTTGTAAATGAAATGGGAGCTTTGGAATTTGCTAACTCTCTTCCAAGTAATAAGAACGTTCAACAAGTTAAGGTGCAAAGCCTGGATATTCAACAACTCTAGAAGATACAAGCTGCAGAAAAAGAGTTGATGCAACAAGAAATTGAAGAAGAACAAGTTAACAGAGTCCTTGAAGCGGCTGTCTACACCTATAAATGAACTGTTTTTAAAGTTATATAATGATTGTTCTTCTTGGAGTTGGGGGGCACGGAAGAGTTTTTAACCTTCTCCTACCCTATTATGTGCCACTTAGTGGCAAGAGCCACTTTCTGCACAATAGAGGAGGTAGTATTGATCTTTATTTGTCAGTTTTTTTTGGGTGGATAACTTTTTAAGTTTTTTTTTCTTTTTATTTCTTTACTTCCTTCTATTGGATGGAGATGTCACGTGTGGTTAACAGTTTTACGATGTGGGGGGGCAAAGAGGAGAGGCAAAAAGGAGTTTCAAATTCAAGGGATGTAGATCAATGGCTACTAGTATAGGAAACTAAATTTGGTAAGTTTAAATATTAATATTACTATTAAGAAAAAGAGGGTTTTAGCTTGAAGAAAATTAAAGTTGATTTTTTTTGCAAGAGGCTCATTTAACAGAGAGAGAACATCAGAGACTGGGTAGGTCAAGTTGTAGTTTCCACATATAACTCTAAAGCAACAGGTGTTGTGATATTGTTTAAGAAGACGTTCCCTGTTAAAATTCAAAGGGTGGTTACTGATCCAGTGGGGAGATTTGTCTTGACCCATTTTCAAATTTATTCTGAAATGTGGACACTTATGTATCTATGCGCCAAATGTTGATGATGAAAGATTTCTTTGAGATAATTTTATGTTTTTAGCTGAAGCACATGAAAAAATATTAATAAGAAGAAATTTTAATTGTTGTTTTGATCCGGTTTTGGATAAAACAACAAGATCAGTTACTCAAGCTAAAGTAACTTTGAACATAATGAAAGAGTTGAACTTGATAGATATTTGGCAAAGGTTAAACCTTAAAGAAAAGGATTATTCTTTTTATACACATAGGCACAATTCTTGTTCCAGAATATACTTATTGTTGATATCAGCACAATTGCAAGGAAGAATTATGAATGTGAATTGTAAAGCCAGAATTTTACCTGATCACTCATTGCTTTTAATGACGTGTTTGGTTCCTAAGAAGGAAAAGTCAATTTATAGGTGGAGACTTAATTCCACATTGTTGAAGAGGGTGGGTTTTTATGACTTTACAAGAAAACAAATTCAAGAATTTTTTTTTAAAATAAATTCTAATTCAGTAGTTAATAAATGTATTGTTTGGGATGCATTGAAGGCATATTTGAGAGGTCAGATAAGTTTTATAGTGAAAATTAAGAAAGTTTATATGAAAGAGTTTGATCAACTAGAAATGAAAAATAGAGGATTTGGAGAAGAATTTACAATGAAAGGTTTCAGATCAGAAATGAAAGAATTAAAAAAAATTTATTATAACATGATTCATACTTATAGAACAGAAAAATTCATTGAGAAAACTAAACAGAGGTATTATGAATTAGGAGAAAGAGTCCATAAGGTTCTTGCTTGACAGTTAAAAACAGATCAAACTTCTAGAACTTCTTTCTTTGTTATAACTGTAATTACTGCAGTTGAGAAAGGTTCCAGTAAGGAATTAGATTCCACCCCTTGATTTAACATCTACATAAAAAGAGGTATTAAAAGGTCCTTAAACTTCTAGAATGCTATTAGAAAAAGCACAAAGATGATTACTTATAAACCTCAAGAAATTAATGACTCATCTAAGGATTTTATTCTAATAAATCTGAGTCCAGTAGAGATTAAATTATGTTTTTTAATCTCAAATATCTTTACCTAGTTTGAAATATTGAGATCAATGAGATTTTGATGCTCCCTTTGAAGCAAGAGAAATCAGTGAAGCACTTAGTTCACTGCAAATTGGTAAGTCACCGAGGGAGGATAGTTTTCCGACTGAGTTTTTTTAAGAAGTTTAAAGACCTTTTAATACCTCTTTTTATGTAGATGTTAAATCAAGGGGTGGAATCTAATTCCTTACTGGAACCTTTCTCAACTGCAGTAATTACAGTTATAACAAAGAAAGATAGGGATCCATTAAATCCACCATATTATCAACTGATATCATTATCAAATGTGGATTATAAAATTGCTGTAAAATTTATCAAATAGATTAGCTAAATGTTTACAAAATTTAATTTATATGGACCAAACAGGATTTGTCAAAAAGTGACAATCTGCTGACAATGTTGCAAGATTGATTAGCCTAATCCATCTAGTTCAAAAGAGAGGTGATTTAAGTGTGGCAGTAGCTTTGGATGAAGTGAAGGCTTTTGATAGATTTGAATGGAATATTTTGTTTAAAGTATTAGAAAGGTTTGGCTTGGGGTTGATATTTTTACATTGGGTTAAAGCCCTGTATAAAAATCCTTGTGCAAGGGTGGTAACTGATGGACAAGTTTCTACTTTTTCAATTAACTAGATTGAGTGGTCAAGGTTCTCCTTTATCACCAGCCTTTTTAATTTTGGCAATAGAATCCTTATTGGAGCTTATAGGACAAGATTCTAAGATTAAGGGGATAAAGATACAAGAGGAATATAAAATTAATTTATTTGCTGATGATATTTTGCTCCATTTGACTGATCCGATAAAATCTTTGTCTCAATTACATGTAAGATTGGAAGAATATGGGGAGAGTTCTGGATATAAAATTCATTTGGAGAAAAGTAAAATCATGCCGTCAGTTATGAGTGATTATATTCAGTGTAAAATGGCTATTAAATTTAGGTGGTCAGATGCAGGCATTAAATATTTAGGAATTTGGGTTGATAATAATTTTAAAAGTCTATATAAATTGAATTATTTACCTTTATTTAATAAAATTGTTAAGGATTTGAATAAGTGGAATACTCTACCTATTACTTTTATAGGTAGGATAAATTGTGTTGAGATGAATATTTTCCCTAGTGTTCAATATCTTTTTCAGTCAATCCCCATCTCAATTCCTTAAAATATTTTTTTAAGAATTTAAATGCAATTGTTAGGAAGTTTTTATAGAATGGGAAAATGAGGAGGGTTTTTTTTTGAAAAATTGACTTGGAAGTTTGAACTGCAGGGGGCTTACAACTTCCCAATTTTAAAATTACTATAAAGCCGCTCATTTGAGATTTATTAATATATTGTTTAGTTTAGATAAAATTCCTGCTTGGGTTAATAAAGAACTTAGTAAAATAGAAGAAATACATTTACAGGATTACATCTATAAATGGAATTCAAAATGTTTGGTAGGAAGCATGGAAACACCTATTTAGAAACATTTGATTGAATTACGGAATAATATTAATAAAATAGGTATGAAAGGTTTAGTTTCATGAAAGACACCCCTTTGTCAAAACAGACTTAGTCCATTTTCTATAAATTAAGGAGTTGGATACAGATGAATATTGAGAGGATAGAGGATAGTTTTAAAACTGGAAGATTTATAACATTTGAAGGAATGAAGAATAAATTTAATGTGCCTAATAATACTTTCCTTTGCTATTATCAAGTTAAGGCCTTTCTGATTAATAAAATAGGTCGAAGTTTGATGATACCTTACTGGAGTGAACTGGAATTATTGATTTGTAACAGTAATGTAAATACATTTATTTCTGTAATGTATAATTTACTTCAAAGGAAAACCTCCAAAATACAGGTGAATAAATCCAGATTAAGATGGGAAGTGGCTCTAAACAGACAAATAAATGAGAAAGATTGGATGGAATTGTGCAAGAATAAGATGACAAAAATTATAAATGTTAAATTTAGGTTAGTTCAATATAATTTTTTGAATCAGTTATATTTGTCTCACAAAAATTAAATTCTACTATATCAGATTTATGTTTTAGGTGTGGACTTGAGATTGGATCTTTTTTGCATTCTACTTGGCAGTGTCCTAAAGTCAGATACTTTGGTTGGAAATCGATAACGTTTTGTAACGGATTATTGGAATGAAGTTCAGGCAGGATCCGATGTTATTTTTATTGAGTAATATAAATGTTATAAGACCTAAATTAAAATTAACTATGCATCAAATTGAATTTGTACACATTGCTTTAGCAGTTCCTTGGAAATGTACAGCAATATCATAGAAGTCAGATAGAGATTTAGGCATGGAAGGATGGCACGCAGAACTTTATAGCTGTAGACCACTTGAGAAGACTACTTACTGTTTCTGACACAAATATCATGTATTTTGGAAATATTGCACCCATATTTACAAAATGTAAGGTTTTATGTTTAATACACTCTCTGAAGACCTCATTTCTTGGCAACCTCTAATATTAGACTTTATGATATAAATGTTCTATTCCATTGGCATTCTCTGTCCCTTCTTTCTTTACTTTTTTTCTTTTTACTTTCTAGGGATTTTAGGGGGAGGGTGGAAAGCATTTTTTTTTATATACATCACATGTATAACTTTTTGAAATTAACTTTTGAATTTAATGTAACATTATTATTAAGGCTTAAGATTTTTAAATAAAATATTTTTTAAAAAGAGGTATAAATGCCACAAAACTCATACCACCAGGTAGAGGAACAGTTGCTCTCCCTCCACCAGATTCCTAAACAACAACCTCAATCAGAGACTAATTTAAGGACATTATTTATTACTGATTTTTATTTTCAGGTTATTTACATTTCTTTCTTTTGTATTCATATCTTTCTTCTTGAGTGCAGTTTAAAGTTATCAAAAAGTAGAAATTCTGCCTGGCCCATGGGAGAAAAGAATTGGAGGGTTGTATGTGATGTCATGTAGGTACCCTGACAAAATAAAATTGAACTTTGACTTTGATCTCTGAGTTACAGTTTGTGAGTTCAAGTCCAAATTCAGAGATTTGAGCACAAACCCAAAGTGAGCTTCATGTATATAACTCTCATTGTCTTGGAAAAACAGACTTATCCCACCCAGGCCATTTCTGACAAGAAGAAGATTTACATGTGAGATCATGCAGCCCCCAGATTCAAGGACAGTATGTTTTCTGCTATTTTCAGACTCTGCAATGAACCCCAAAATAGGAAAATTATGTTGCCTTTGCTCCGTACCAACTGATCTCTCTCAGTGACTCTTTGCGTGTGTCTTACTTGTTCTACTATGTATTAAATTTCTAACTGGTCTCCTCATAACTTCTATCATTAATCTTGGTAGGTGTGGCAATAAACTTAAACTTGAATTCCTCCATATTAATCATAGAACTGTCATCAGTGCCCTCTCACAAATCCTTTAAATATATTCATTCAACTCCTTTGAGGGAGCCGTACCATTCACATTCTGACACGAGATTCCTCAAGAATGCTTAATGAAGGACTCAAGCATGACATGTTGGTTATTTATCAATATCTTTGATACATACACTGTTTGACTTGCTGAGTTTCACCAGCATTTTGTGTTTTTCCTTCAATCACGGTGTCCATAGACTTTCATGTTTTACACCACAAGAACATTCCCTTGTCCAAGATTCCTTGCAGCACAAGATTTCCAGGATACAGGAAAAGGAAATTTCTGGAAATCTTGGAAAAAATTTTAACCACCTCATTGACTTAGGAGAATCCCTGGTCCACTCCACTCAAGGTGGGAAGGCCATGCAGGAAGGCACTGAGTAACTTGTTATCGGGAGTATTCAGAGGCCAAAAATAAAGGGCAGATGGAGCAGAGCTGCCCACACAAACCATCTCAATGGCCACTCCTCCTCCTGTTAGATGAAGAGAGTGTAGATACCACATTCACCTCATTTCCTCTTCAAAATCCACAATAGTTCCTTCAAAACAAACAACCCAAAGGACCATCAGATGCAGCCATTCTGAACCTTTATTTGGCTATGGCCCCCTTAGGACTCTGCCCAATGTTTATCAGCCCCTTTTCCCCTGTGAGGCAGTCAAGTTTTAGTTTCTACTGTACTTTTCTCCTATCAACTACAGAAAAAAAAATTACATTTTCAGTCTGCAGCCCTTTTATCTGCTGCTGTGGGTGTGGGAGGGGGGCATGCTATACGGCCCCCATTGAGAATGGTTGATCTAAAGAGAACTAGGAGAAATAAACTGATTATTTTGCTTTGCTGTGTTCAAAATAAATCATCCTTGTATTTCAAACCAACAAAAAAAGTGGCTTAGAAAGCAGATGACACCATGGTCATCATATTTAAATATCTTTGTCCTGTGAAGCATGAAATTAAAATCACTGAAGGTAAACATGTTATTGGGATTCACAATTGTTTCCAAATAATCTGGATGCAAGCTTTTAAGTTTCAGTACATATTGAAATAAATGAACCAAATGATGCAGATTACTAAAACATGGGAGCTTTATGAAGGGAATTTAAAAAAAAGTCTAATGGGAAAGCTTTGATGTAGGATACAGGTAGTCGTCATTGGTAGCAGGGAATAAGCAACTCTTAAATTTGAGGCAGGTCCTGCAAACAATTTCTGTTTGCCTGGTTCTCTTTTTATTAATATTTCATTTTGCACAGTGTGAGAGATAACATTCAGATGCCTCATTAATCATCTTCCTCTGCCTTCTAGTATTTATTCTAACAGAGCACAAGCTTAGTGAAATCTGAAGATGAAAAAGTTCAAGTTACGTTTCATCAGGAGTCCAGCATTTGCTCTTGGGCACCACATCAAGGGAAAGATTCACGGAGGATACAGAATGATCAGATATTCAATAGGTTCAAGTCCATCCACAGTGAGAGAAACAGAGTGAAGGAACTTTCAGTATTTCCAACATTTTCTGTTCTAGTTTGGATTTTTATCTTGTGTTTAAGTCTCTAGATGAATGGAATGATACCAGAGATAACATTTGTTACAACGACCAGATATATTGCCAAGACTTATAGTTTTTTTTATATACTGAAGATGATAATTGAGATTTTAGAATTAAAAAAAAGTGTTCAAAGTGTTCATGTGACATCAGATTGAGAGCTGAAATTAGTATTGTGGAGGACAAAATGCAAAAGGAGATTTGTAACCATATAGAATTGGCAAGGAATTGCCAAGTGAATTTAACTGAATCTAAATAAGTGTGAAATAATAGAGATTAGTGTGAACAAAAAAAAATTGGATAATCCTTAGAAAATGGGTCTCTTAATAGAGAAAGAGAGATTGCTTAATGTATAGATGCCACAGGGCCGTGAAATGCAAGCTCATGTCCATAAAAACTTCAAGCAAACTAGCTAAGTAAACTTAAATCAAAACTTTGGCAGGGTGGTTTAACCAAGATCGCATGCCACAAACTCTGGGTTTTTACCCAGTTGAGAATCAGAGACCTCATACCTTCAGTGAATGATTATTGGAATCATGCAATGTTTTGATCAAATTTGAAATCCAACCAGTTGGGTGGATGGGGAACTATTTCCCCCCTCTCAGTGATATTTTGATTTCAATAAGTTTTGGTGGGGTACCAGAGGAGACTAGTTAACTACAGATTCCATTAAAACCAAGTAGAAAATAGTTAAGATACACAATGGGTTATTCCATCCTTAAAGAGAAACAATAGGTTGTGACATTAGATAGTTATTAGAATTTGCTGGGGATGCATTTCATGATAGGAACTGATGAAGGGAGGTGTTCACAAGAGAAATAGAATTGTATCAAGGAGCTTCCATAAAACTCATACTCACAGTCAACAAAATGAAGGGGCTACATTAAATATCAACAGGGTGAAATGGACAAATAATCTGAACCCAGGGACACACAAGAAACTGTGTATGTTGGAATCTGGAGCAATAATCTGCAGGAGGAACTCAGCAGGTTGAACATTTTAGTGGGGGAATAAAGAATGGTCGATGTTTTGGATCCATTCATTCTCCGTCATCAACCTTTCATTCCCCCTTCATTGCCCATTCATTCCCCTGTCATCAACCCTTCATTCCCTGTCATTAACCCCCATTTCCCCTTCATTCCTCCTCATCAATCTTTTATTTCCTCGTCATGATGAAGGGTTCAAAAGACAGTTGAAAGAACAGGCCAGTTGAGAAAGGGAATTCCTATCCATGTGTTTGTTAAAGTTTCAATGTAGAATTGGAACTAATTTTTTTATGTAATTTAAACTATATCAGACAATGTGAAAACAGACTCTTTAGTCCAACTTGTCCAAGCCGACAAAAATGTCACCCTCACGGTAGTCCCAACTGCCCGCCTTTGGCCCTTAACCCTCTAAACCAGTGGCTTTCAATTTTTTTTCTCTCCACTCATGTACCACCTTACATAATCCCTATGCCATAGCTCCTCCGTGATTAGCAAGGGATTATGCATGAGTTTTTCAAGCTTTGTTGGGACCAAGGTAAACTGCCTCAGGATCTTCGTGATGCCACCATCATCACCCTGTACAAAAACAAAGGCGAGAAATCAGACTGCTCAAACTACAGGGGAATCACGTTGCTCTCCATTGCAGGCAAAATCTTCGCTAGGATTCTACTAAATAGAATAATACCTAGTGTCGCTGAGAATATTCTCCCAGAATCACAGTGCGGCTTTCGCGCTAACAGAGGAACCACTGACATGGTCTTTGCCCTCAGACAGCTCCAAGAAAAGTGTAGAGAACAAAACAAAGGACTCTACATCACCTTTGTTGACCTCACCAAAGCCTTCGACACCGTGAGCAGGAAAGGGCTTTGGAAAATACTAGAGCGCATCGGATGTCCCCCAAAGTTCCTCAACATGATTATCCAACTGCACGAAAACCAACAAGGTCGGGTCAGATACAGCAATGAGCTCTCTGAACCCTTCTCCATTAACAATGGCGTGAAGCAAGGCTGTGTTCTCGCACCAACCCTCTTTTCAATCTTCTTCAGCATGATGCTGAACCAAGCCATGAAAGACCCCAACAATGAAGACGCTGTTTACATCCGGTACCGCACGGATGGCAGTCTCTTCAATCTGAGGCGCCTGCAAGCTCACACCAAGACACAAGAGAAACTTGTCCGTGAACTACTCTTTGCAGATGATGCCGCTTTAGTTGCCCATTCAGAGCCAGCTCTTCAGCGCTTGACGTCCTGCTTTGCGGAAACTGCCAAAATGTTTGGCCTGGAAGTCAGCCTGAAGAAAACTGAGGTCCTCCATCAGCCAGCTCCCCACCATGACTACCAGCCCCCCCACATCTCCATCGGGCACACAAAACTCAAAACGGTCAACCAGTTTACCTATCTCGGCTGCACCATTTCATCAGATGCAAGGATCGACAATGAGATAGACAACAGACTCGCCAAGGCAAATAGCGCCTTTGGAAGACTACACAAAAGAGTCTGGAAAAACAACCAACTGAAAAACCTCACAAAGATAAGCGTATACAGAGCCGTTGTCATACCCACACTCCTGTTCGGCTCCGAATCATGGGTCCTCTACCGGCACCACCTACGGCTCCTAGAACGCTTCCACCAGCGTTGTCTCCGCTCCATCCTCAACATCCATTGGAGCGCTCACACCCCTAACGTCGAGGTACTCGAGATGGCAGAGGTCGACAGCATCGAGTCCACGCTGCTGAAGATCCAGCTGCGCTGGATGGGTCACGTCTCCAGAATGGAGGACCATCGCCTTCCCAAGATCGTATTATATGGCGAGCTCTCCACTGGCCACCGTGACAGAGGTGCACCAAAGAAAAGGTACAAGGACTGCCTAAAGAAATCTCTTGGTGCCTGCCACATTGACCACCGCCAGTGGGCTGATAACGCCTCAAACCGTGCATCTTGGCGCCTCACAGTTTGGCGGGCAGCAGCCTCCTTTGAAGAAGACCGCAGAGCCCACCTCACTGACAAAAGGCAAAGGAGGAAAAACCCAACACCCAACCCCAACCAACCAATTTTCCCTTGCAACCGCTGCAATCGTGTCTGCCTGTCCCGCATCGGACTGGTCAGCCACAAACGAGCCTGCAGCTGACGTGGACTTTTTACCCCCTCCATAAATCTTCGTCCGCGAAGCCAAGCCAAGCCAGCCAATGTAAAGTGGTATGTAAGTGGAAAGAAAAGGTTTGAAATCCACTGCTCTATATCCATCCTTTACTTGTATCTGTCCAATGTTTTCTTAAACTCTACAATAGCCACCTTTGCCACCAGGCCACTCCATACATCCACCACCATCCATATAAAAAGGTTACCCCTCAGGTTCCTGTTAAACCCTTCCCCCCTCACCTTCAACCTACATCCTATAGTTATTCATTCCCCTGCTCTAAGCAAAAGACTCTTGGTGTTCACCTAATCTATTCGTCTAATGATGTTGTACACTTTCATGGGATGACCCCATGAGGAACACGGCACAGTAACAGGCCTTTCCAGCACATGAGCCTGTGCCACTTATATACACACCTATGACCAATTAGCCCATTGACCCTGGACAAGGGATGAAGCAGGTGCACCCGGAGAAAACCCATGCAGACAGGGGGAGAACCAATTCCTAACAGACAGCACTGGTTTCAAACCTGGGTCACCTGTGCTGTAACCCTAAAATGCTCAATGATTCAATGGAATTGAATAACATTATAAAAGTCCAATCTTTTCTCCTTTCTGTTAAATGGCATCACGATTTATATGAGAGCGATAACCCAGGGCATTTTACAAATGAAAATAACTGTTATTATATTCTACTTCAGAAGCCAGTAGTAATGTAATCTTCCATCACAGAAAATAACATTGAAATCCTCTACTGCTCTGTCAAACAGTTTAGGATTCAGTAATTAATTCCTTATAGAATTAAACACTTGCAGATCAGAAACACTTTTATAATTCATCAATTGATGGCTAAAAATTGCAGGTGATTTGAAGAAGCTATCAACAATTTTCAGAACCTTGCTGTGTTGGCACATTTCGTGAACTTTGTATTGTGCTTTATACTGCTCTATGAGGTTTGGGCTGACTCGGTGAACTGCTCATAAAACCAAGTTTCTCATGGTACTTTGCCACATGCGACAATAAGCTTGAACTTTAGCTGAATATGGAACAACGGCAAAAGAAGTCACAAATGCCAATAAAACTGTATCTCAGCTGTGCTTAACGTTCCCAGTTTGCAATGCATTCACTAGTTCTACTGAGAAACAAATGGCAACATAATTTTTCTGTTGAACATGTGTTACAAATGATGTTTGGTAGGCACAAGACTCTCAGTTTATAAATTGTAAGGTAATGACTGATGGCTACACGTTAAAATGGTTTTGCAAATAACCTTGAATTACAATGCCACTGTCATTTCAACTTCTGAGAGACTTGTAGCCACCATTACCATTGTGATGTCACATCCAAAAACATTTCAGCACTGACAATTTCACTCTGCCCTTTAACACCAGAATAGAGTGAAGCAATTTTCCATCATGCCACATAACATTTCTATTACTAAACTACCACTGTCAAAATACTCATGATGCACAAAATGTTTCATCATTGCTTACCTTTCCTACGGCATCAATTATACTTTCTCATTTCATTTGATAGTGGCGGGAATGAAGTAGCTTGATCCTAGTGTATGTCAAGATCTGAAATTCGTTGTAACTTGCAATTTCATATTGTGGAATCACTTTTAATTAATGTGATAATTGGTGTTATAAATTTCTTATTGACCTAAAAGACAATTTTATTCACATATACAACAAGCTGTTACAAACATCAACACAGAATGAAGAACTTAGAACAGTACAGCACAGGAGCACGCCTTTCTGCCCATATGCCTGTACTTGAACACGACGCCAAATTAAACTAAATCTCTTCAGCCTGCAATTCACCTATATCCCTCCATTCCCTGTTTACCTATTTGTCCTTTGAAGAGCTTCTTAAATGCAACTATCATGACTGCTTCCACTACAATCCCTTGCATTCCACTCTAGGCACCCATTGCTCCTTGTGTAAAATAATCTTGACCTGTACATTTACTTTAAAATTTACCATCCTCACCTTAAATTTTTTTGACATTTTTAGCCTGGGAGTAAGATTTTGGCTGTCCACCTATCAATGACTCTCATCAATTTATAAACTTCCATCAGGTCTCCCCTCAGCCTCTAACACTCCAAAGAATTATGACAATGTTTCCAAAGTCCAAAGTTCAAATTTAATTTGCGAAAACAACCCCGAGTTTCTTTTTTTCCTGTGGGCCAGGCAGAATTTCTATTTATCTGTAACTGTATTTTATGCTGTTTGGAAGAAAGATTTTGGACTAGACATGAGAGAGAAAGGAATCTTACTTTATTATCTTATTTATCTCTGCATTGTACAGTCAATTGGTTTACATGTCTTTATTTGTTTATATCTTTACGTTGAGTACAGTTTTTTTTGCATTATCAATGAGTGGTAATTCTGCCTCACCCACAGGAAAAATGAATCTCAGGGATGTATGTGATGCCATGTGTCTACTCTGCCAATAAATGTGAAATCTGAATCTGAATCTGAGATACCTAATCTTTAAAACTTTAATGATGTGAAATAGCCAGCCATCAAATTAGTGCCTCCTTAAGCCACTATTTTTTTTTAGATACTTCCAAATTAGAAATGTTCTGAATAGTTTACTGCCCAACTTTCCAACATCGCACCAATCAGATTTAGTTGATACTTTTATTCATTTGAACCCTTCTCATCAGGATGTAATAGGTAACAATTATAATGTTATTAAGATATCAATCAAATTCTAATGATAAAATTAAAAGGGAGTGGGAAGAAAATCTTCAGTTGCATCTTCCAGAGGAATTACAGGAGGAGATTTTTGGATTGGTCAATACCTCTTCAATATATGCTCTTCATACTTTGATCACTTTAAAGTGGTACATCGGGCTGATAGGTCGAAAAAGAAATTGGTCCATATTTTTCTAACGTTAGACCTATTTGTGATAGATGTAAATCAGAAGTGGCTTCTCTAACTCGCATGTTTTGGTCATGCTCTATGTTGGAGAGGTATTGGATAGATATTTTTAAGACTTTGTCAGCTGTACTGAATATCATTTTGCAACATAACGCTTTGACGGCACTTTTTGGAATTATAGTTCCATAAGTGGGATGTGCTCCCACTTCCACACATTGGGTTGCAGCCTTTTCTATATTGTTGGCTAGAAGAGCTATCATATTTAAATGGAAAGATTCTAATCCACCCACTTTGACTCAATAGTTCTCTCAAATTATGTCATGTTTAAGTTTAGAGAAAGTTAGGAGTTGTACATTTGATACTTCTGTTAAATTTGAAGAGACTTGGTGACCTTTCATAAATTATTTCCTCATGACTTAGTTAGTATAATTTTCCCTTCTGGACTATATTTAATTTTATTTCTTTTCTCTTTGTTGATGGAGACCAGATAATTAATTTTT
Organism: Narcine bancroftii; assembly: GCF_036971445.1. NCBI lineage: Eukaryota > Metazoa > Chordata > Chondrichthyes > Torpediniformes > Narcinidae > Narcine > Narcine bancroftii. The sequence goes on along the minus strand of NC_091476.1, from coordinate 41,833,220 downwards.
ATTAGTAAATTCTCAGGATAGCCTGTCCAGACTTCTTTTTAGATTAAAAAAAATCATATAAAACCCCACCTAAAGATTTCAGTTTTAGGAGATGAAAACATTTGTTAATTGTGGTGTAATACAAAATGTTATATCATATGATGTCATATTGTAATTTTTATCTCCATTTTCATTATGTACTCCTATTCTCCTCCTATATTGTTTACCTATAATGTGATTAATAAAAAGATTGAAAAAGATTAGTGCCCCCTCCAAAGAACAGGATCTCAACTCAGACAAAGCATCAGTACCTTCATATTTCAATTGAGTGTTATAAATCTTGGTACATGGAAAAGTACAGCATAAGAACAGGCCCCTCAACCCATCAAGTCCACACTTCTGATGATTGCCATTGATCTGTTCCGTTCTCCACAGTTGCTGAGAACCCCAATATTTATTAAGCCATGACAAATTCAGTCGACGTGAACTCGTGAGGAAATTGGTCAAACGCATCTGACTCTCGAGCAGAGCAGATCAGCCCAAAGCATTATAATTTAGTGGGTCGAGCAGCATCAGTGGGAGGAAAAAGAATGGTCAATGTTTCCAGCTGGACTTTTCAATTGCCTGAAACATTGACCATTCCTTCCTTTCTACTGATGCTGCTCCGCCTGGTGAGTTCCTACCGCAGGTGTGTTCAGTTTCACATTCCAACATCTGCAATGTCCAAAGTGTCTTCTTCATTATAATTTATCTTTAGACACTGGGCAGTGATTTATGTTTGAAAGGACATGACCTATAGTCATGGGAAAGGAGATAGAATAGAATGGCATTTATAAAAGTCTAGGCCCTTCAGTCCATTATGTGGTTCTGACCTATATAAACCTACCTTACACCCTAATCCTTCCCAACCTTACACCCATTATCTTCCATTTTTTTTCCCATTCAGAGTTTGTTAAATGTCACCATTTTACCAGCCACCACCACCACTCCTGATAATGCATTCCTGGTACTCCCCACCCAGCTCTGTGTAAAAATAATACCTCTGACATCCCCCGTAAATGTTCCTGCACTCAACTGAAATATGTCCTCTGGCATTTGTTTCTGCTGCCTTATGAAACGATGCTAGCTGTCCACCCAATCTATACATTAACCATTAACAAAATAAACTTGAGGACTTCAAGTTACTTCCATGAAAATAGCAAATATCAGATTTATCCCAGTCTTTGGCTGAATCAAATGGCCTGCTAACCTTTCAGATTAAGTGCATAACTTAGACCATTTTCTTCTTGACGCAAAGATAGTAACATCTGGTGAAAAATAAAGATTATCTGGGAATGGGGGGAGAGGAAGTCTTCCAGACTCTTGGTGCCCTACCAAACTAGCACACCTGTTCAGTTTGGCTGTAATGAGGTTGGCTGGTGACGTTAAGCATGTTGGCAGGGGACCACAGTGAAAAGATAAAGAGATTCACTGCACGTGAAGCTTCTTGTGCAGTCCTGACAAAAGGAATGAAAAATCACACAAAGCTCTTTTAGACTTTGCAAAAGAACCACATTTGAATTTAACACTTTACAACATCAGGATACTGCAAACTATGTTAACAAGCATTGCATGCATTTAAATGAAGAATGGAACTAAGATTATTTTTACCTCTCAGATCGACATTTAAATTGAAGTAGAATTGTGGTGCAATGGCTAAGATAACAAATGAGTTACCTAAAGCTCTGGGCAAAACAGGCAGAGACGCCAAGTTCAAGTCTAACTCAATTATTGTGGAATTTAAATGTAGGCAAATGTAAGGAAAAGTAATATAGTTATTGGTTAATGAGGAATATAAAACTACCCAATATATTGTTATAGTCTATTTGGTTGACAAACATCCTGCAATCCTTACTCATTCTGGGCCATGTGAGACTCTAGATCAGTGATTTACAAACTTTTTCTTTCCACTCACATACCCCCTTAAGTAATCCCTATGCCATAGGGATTGCTTAAGGGGTATGTGGTTTGAAATAAAAAAGTTTGCAAACCACTGTTTTAATCGTACCTAATTGACTCGTTATGTGCACGGTTTCATAACTCCAAAGGAATTGGGTCAATGACAATTTTTCTCAAGCAGAATATTTCAGTAACATTTTGGTCTAGAGCAGTGATTTTCCACCTTCTTTACCCGCTCACATACTACCTTACTAATCACAGAGAACACATGGCAATAGGGATTTCTTAAGGTGGTATGTAAGTGGAAAGAAAAAGTTTGTAAACCACTGCCCTAGACCCATCCCACATGGTTGCCTGTTAAATAATCTGTTAAATGACCATGTCTGTAATACACATATTTGAAAAAAATTAAATGTCAAAAATAATGAATGGAGTTTTGAGAACTGCAGGCGATATTATGAAATTAAGCTAGATAACTTTGAACAGATCAGTTCTAGGGGACATGGATTTGAAATCAAACGATGTCGCCCAGTGCTCAGGAAGGCAACATTTTTTTTTAAATGGGAATGTATCCAAACGCATTTGCTTTTGAAATGGTTCAGAGTCGTAAAACCAATTGGAACCTCTCCAGTGGGTGACAGCTGCCGTATTGCTCATAGAGGGAGGTAGCATTTCAGTGCACAAGACCCAGAAGTGCCTGATGCTTGGGAATTCACTTAATTAGTTTTAGGAATGAGAGCACATCCTGTGCTTTCCCTGTGGAATGGAGATATGGTTTCCCAATGGCGTGCATGATACCAATGCAATGAAAACAATGTGTATCAAGGCACCAGCTTCTTAACCCCTTCATCTTCACACAGTGGCAAGGAACTATCAGGATTTGGAGTTCAACCCAGACTTTGAAGTTAACACCCACCAAATTGACTCTAAAGTTGGTTTTGATAATCATAATTTCAGCAAATTCAATCTCCGCTACAATGGCCATCTGATTAATTGAGCCTTTATTGTTCATTATCAAAGGAATAAATTCTTGCTTTATTTTTAAGGATGAATCTGGAGTAATCATTTCAAAAGGTTACCACATATTTCAATATATGATGACTTCTGAAACACCCAAAAAGCACTTAAAAAACAGGGTTGTCTTATACACCAGATACAAAAGCGAGACCTTAGATTCTACTCAAAAATCTGCTCGACATATATTCAATGCATAAGATGACCCATGAAGAAATTCCCCACCGCCAGCACTGCTGCTCCCTGACTCCTCCCCACCAGTACCTTAACCCATCCAGATATTTTACTTTTATAGAGTCCGATGTCCCCACTCACGCCCGGGAGCCTGAGGTCCCCGCTCCTACCTGAGAGCCGACACATAGCCGTGCTTCCTGCACCAAGCACACTTGGGCAGTGAGGCGACTTATTCGATTCAGATGGCACCACACCCAATGTTGAGAATGGAGTCACTAAAGACTTGTACCCAGCACCATTTGGCATCTTCCTAGCCAGGTTTTTTTTTAAACCTGATATTGTAATCACATGATTGTTTAATTTACAGATTTGTTACTTGATGATTGGAGTGTTGTAACAAAGTTTAGGTTGTACTGGGAGGCCCGGACACCAGTCTCTACACGTTCCTTGTAGAAAATTGGCACATCATCTTGTGCACCAGATATACGATGAACCATGAAATTCAGGCTGAAAGTTGGGACCCATCTGATCTGAAGGTCATCTTATGTACAAAAATATTAGGTGATTAAATAAAGAAGTTGCCATGGTATTTCAGATGTTTCAGTCATTCTACAGTAATTATAAATGCATCTTTGAAATCAGATATATTGTCAGTGTACAGGTAGACCCCGACTTAAGATAGGGTTCAGTTCCAGGCTTCCCATCGAAAGTCAAAAATATTGTAAGTCAAAGTAATACCGCACTTTACCATTTTTTGTAATTAAGCATTGTATGTGCGGGCAGCCATGGTGAGGAGGGTAAGAGTAGCACGGTTGAGAGAGTATCACAAGAGAGCAAGTGTAGACTTCTCTCACACGATACTGTTGTTGCCCAAAATTGTTTGAGAGTAGTGTGTCGCACATCGTAAGTGTGGATAAACATCAGAACTCAATACAGAAAATACAGATTCTGACCATCAAAACTTCAAAAATTCATAAGTCAGAACATCATAACATCTGTAATGCAAAAACAAAACTACCTATTAGTGGTAATTCTGCCACACTCGCAAAAGAAAAGGAATCTCAGGTTGTACATGATGTCATGTATATAAACTACATACATTACTTCACATACAACCCTGAGATTCCTAATGCATTCCAGTTCACCTATCGTAATAACAGGTATATGGAAGATGCCATCTCACTAGCTCTACACAAAGTCTTGGAACACCTAGACAGCAAGGATTCATACATCAAGATGCTCTTTATTGACTACAGTTTGGCATTTATTATGATCTTTACCTCAGAACTTGTCAGCAAACCCCAAAACCTGGGACTTAACATTCAACTGTGAACTTGGATCATGAATTTCCTCACCTCCAGAGACAATCAGTGAAGATTAGTAAAAACTTCTACTTCACAATCTCCATCAGTACCGGAGCACGACAGGGCTGTGTTCTTAGCTCCCTGCTCTACTCACTTTACACCTACAACTGGGTGGTTTGGTTCAACAATAACACTAACTACAAACTTGCCAACAGTACCATGGTAGAGGGCCATTTAAAGTAAGGGGATGAGTCAACATACAGGATGAAGATTGAAGACTTGGCTGAATGGTGCAACAATAAAAATCTTGCACTCATGTCACTAAAAGTAAGGAAATGATTGTTGACTTCAGAAAATGAAACCCAGAGGTCTACAATCCAGTGATTACTGGGGGATCAGAGGTGGAGAGGGTGGAAAATTTAAGTTCTTGGGAGTCACCATCTCTGAGGAACTTTCCTGGTTGCAACACATCAATGGCATAGTGAAGAGGACACCTCAGCGCCTCTACTTCCTTGGGGGTTTACGGAGATTTGGTATGATATCAGAAATCCGGGCAAATTTCTACAAAGGTGCAGTGGAAAGTGTGCTGACCAGCTGCATCATAATCTAGTATGAAAACACCAATACCCCTGAGCGTAAAGTCCTCCAAAAGGTAGTGGACATAGCCCAGGACATCAGAAGCAAAACCTTCCACCCTATTGACCGCATCAACAGGGAACGCTACAGTCAGAGAGCAAAAGCACACACTCTGTTCTCGCTGCTGCCATCAGAAAAGAAATCTAGGTGCCACAAGACTCGCACCACCTGGTTCAGGAACAGCTGCTATGCCTCCACCATCAGATTCCTCAATATGAAACCCAATCAGACACTCATTTAAGGACTCTTGTGCATTTTATAGATTTTCTTTTTGTTCTCTCATATTAAGTAATCCCTATGCCATGGGCACTCTGTGATTAGTAAGGGATTGCTTAAGGTGGTATGTGAGTGGGAAGAAAGGTTGAGAACCATTGCTCTGGACCCAATTGTAACTGAAATATTTTTCTTGAGAAAAATGGTCATTGGTCCATTTCCTTTGTAGTTATGAAAAATTAGGTACAATTAAAACAGTGATTTTCAAACTTTTTCTTTCAACTCACATCTTCTTTCTTTGTCTTTGGCTTGGCTTCGTGGACAAAGATTTATGGAGGGGTAATGTCCACGTCAGCTGCAGGCTCTTTTGTGGCTGACAAGTCCGATGCGGGACAGGCAGACATGGTTTCAGCGGTTGCAAGGGAAAATTGGGTGGTTGGGTTTTTCCTCCTTTGTCTTTTGTCAGTGAGGTGGGCTCTATGGTCTTCTTCAAAGGAGGTTGCTGCCCGTTGAACTGTGAGGCACCAAGAGGCACGGTTTGAGGCGATATCAGCCCACTGGCGGTGGTCAATGTGGCAGGCACCAAGAGATTTCTTTAGGCAGTCCTTGTACCTCTTCTTTGGTGCACCTCTGTCTCGGTGGCCAGTGGAGAGCTCGTCATATAACATGATCTTGGGAAGGCGATAGCCCTCCATTCTGGAGACGTGAACTACCCAGCGCAGTTGGATCTTCAACAGCGTGGATTTGATGCTGTCGGCCTCTAACATCTCGAGTACTTCGATGTTGGAGATGAAGTCACTCCAATGAATGTTGAGGATGGAGCAGAGACAACGCTGGTGGAAGCGTTCTAGGAGCCGTAGGTAATGCCGGTAGAGGACCCATGATTCAGAGCTGAACAGGAGTGTGGGTATGACAATGGCTCTGTATACGCTAATCTTTGTGAGGTTTTTCAGTTGGTTGTTTTTCCAGACTCTTTTGTGTAGTCTTCCAAAGGCGCTATTTGCCTTGGCGAGTCTGTTGTCTATCTCGTTGTCGATCCTTGCATCTGATGAAATGGTGCAGCCGAGATAGGTAAACTGGTTGACCATTTTGAGTTTTGTGTGCCCGATGGAGATATGGGGGGACTGGTAGTCATGGTGGGGAGCTAATCCCTTACTAATCATAGAACACCTATGGCATAAGGTGGCATGTGAGAGGAAAAAAAGTTTGAAAACCACTGCTCTGGAGCATCTTGACACCAATGTAATGACATCAACGAATTGTTTATCTTGAAACACAAGGACAGAGATCCCCATGTGAGATGGGTGGACCAGGGAGAGACAAAGCCTGACAGAGGCAGAAGATTGGCAGATGCTAGTCAAATGGAGAAGACTCACATAAAGGGAAATGAGTCACACAAGGTGGAGTGCTTTCTTTGACAAAGATTTCCGGTGCTGGAATGAACAAGGAGAAGAGGAAAAGAAAAGAGGAGAAACAAGAAAAGGAGAAGAGGAGAAGATGATAAGAGAGAAGAGGAGAGGAGAGGAGAAAAGGAGGAAGAGTTCAAAGAGAGAGTGGAGGAAAGGAGAGAGAAGGGGAGAATGGGAAAATAGAGAGGAGAGAAGGTGATAATGGTGGCATAAAAAAAGAATGACAAAATTAAAAAGTCTATGTCCATATCATTGGGCAGGACATTGCCCGGGCAGAATAGAGTAAGGATAGATTGCCAATCACTTCAACCCAGAGCCCTGTTTTCAGACACAGTTGCAGCTCTCCAAGATGATGTACACTATTTGGCACCACCCACTTTTAGGGATGTTTCATTTCCTCGAGGGTTAAAAATAAGTTGCCACCAGGACTGAGTCCATGTCACTAATCAAGCATGCAGCATTCACTGATGAGCTGTAAAGACAGAACCCGTGTCGTTTGAGGGAGGATGAAGTGGTCCTCGGGGTGGAGAAACATGAAGAGTGAAATTTTTGCATGAATTTCGAGCAACTATCAAAGGGCAAGCATGCTAAATTAATCTCAATCTCTTTTCACACAGCACAGCCAGAGATAATGTGAATTTAGCAAAGTAATTATCAAACAATTACCAAGAACCAATGCAATTAGCCACAATTTGGTTAGAACATATTTGACAAGTGTAAAAATATATAAATATAGATTAGATTTTATAGTTCAACATTTGATTGGCATGAAAGCATCTTCATAAACTTTTTCCCTCCATGAAATAACTTGTGCAGGTGGCATTTTAAATACATCCCTTATGTCTAAAATGACTCCAGGACCTACAGTTGTTGTAGAGTGATGGACCATTAAGTGAAGCTCTGCCATCTTCAAAACTCCTGCTGAGTTGCTCAATGAGGTACCCAAATGCCCAACTGATATCCAATTCAGTCTTTATTTTCGAGTGAGTGGATGATGAGGTTTCTCTTTATAAAATCAGGAGGGGCACGGTTAAAGTGTATGCTCGTGGTCTTTACCGCAGGCTGGGAAATTCTAAAACTAGCGGCTATAGGTTTAAGGTAAGGGGAAAAATATTTAAATGAGATCCATGCCAAAACATTTTCACGTACCTGGAATAAAATGGCAGAGAAAACGGCAGGACCAGTTCAAAAGCCATTTGGACATGGAGGAAGGTTTCTGATTTTAGATTTAATAATACATACATAACATCACGTACAACCCTGAGATTCTTTTTCCTGTGGGTATGACATTCATTGGCAGTGCAAAAAAAAGTGCTCAATGTATACATGTTAACAATTAAAGAAATGTATACAAACTAACAGTGTAAAAGAGAGGAAATAAATCAATAAAGTGCAAAAAAGCCCTGGGTTCATGATTGAATTTGTTGTTGGGGAGTCTTATGGTGGAGGGGGTGCAACTGGACCTGAACCTGCTGGTGTGAATCTTGTGGCACCTATACCTCTTTCCTGATGGTAGCAGCGAAAACAGAGTGTGTTCTGGGTGATATCTATCCTTGATGATTGCTGCTGCTCTCCGATGGCAGCATTCACTGTAGGTGGGGGAGGTTTTGCCTGTGATGTCTTGGGCTATGCGCATTATCTTCTGCAGGGCTTTACACTCAGGGGTATTAGTGACCCCATAGCAGACCATGACGCAGCTGGTCAGCACATTTTCCACAACACATATGTAGACATTTGCCAGGGTTTCTACTGTCATACCAAACCTCCGCAAACTCCTGAGGAAATAGAGGCACTGACATGCCTTCTTCAACATGCCTTTAGTGTGCTGAGTCCAGGAAAAAATCCTCAGAGAGTGACTCCCAAGAACTGATATTTACTCACTCTCTCCACCTCTGTTCCCCCAATGATCACCGTATCACACACCTCTGGTGTTCCCTTCCTGAAGTCAACAATCAGTTCCTTGGTTTTGGTGAAATAAGAATGAGACCCTCTTGTTGATGCACCATTCAGCAAAGTTGTCAATTTCCCTCCTGTATGCTGCCTCATCCCCTCTTTTCATACACCCCATGGCCATGATATTGTCAGTGAATTCGTAAAAGCTGTTGTTGTCGTACCAAGCCGTACAGTCATAGGTGTAAAGTGAGTAAAGCAGAGGGCTAAGAATGCAGCCCTGTTGTGCTCCAATATGAATGAAAATTGTGAGGGGTTTCATGAGGTAAGGGGATTGATTCAGAATTGCCAACATAATAGACATGGATAAATTGGGTCAAAGGGACTTTCTAGTACTGTTTGACTCTGGAATCTAATAGTCCTACCCACTATGCATTCCCCTGATGATCATTATTTTCCCTTCCTGTCCCTGTTTTCCCTTGTAATCAACTGATATATTTGGAAATGAGTCAATCTCAAAACAGTACTCACCAAGGGGTCAGTGGGGAAGGGTTAAGACCTTCAATTTCCTAGGTGTCAACATCTCTGTGGATCTGCCTGGGGCCTCCATGTCAATGCCATCATGAAGAAGGCTCTTCAGTGCTATACTTCATGAGTAGTTTGAGGAGATTTGGTATGTCACCAAAGACTTTTGCAAATTTCTACAGGTGTTCTGTGGAGAACATTTTGTCCGGTTGCATCAACTGTCTGATATGGAGGTGGCAATTTCACATAACAAGAAGGTGTGAACTCAGCCAGCGTTATCACAGGTATCAGTCTCCACTTCATCGAGGATATCTACAAGAGGTGGTGTCTTAAGAAAGCAGCCTCTATCCTCAAGGCCCTCATCACCAAGGCCATGCCTTCTTCACATTGGTACCATAGGGAAGGAAGTACAGGAGCCTGAAGATGAACACCCAGTGGGACAAGGACGGTCTTTTCCTCTATGCCAGTGATTCTCCACATTTTTCTTTCCACTCACGTACCACTTTAAATATTCCCTATGCCATAGGTGCTATGTGATTAGTAAGAGATTGTTTAAGGTGGTATGTGGGTGTAAAGAAAAAGTTTGAAAATCAATGTTTTAATCATACCTAATTGACTCGTTATGTGCATAACTCCACCAAAGGAAATGGGGCAATGACAATTTTTCTCAAGCAAAATATTTTAGCAGCATTTGTGTCTAGAGCAGTGATTCTCAACCTACCCTTCCCTCTCACAGACCACCTTAAGCAATCCCTTACCAATCAATAGAGCACCGATTGCATAGGGATCACTTGTGTGAAAAGATAGTGTGAGAACCATTGCTCTATGCCATCATATTTCTGAACTGACAATGAACCACAGACACTAACTCACTTTCTCTTATATTTGCACTGATTCATTTACTTTTTTAATGTAATTTTAGATGATATTCACACTATAAACAATGAATTTTGTGACGTGTTCATGACAATAAATTCAAAATTCTGAAATTATTTTTAAAACATTTCAGCTAAGTCTCTCTCCCTAGCACTTCACAAGATCATTTCCTCACAACTTGCTTCGACAATTGGCAGGGTAGAAAACAACAACCACAAGATTGTCATTGTCAAAGGCAGGAGAACTAAGGTAATTAAAACAGTACGTGGAATATTTCCTTTCACTACTCAAGCTACTGAATATAAAGATGAGAACTTACACCAGATCAGTGCATAGGTGATGAGATCATTGCTTGCTTGCAGCTCTGTCATACGAGTAAAGATGTGATTATATCGGAGAAAGTGCAGAGGTGTTTCACGAGAATATTGCCAGGGCTGGAAATAATTTGTGGTGAGGATAAAATAGATGAACTAGGATCGTTTCCTCTGTGGCAGAGGATGTTAAATGGAGATGTATGGATCATTGATGGAGAAAATAGGGAATTTTCTCTCCCTTCGCAGAGGGTTCCAAAAGGATATTTGTTTAAAGTAATTTTTGGAATGATTAAAAGGAAGGTGCAGAAATAATATTTTCTTCTAGTGAATGACCTGTACTCACTACATGAGAGGGTAGGAAGTTTCTTTTCAAATATATATGTATAGCATGTAGTAGGCCTCATCCTCTCCATGGATTGTCACTTTGTCGTGGCGGAGAAACTTGTGTGCTCCCGAGAGTGATGCCATCTGGAGCTATGCTCCTGGTAAAGTCACCCATGGCAGTAAGGTTGGTGGTTTGGTCCCTGACAAAGAACAATCCAACTAAGTCCTCAATGGTGGACCAGGCAGACAAAGTTACTCTAAACTCAACGGCTGTGAAGGCTGCCACAAATCCATCAGCTCCAATCATTGTGGTTTTCATACCACTGGAATTAGCTAGTTGATTTGTGAGGTATCGTATGCTTTCTTCAGTGCAACAACAACTGAACAAAAACATGCTCTGTGATCAACGAAACAAAGAAATCATCCTAGACCTCCTCAGGGGATGGTCATGATGACGATGAATATGCCTCATTATTTTTTGACATTTTTAAATATGTACCTGAACATCTGTGCCCTGCAGAGCCCTGACCTAGGGCTTGAAAATGGGTGAGTTAGGTCTGCTTCAAAGCAGCACGGACATGATGGGCTGAAAAGCCTCTTTCAGCATTTACATGTGACTCATTTCTTAATACTCTATGCTCATACATGTACTGCAGTCACTCAGTCACTAATTTCAAAAGAATGGGGGCTTTTAGCCATTAACCATCCTCAACCAACATAATTGAAGTAGATTATCCAGTGGCTCTCTCACTTTTTTTTGTACGAGCTCAGAATGATAGAATTTTGGCCGGTGGAGGAGTAAGAGTGTGTAAATATCTGGGAAAGCGGATCAGTTGAAGATGGAGCAAGTTTTTGAGGCCTCTTGTTTCTCATACTCAGTTTATATCCTAGAAGATTTGAGAGGCAAGTTGTAAAGTGAAAAACACCATCTGCTACAGGAACTCAGCAGTGGGAGAAATAGAATGGTCGACGTTTAGGCAAAAACACAATGCTGGAGAAACTCAGTAGGTCAAACAGTGTACTTTATATAGCAAAGATTATGATACACAACCAATGCTTTGTGCTTGAGCCTTTCATCAGGGCATGAACAAAATGTAGGCAGGGACATGAACAAATTGGTGGAAGGTGAGGGGAGGGGCAGCGGGAGGAGGTGTCAGTAGACTTTTGTGTTTTACTCCAGTCAATATTTAGGCCTGGAACTCTTCACCAAGACTGATTATCAAATTTGGCATGGATTAGATGGGCCAAAGGGCTTATGCATGTGTTTTGGTGTTTTATGGTTCTGTTATTTTCTCTTATCAGAGAATTCAAAGCAAACCATAACCTTAGATAGTGAAAGACTATTCCATGACAAAGTTCTTAATACGAATATCGAATGAGGATCTATTAATGTGGTGAGGAGGTGGAGCACATCACTCATCACACCACAAAATATTTCCCAGCTGGAGTGGGAGGTGTTTACAGTCGTGAGTGGGCTGGGTGCAAGTGAAAATTAATAGTGAACCCTATGATTGCCAGCTACATTTGCAAACTGCATTGGAGAGTATCTGTTTATTACTACAGTATACACTACACATGTGGGTAGGTAAAAATAGATCTAAATAAGAGGTTACGATATAAAGGATTTATCAATACACAATGTAATGAATTTAAGTGGGCATTAAGTTCAGGACCTGGGATGTTATGTCATGAAATGTCAAGATATTGGTGAGACCACGTTTGTTCTCTGCACAGTTCTGGTCAGCCAGGTATCGGTAAGAACTCATTATGCTGGAAAGGGTGTAAAAAAAATTCAGAAGATTGCTTCTTGCCCAGCAGGCTTGAATTATAAGGCAAGGCTGGAAGGGGTGGGACTTTTCTCCCCATAGTACAAGAGGCGAAGGGGATCCTCAGAAAAAAGGAGAGGCAGGTAGAATTGGATTTAAAAGACATTTAAACAGGAACATGGCCAGAAACATTTCAGAGGGCCAAACGCAGACAAATGGGACTAGCTTGGAAAGACAGCTTGGTCGACATGGATGAGATGAGCCACCGGACCTGTTTCTGGGCTGTAAAACTCTGTGAAAATAATCTTGTATGTCTGAAGCATTGTGCAACCAAGCAAGTGATTTTTAAGTGTCAGCTCTTTATTCTAGCCAACTTGGACAAAGCCAGATCAGAAGTGAGATAGTGACCAGATAGCATCAGCCCTTCTCAACCTTTTTTTAGCAATGGTTCCCTCAGGGTTCTGCTCAAAGTTTATGGATACCCCTTCCCTGTGAGTGAAGTACAAAAGTCAGCAGATGTTGTGATGATAGTGATAGGAACTCACCGAAGAAGGGCCCAAAATGCTGGTTATATATATATTTACTTCCTTTGGACGCTGTGAGACCTGCTGATTTTTTCCACGGCACGGATGGTGTAGCAGTTAGCACAATGCTATTACAGTGCCAGTAATTGGGATCAACTTCAAATCCTACACTGTCTGTAAGAAGTCTGTACGTTCTCTCTGTGTCTGCGTGGGTTTTCCCCGAGGGTTCTAATTTCCTCCCACCTTTCAAAACATAATGGGGGTGTAGGTTAATTGGGCGTAAAATTAGGCGGCAGGGACTCATGGGCTGAAAAGTCCTGTTACCATGCTGTATATCTTAATTTAAAATTTTTAGGTGTTTTTTTTTTTAAACGAATAATCAAACCTCACCCCATGAGCGTTGCTGGCTAAGTCAAGGAGTACACTACTACTAATGATAATAATCACTAAAGGGTCATTAAAAAAAAAGAGATGAATAATCTACAAATTTTGAAAGTAATTGAGAAAGGGACCCCAAAGAGAAAGAAAGTTAAGGTAGCAGAACACCTAATTTTTTTTCTAAAGACAGACATGCCATCACATCCGACAACCACAGAATATGAGTGGGAGGGACAGCATCTTTCCATCTCAGTGAAAGGGCCCTTCTAGCAATGAGGAAAACAAAAGCCACTACGTGGGATTGTAAAACAGTCAGTATTAAATCCATTGGCCCCACTCACTCCAAAACCAGCAAAGAAAGGGCTAGGAGTCAAATTAATATTAAGAACTAATGATAAAGTGCAAAATACCCCTTGCCAAAAATTAAAGAGAGAAGGACATCGACAAAACAAATGATACAATGTACCTTCCTCAGTTAGGCATTTTTCACATTTAGAGGAACTATTTGGATAAAATTTAGCTAACTGAACCTTAGAAAAATGTGCTCGATGGACTATCTTAAATTGAATTAATGAGTACCTAACACAAAGAGAAGATTGAACACATTTCAAAATAGACTCTCATGTAGTTTTGACAAATGGTTCTTGAAAATCTTGTTCCTATAATTTCTTAATACCACACAAAGAACTATTCCTAGATCTTGAGAGCAGTTCATAAAGGACAGAAAGCAATCCTTTATGATTAAGTTTAAAATAATGTGCATCTCAAATAAGGTTAAAATCTAAATCCTGTGGAAGCCTCAACATTAAAGAATTTAAGAAGTTCCTAATCTGTAAATAACAAAAAAAAAATGATGTCTAGGTATTTTAAATATAATAGATAATTGTTCAAATTACGCCAAGTTTTGGTTAATATATAGATCGAGAAAAGACATAGCCACTAAGTATAACTAATACCTTGGATTTTTTTTGAATTTAAAATACTCTCTCACTGAAACCACAATGATCTGGACAGGCTAATTTCCCAATACAATGTCTGGTATGGCTCCTTCCCTGATTGGAGCCATACCAAACCTACACACTGGTTCAAGAAACACTTTTGGATGCAACTCATAAATTCTGCACTCAAGAAGTTCCTGTCATATACATAACAGGACCAAATGCGAGTGGGAGTTTAAATATAGGTTCACCCGTGAGGAGGGCGAATTAGGTGTCCACAATTTTTGTTGGGCGTTTAATAACATTGATTGACTTTTAGGCAATCTTTAAGCATCGTTAAAGAAAGTTAAGCACCTTAAAAGAACATTAACGTCTCTTGAACATCATTAAGCATCATTAAGACATTGAATATCGTTGAATGACCTTAAATATTGTTAGGCCACGTTAACTTGTATAATTTTGTTATTAAGCATCAACCACTTAGAACATTACTTAAAGATTTTGCAATAAAGAAGGTTACAAGTTTTGTGTGTTATAAATAAAGGATTTAAATACAAAAAAAGTTCCTGTCAATATTGAGGAAGTTAAAATCACCCACTACAGCAACTATGTTGATGTTATATCATTCCATTTGCTGTCTAAAAATCTGTTCCGTCATATCCCACCGGTTATTAGGAGACTTGCAGCATGCCCTTGTTAAAATGATCGACCCTTCTTATTTCTGAGATCCATGCATGTTACCTCAGTCGATGAGCCCTCTACACTATATCCTCTCAGAGTGCAGCTGTAAGATTCTCTCTGATCAGCAATGTTTATGATTTTAATTGTTTTCCTTGAAGAGAACAGGTGTACAAAGTTTTGAAAATGTATGCTACATGAACATTCATTAACTCATTTATTTTAAAATCAGCTCAATTGCATATAATTTCAATAATTTTGATGTGCAATACTTTCCACTTGATAATTGTGTTTTCTGATCAGCTAAATTACAGTGAAATGTAATTTAATTCTGTGTTGGTAAGATACAGAGACTGTGAGAAACAGTGGCCCATCAATCAATTCATTAAAATAAATTACACATAACAAATTAATTTGGCAGGTTGGACTGCATCAATGGAAGAAAAAAAGAATGGTCAATAGTTTGGGCTGAACCTTTCATGAGGACGGGGAATGATAAGAGAGAAGGCAGTTCAAAGAGAAGGTGGAAGGCACAAGACAGGGGAACATGTGGGGTTGGTGAACCAGGGAGAGATGAAGCATGATTTACAGAGGTGAAGATGAGAGAGAAAAAAGGGAGAGAGAGGCATGGAAAACAAAGGGAGGAAGGAGATGGGCCACACAGGGTGGAGTGGAAAAAGGCTGCCAGTGTTGGAATCATCTGCTGATCTACACTCCCACACTCCTATACTCTCAGTAGCTACAACGATGTCAAAATACAGAGAAGAGGTGGAAAATCTCGTGAAATGATGCAAGAATAACAACCTGAATCACAATGTGGATGAGACAAAGGAGATGATTGCAGAGGTGAGGCAAACCAAGGACAACCACCCTCCATTACACATTATTAGCTCAGTAGTGGAGAGAGTAGAGAGTACCAAGTTCTTCAGAGTCCATTTCAGGAGTGATCTATCCCGGACACAAAACATTTCCTCACTTGTCAGTGACTGTACTTCCTTGGAAGACTGAAAGCCAAAGCTACCAGCCATTACTCTGTCAATGTTTTACAGGAGCTTATGGCTGGCTGCATCACAGTGAGGTACGGTTGCTGATGAGATCAGATCAGCAGTTGATCCACAAGACCATAGGAGCCCTCCCCCACATGGATGGGACTTACCAGGATCGTTATTTAAAGACGGCTCGCAGAATCATGGAGGACCCCCACCACCCTGCACTCGGCATCAGGAAAAAGATACAGAAGTACAAGAGCCGAACTGACAGGTTGAGGAACAGCTTCTTCCCATGGGCAGTGAGAATGCTGAATGACTGCTAGAACTATTTTCCGAGATTCTACGATTTATTCAGAAAATGTATTTTAATATATGTACTTATATACTGTGTATATGTATCGATTGTAGTAAAAACACAAAATCCTGGAGAAGCTTAGCAGGTCACACAGGGTCCTTTGTACCGTTTGTATGTATGTTATTTATATACATGAGTTCTGCACCATGGACCAGAGTGGATTCAACAAATGACAAATAAACGGGAATCCTTCAGTGCCAAGGATGTTTTGCAAATCGCAAAGCCCTTGTGATATCCTAAGCTTGTGAAAGTTTTCAGAGAAAATCACTCTCTCCTTTTCACTTTCTTCTCTCAAATAGAAGTCCTGAGTCATATAAGAGAAATCATGCGCTATGCATTCAGTGCTCTTGTCTGGGTAGTGTAAGCAACTGTAATTGTCTCAATTGGATCAGTTTAATTTAAATAATTGTCAATTATGAATGAGTAATGCTGCTACACTTGTGAGTTATTGTTCATCCATAATTGCCATTATAATGACCAGAAATTTCAGGCTGTAATTAGAAAGGAATTATAGTTATTATGAAGAATTTGTGGACAAAATAAAGTAAGAACAAGAAATGTAGTTTAGTTTTAAGTTTATCTGTTACAAAATAACTTGTGTAATAAGAAGGTTTCTACTACAAACAGACCTACTAGTTATCTTTAACATTCATACAGACATGAAAAGAGCATAATTTACAGAGTAAAGGATTGCAGTGAAAAAGAAGACCAATTCGCACCAAGCAAGGGAACTATGAGAGCATTTTTGTGGGGTTTATTCAGGAGCCTGATGGCTGAAGGGAAGAAACTGTCTTTAAGCCTGTTGAAGCTTGCTTTCACAATTTTAAGCCTTCTCCCCGATGGGAGGAGAGAGAAGAGAGTGCATTCAGGGAGTGGTAGGTCTGTCAGTACATTGGCGGCTTTTCCCAGGCAGCAGGGGAAATAGATGGAGTCCATGGAGGGGAGGGAAGTCTGGTTGATGTCCTGAACTGGATTCACTATTATTAAAGCTACTGCCTATTTTGAGAAGGCCAACTCTTGTACTACGTTGTCTGCTTTAGATGGTGCGCCTGTAGAAGTTGTTGAGGGAGGGGAGGGATGGGGGGGTTTTCTTTTCTGAGAAAATAGAGGCATTGGTGCCTTCTTGAATGCTGATTCAGGTCATGCCTTTGGAGTTATTAATCGCTTTGCTGAAAGTTATTCCTGATTTTGATAAATTTCCACAATACAACATTTTCATTCAAACTGATGGCAATTCATTATTTTATTTTATTTAATGACTTGAATTTAAGTTTCCTGTGCACCCTGGAAGGATTGGAACTCAGTTACAAAAATTAGATCCAGGAACCTGGGTTCGACCTTGTACACTGGTCCATCCTGCGTGGAGTTTTCCTGTAACCATGTGGGTTTTCCCTGGATTATTCCCACATGCTGAAGATGTGTCTGCAGGTAGGTTGGTCTCTTGTGCAGGTGGATAATGAGAGATTTGAAGGGAGGCAGTGGCAGAGGCTACAGGAGCACTGGAGGCAAATCCACGGACACTCAGAGACCATGAAGGGATTCTCTTTTGCTTCTCCTTCTCTTGTATTGTAAGGAGCGCCAGGCGACACTAATTGTCTTTGTCTCCCTTAAAGCAGGCAGATAGCAATTTCATGTAATTTTACTTGTTCTGTACTACTATGTGTCAATAAAGAATCTTGAATCTTGAAAAGTTGTTGTACCCATTGTTTATTTTAGACTTTATTAATATTCAATAGATCCAAAAACAAACATTTTGTTCTTGTTCAGCATTGCATTGTAACAATTTGTACACAGCAATATACTGTAGGAGCAGGACCATTTGTATTTAATGTACATCTTTGACTCCTTATGAACTTGTTCATACCTTCCTGTTCACTACGTGATATTCTTTGCAAATATTAAAGTATGTCCTGTATATTGATTACTGGAGAATCTGTAGTGAAAACCAATCATTCACTGCTGCTTTTTGTTTTCTGCACAGAGCAAGTTCAAGGGGACAAGTGACCTATTCTTGCTCCTAAGCTACTCACAGGACCCCTTAAATCCCACAAGATTTTGCTAAGAAGTTTGTTATGTGAGAACTTAATCAAAAGTTTTGGATTTATGAAAATTAAGAACTGGTCCCCTTGAACCTGCTCTGTGGATTCATGTTGACAAAATCAACCAATGTACCTTCATCAAATCTTTCCTTAATTTAATTTTAATTTAGACATATAGCACGGTAACAGATCATTTTGGCAAATAAGCCTGTGCCACCCAACTACACCCAATTGATACATAGCATGTTTTGAAGGGTGGGAGGAAACCAGAGCCCCCGGGGTAAACCCACACAGACACGGGGAGAACGTATAGACTCATTACAGGCAGTGCGGTATTTGACTGCCAGTCCCTATTGTTGGTACTGTTACAGTGTTGTGCTAACTGCTACGCTACCTGTATCAAGGAATTAAATACGTCAAGGACAATTTGCCATTAAGAAATCTCTTCTTTCCTTCAATTAATAACCTGCATTTCGTTGGGTTTTTTTCCCCCTGATATGAGGATCTTGCTGGTGAGGCCAGGATTTAGTATCTCTCCTTGACTCATACCTTGATTATCATTAGGTTTTCAGTGGGTGGCACTGGTTTGATTGGAAGTTAATGTGGCAGTTAGCACAACCCTATAACAGTCCCAGCAACCCAGGTTCAAATCCGGCTCTAAGCTCGCATCTTCAAACTCGTGTATCTTCTGCACAATGTGTGACTGGGATGGAATGAGCCTTTAAATATGTTAGCAACTTTGGCAAGACAGCGGGAGGTGTAGAAGGAATCAACAGAGGGAATTTGGTGTGCGTGATGGCCTGAGCTGTGTTCACAACTCTCTACAGTTTCCAGTGGTCTTGGGCAGAGTAGTCCCCATCCCATGCAGTAATTCTCATCTGAGCAGGAATCTATCTATAGTGCACCAGCAACAGTTGGTAAGAGACCTTGGGGAACATGCTGAACCTCCTCAGGCTTCCGAGCAAGAAGAGAATTCTGAGAAGCAGAGAATCCAGAAATAACTTCTTCACCAAGAGAAACTGGCACAAATTGTTTGTGACCACTTTTAAAGAGAAGTTCGGTCATTCATGAGAGCCCAATAATTAGAGTTATCGACTGGGTGAAATGAAACAGGTGGAGAGATTGTGTGTGGCATTAACACTGGGACTGCCAGACCTGGCCCAACAGCTAATTTTCCCCATAATCTGAGTTGAAGGAATGAGAGGAAGAATTATTGTTAGCAGAGAGGACTTCAAAAAAATTGGACAAAAAAAGTCAACAAACGTTTCAGGCCTGAGCCCCTCATCAGAAAGGGGAGGAGCACAAGGCAACATGTAAGAGGTATTAGGTGGATACAGGTGGGAGGAGAGAAGTGAAAGAAGCTGAGAAGTGCTGGGGGAGAGAGCAGAGGGCTGGCCTCTCATAGCAGAAGGGAGCTGGATGAAAGGAAATGGAGGGAGAGGGAAAGGAGTGGGAGTCAATGGATATTGGAGAAGTTAATAGTAATGCTGTCGGGTTGGAGATTGTCGAGATGGAATATAGGGAGTTATTCCTTCAATTTCAAAAGGAAACATCAACTGTCTTTTATTTCCTCTGGATATTGCATGACCTGCGAATTTCTCCAGCATGTTTGTTTGTTGCACTCAACCTGCACATCTGTGGATTTTCTTGTTTAATTTCAATAACTGGACTGCATGGGTTTAGTTTGAGAGGCCTCCTCTTAGAGGCACAATGGTCATCTGGAGAACATGTACTGGGTGCTCTCACATATTCCGTTCTCTCCCCAAGACCAGAAGATATCAAGAATGTTAACATTAACACTTAGGATATCCACTTTCAGATCAATTTAACGAGGTGAATAATGAAGCCTTCATCACATCTTAGATCTCAGTATAATGTGATGCATCATCCACTATTTTCCCTATTTCCCGCCATCTAATCAACATGACAGCTGTTGAGATCTATTTCTTTGAGTTCTGCTCTAACCCCAGCTCCCTCCGTTCAGAATAGAGATTAGGTTCTCCCAGTCCTCACCTTTCACCCCAATCTCATCCATACCAGAACATCATCTATTGTCATTCCACCAGCTGCATTCTCCCTTCCTTCCTTCCCTCACTCTTTCCCTCCCCTCCCCTCCTCTCCCCCTTTCCTTTCAGCTTCCTCCCTTACTTACTCCCTTCCTTTCCTTCCTTCCCTCCTTCCCTCTGCTTTGCGCCCCTCCATTGCTCTCTCCATGATTTCTCCCTCCCTCCCTCCTTCCTTACTTTTCCTCCCTTTCCTTCCTTATTTTCTCTCCCTCTCTCTTTCTCCCTTCCTTCCCCAGATTACATTTTGCATGCCCCAGAGAAACCCTATAAACCTGAAGTTCAATGGAACCAAAGCAATTGTTTCCCTGTGCGCCATGAACTGCTCCCAGCCCACTGAAACTCTGAATCTGGAGCTCTGTGGAACAATATCCACAGTGCACGGATGTTGCACAAACTATAAGCAAGGTTAGCTATCATTAAAAAAAGACCTCTGCTGCAACTAATGAATGCGTCCACCTACAGTTCATACCCTGGGACTCTCAACAACTGGGTTCCATGTTCCTATCTACTGTCGATGTCCTCACAACCCAACACATTGACCAATGGTTGAGTGACATCATGTCATCTGTTCACTCCACATTATTCCTGGTGTTGTTGGATATCACTATGCTACAGTGTGAAGCAATTTGGGATCTATTTTGATCTCCAACTCAATCATTAAGAAGTAGGCTTACATCAAGGAAGATGTCCCGATCACAAAAACTCCTCAATTCCTCACAGTCAGGAATTAAAGAGGCATTGGTGTGAAGGACAGTCTGCAGCATCTTGAGTAAGGATGCGAAGATCTTGGGATGCAAGTCCAGAACTTCCCTGACAGTGACAATACAAGTGGTAAAGAAGGGGATCTGTATCTTTATAAATTTTTTTAAAATTTATTTACTGCACGGTAAAAGAAATTCTGGTCATTTTAAACCATGCCACACAATATCACCAAAAAAACACATCCATTTTTTGGAATATGGAGGGAACCAGAGCACCCATGGAAAAAAAAACATACAGACATGGGGAGACAGTGGCAGATTCAAATCTGGTTCACTGGTGCCGAAATAGCTTTGCACTATCCTCTGTCTGAATCGTGCCACCAATAGAACATAGAAAATTACAGCATAAAAGAAGCCCTTCAGCCCACAATATTGTGTGTTCCCATGCAAACCTACTCCACCACAATCTAATACTTCTCTAATTCACACCCATAATCCTCTTATGTGTCTATCTCAGAGTCTTTTGAATGACCCCCATTGCACCAGCCCCCACTACTACCCCTAGCAATGCACTGCAGACACCTGCCACTGCTATAAACTTACCCCTAATATCTTCCTGAATACTTGCCTTCATTCATTAGGGCATTGAGTATAAAGGTTGGAAGATATATTTCAGCTGTATAATCCTTTGATTCAGCCACATTTGGAGTATTGTGTGAAGTTCTGGTCATCCCACTTCAGGATGGATATGGGTATTTTGGAGAAGGTGCACCATTTCGTGTCCTGACCCAAAGCATTATCTGAGAGTTTCTACCCACGGATGCTGCCTGACATCCTGAGTTTCTCTAGCAGCTCATTGTTTGCTCCAGATTCCAGGGTCGGCAGTCTTTGCTTCTCACCCAGATGTTCCCCGGATCGGCATGTATTAGCCAGTAGGCATGTATTAGCTTAAGGGAGGTTAAGCAAACTTGGGATGTTTTCTCTGAAGAGTTGGAGGCTGAAGGGGAGTCCAGTTTGAGGTGTACATAATAATCAGAAGCATAAACAGTGGAGACAGTCAGTGTCCTTTATCCCCACCAGGGTGGAGGTGTTGACTGCTAAAGACTGAGAAGGTGCACATTTAAAGTCGATGTGCAAGACTTTTTTTTTCACAGGGAGTGGTGGGTGCCTGACCTGCCGAGTTTCTCCAGCACTTTTGTGCACTGCAGTCAATAACTCATATTGCAAACTCCTGAAATGTACATCAGGGAAGGAATGAAGAAATCTATTCAATAGAGTGGATCTCAACCTATGGACATCAGGCATCAATATTTAACTTCAGCATGTACCTTTTCTTTCACTCTTGCATACCCTGGCTATGTAGAAGAAGAAACTAACTTGGGAACAGGAAAACACTTGGACAAGATGTGATTATAACCCTGGAATCAAGATGTTTTTGTGATTGTGCATTGGTTATTCTGATCAGTTCCCGGTTCCTTATCAATATTTAAGAGAAGGTTAGATTTGGCCCTTGTGGGATCAGAGGGTGTAGAGAGAAGGCAGGAATCAGGAACTGATCAGCCATGATCATAATGAATGATGATGTAGGCTTGAGGGGCCAAATGGCCTACTCGTATATCTATTTTTCTGTTTCTATGTTTCTATCACCACAGAAAGGAAAATATATATATTTGTACAGATATAGTCACAACCTGTGAAATGAATACAATATTCTATGACAGACAATCACAAATTTTGCAACTTTTTTATAAATCAAGGGTTTTCAACAGCAATTAATTAATTAATTGGACACAGAATCAAAGGAGTGGCACGGTTGACATAGCAGTTAGCAAAACACCTTTACAGCGCCAGCAATTGGGACAAGTGTTCGAATCCCGTGCTCTCTGTAAGGAGTTTGTACATTTTCCCCGTGTCTGTGTGGGTTTTCCCCAGAGGCTCTGGTTTCTTCCCAACATTCAAAATGTACTGGGGGTGTAGGTTAATTGGGTGTAAATTGGGTGGCACAGACTCGTGGACCAAAATGGTCTGTCACCGTGCTATGTCAAAATTTAATTTTAAAAAATTAAATTAAAAATATATATACTCTGGTATTAGTAGGGTAAATAATGGCCAGGATGCTGTAAATAACTTATTTTTGTTGTCTCTATTAGCCATTTTCAATGGGGGGCCACAGCACATTTAAGTAAAAGCCTTGTTTTCTTTTCCTTTTTTTTTTAATTTTTTTATTTTTCACACCATAAATCACATTAGCCATGATATACACTATTTCTTTTTCACACATATACAGTGACTTTTTCTCCCCCCCCCCTTTCCTCCCAAACCAACCCCCCACCCCCCCCCTCTCATCCATTTTAGGTATACAATCTAGGTTGCATTAAGCCAGTCAGACAATGTTGTCATTCAACAAAATTACACCAGAAATTCTACTGAGTCCATTCTTTTCTTTCCTTCTCCTTCCATCAACTTAGATAATGTTTGTCCCCGGTAGGTTTTCGCTATTGTATTTAATGTAAGGCTCCTATACTTGTTCGAATATTTCAATATTATTTCTTAACCTATATGTTATTTTTTTCTAATGGAATACATTTATTCATTTAAATTTAGTAGTTTCTTCCTTTTTAATTTGGTTATGTATTCCATTAATATTTAAAGATATAGATATGTATGCGGGTAAAGAGGTATAAGAGTGAATAGAGACAATGAGCATACATGAATGTATCTGTACTTAGAGGAAAATATAGATAGTATAGACAAGAATTAATAAGGGAAGGTAATGGAATAGAGAGAATAAGGAGGGAATTAAAAGAGTGACCTTTGTGACATATGAAAAGTGAAATCTTTTCTGGGGGAGGCGGGGTGGGGGGAAATAGCGGTCACTGCAAAATCAGTTGACGCTTGCGAGTGGATTCGCAAATCCAAATGGAGAGGGGAGATGTGGTTGTCCGACAAGGGATAAAGGACAACTCAGGAGGTGAAGGGGAGATTGGGGATAAATAAGATAGAAATAGGAGAATAAGGAAAATGTTGGATGTTGTAGGAATGTTGTCTTATAAAGAGTTGAAAATAAGAAAACAGAAATGGAAAAGGAGGAAAGGTAATGATGGAAAAACGGAAAGAGAAGATAAACAAAATATAAAAGGGCTATGTTTTCTTTTTCTTTATGTTATCAGTAGAAGAGAAGTTCAGAAGAAACCAAAACTTGACTGCTCCACAAGGAAGTGGCCCATAAACTTTGAGCAGATTCCTAAGGGGTAAGTGGGCATAGCTGCACAAATAATTGAGAATGGCGGCATTGCATCATCTTTTAGTTTTGTTATATTCACCAAAAACCATGCGAATCGGGGTCTGAAGTCAACATGGTTGTCCGCTGGAATTGGTCTCTTTCGCAAACTTTGCACTTCCCAAGTGCCTTACAGGAATTAGAGTTGAGATGCAAGAAATTATGACAATAAACAGGGCAAAGCCATCTCCACTAACAGCAGTCCTTTATTGGCTAGATATTATTTCAGTGGTGTTGGCTGAGGGATCAATATTGCCTAGGGTACAGTGAGTAGAAAGTAGACAGTGGTAATGGATTAATTATTTCCTAACACTAAGGTTTACTGAGCTTCACAGCTATAGTACCCATGCTCTTCCATCCCATGGCAGTAGCAATGATGAGAAAGTTTCCCCTCACATCATAGGAACACACTCTTACAGGCTCAGATTGAATTGCAGGCAATTACAACCTGATATCTGGGTTCAGATATACAGGGGAGATATAGAAGGAATAGCTGATAGTTTTGATGGAAGAGAATATTGCAATATTGGAGAGATAGGATGTGACAAAGTCTGGAACCACACATCAGGCAACAGGTTCTCTGCCCTCCAAGCACTCATTTGCAAACATCCACTCACACTAACCCATATTATCTCCACATATTCCCATCAGCTCCAACAGATATGATCTAATGACACCTGTTTCTTCCATGTCCCTTCACTTCACTGACATCCAGAAAAGCGATGATTGAGAAAGTTCTCCACTTCCAAAACTTTTTAAATGTTACCTAATAATAATGCGCTAAAAATATGATAGACATGATATACTTCAACTAAGTTTCCGTGCATTCGCCTCCATTCGCAGCAGCACAAACCATCGGCCACTCGAGCTCCAGGTACAGATCCTTCCCCCCTCATCCTTTATAGGCAAGTCATCAAATAACCTGTATAGTTGAGTTGTGGGAGGAAACCCACTTGGTCACATGGAGAATGTGCAAATTTCATTGGAGACTGAACTGGCTGAGAGATAACAACACAACTCCTTGTGTCTCTGTGGTCTCCTCTTCCACCTTTGTGATCAAGAGTTAATTTTACCTGTTCAGAATGAAAAAAAAGAAAAAGCCACAACATTGTTGAGATTTGGCTGCAAATTTGTAGGAAGGAAATTAAGCAAATATGAAGGGATAATTCAGAGATGTACAAATCCAACCACTGAAGACTTCAAGCAATCCATGCACTGGAATTGAAATAATATAACAGGAAAGAGGTGGAGAATTATTGGAAATATGTTCAAAAATATTTCTTAATCCGTACTTTTTTTTTTACCCAAATGGAGATGGTGAAATTGTGGGTCTTGCTTCAAAGAAATGGATGATGGCCTTCTGTTTGGTTTAGTGAGTAAGTTCATCCTTTCTGCTTTAAAATTAGGAATTGTCTTCAAAATTTGTTTAAAATTCAATTTCCTTTAGATCCAAAACTTTTTTTGTTAGGTTATTTTACTCCGTTAGTGGACTTGGGGTTGGATAAGTTTCAGACAGCATTTATCCGTCTAACATTGGCAGTTGCTTGTAAATGTATTCCTATGTCTTGGAAAGATGAAGCGGAGTCAAATATAGTTCGGTGGCATAATGAGTTGAAGTCATGTATCTATATGGAGAAAATAACATATAATTTACATAATATGATTTTTTTTTGTTAAGGTGTGGACACCATATATGAAGAATATGAATTTAGTAATATCGTAAATTACTGAATGTTTTTGTTCATTTTTAATGCTTCCCTTTAGGGATCTGTTGTGGGAGGGGGGAGGGGATGGGTTTGTTTTAATGTTTTATTATTGGACTACTTATTCTGTAAAAGTCTGTTTATTTTTATTGAAAAAATACTAGATTAAGTTTAAAAAAAAAGAAATGGATTAAGGCAAATCAGAATTTATTGCCATGATCACGTGCCAGAGAATTTGTTGTTTTGCGGCAGCGATAATTATGATTTACAGAGGCAAAAATTGTTATAAATTCTTCTTTTCTTTGGCTTGGCTTCACGGACGAAGATTTATGGAGGGGGTAAAAAGTCCACGTCAGCTGCAGGCTCGTTTGTGGCTGACAAGTCCGATGCGGGACAGGCAGACACGGTTGCAGCGGTTGCAGAGGAAAATTGGTTGGTTGGGGTTGGGTGTTGGGTTTTTCCTCCGTTGCCTTTTGTCAGTGAGGTGGGCTCTGCGGTCTTCTTCAAAGGAGGTTGCTGCCCGCCAAACTGTGAGGCGCCAAGATGCACGGTTTGAAGCGTTTTCAGCCCACTGGCGGTGGTCAATGTGGCAGGCACCAAGAGATTTCTTTAGGCAGTCCTTGTACCTTTTCTTTGGTGCACCTCTGTCACGGTGGCCAGTGGAGAGCTCGCCATATAACACGATCTTGGGAAGGCGATGGTCCTCCATTCTGGAGACGTGACCCATCCAGCGCAGTTGGATCTTCAGCAGCGTGGACTCGATGCTGTTGACCTCTGCCATCTCGAGTACTTCGACGTTAGGGATGAAAGCGCTCCAATGGATGTTGAGGATGGAGCGGAGACAACGCTGGTGGAAGCGTTCTAGGAGCCGTAGGTGGTGCCTGTAGAGGACCCATGATTCGGAGCCGAACAGGAGTGTGGGTATGACAACGGCTCTGTATACGCTTATCTTTGTGAGGTTTTTCAGTTGGTTGTTTTTCCAGACTCTTTTGTGTAGTCTTCCAAAGGCGCTATTTGCCTTGGCGAGTCTGTTGTCTATCTCGTTGTCGATCCTTGCATCTGATGAAATGGTGCAGCCGAGATAGGTAAACTGGTTGACCGTTTTGAGTTTTGTGTGCCCGATGGAGATGTGGGGGGGCTGGTAGTCATGGTGGGGAGCTGGCTGATGGAGGACCTCAGTTTTCTTCAGGCTGACTTCCAGGCCAAACATTTTGGCAGTTATAAATTACATTTCTGTTAATACATCATGTAATAAAATATATTAGTGCAAAAGAAGAGAGAAAAAAGTGAGGTGGTGTCTGTGGTTCATTGTCCATTCAGAGTGAACTTCAGTACTGTCTGGATCAATCTCCAAATAGAGTGAATGTCAGTGGAGTTACATTAAAGAAGCAGTGATCATTATATCATGTTTTTTTTTTAAAAACTATGGAATTGGTGATAAACTACTCAAAGGTAAAAATAGTTAATTGACAAAACGTTAACAACAAGAACATTAACGCAGTATCAAAGCTGCCACATGTTACTATATTAGAGCAACAGGAGGCCTTTGAAGTAGGAATGTTTATGTCAGAGTGAGAGAGAAGGATAGGGAGATTAAAAGCGGTCCTTCACACAAAATGAAGAAGAAGATTGAGATTTAAGCACAGAAGAAGAAAAAGATTGCAGGTCAAGGTCATCAACCACCAAAAACCAGGCGAGTTACAAAAGGTTCAGAGAGAAAGTAGAGAAGATTTAAAAAGAAAGTAGAACAGGAAAAAAGAGGGGGTATTATCTTACAGCTGGTGAAGAAGATAAGGTTGCAGGCAGAGAGAAAGGGGTCAGGAATGACCACAAAGGAACTTCACTCTTCCGTGCGGCTGAGCTATTGGATGAACGAGTTACGTAGACTCATAGAGTCTCCACAGTGTGGAAGCAAGCTGTGCAGCCCAACTTGCTGATTCCGACCAAAATGCCCCACCCACACTATTCCCACCTGTCTACAATTGTCCCGTATCACTCTAAACATCCTATCCATGTATCCATCTAAATTTTTCTTTAACACTGCAATAGTACCTGCCTCAACCACCTCCTGTGGCAGCCCATTCTATACGCTCACCACCTTCTGTGTAAAACAAAGTTGCCCCTCAGGACTCTGTTAAATCACTCACCACTGACCTTAAATCTGTGTCCTCTGTTTACCAATTCCCCTACTCTGAGCAAAAGACTCAGCACATTCACCCATTCTATTCCTTTCAGGATTTGTAAACGTTTATGAGATCACCCTTCATCCTTCTCTCCACCAAGGAATAAAGTAAGAAGCCTGTTCAGCCTCTCCCTTTAGTCCAGACCCCCGAGTTCTGGGATCATCCTTGTAAATCTTCTCTGCACCCTCTCCATCTTGACATTTTTCTTGCAGCACGGTGACCAAAGCTGAACACAATACTCCAAATTAGCATCTTCTACAACTGCAACATGACCTCACCACTTCTACACTCTGAACTCTGACTGATGAACACCAATGTGCTGAAAGCCTTTCTGTCGGTAATGCCATTTTGAATGGTCAATGTACCTGTATTCCTTTGCCCTGTAACACTCCCCAGATCACCACCACTCACTGTTAAGGTCCTACCCAGGTTAAATCTCCCAAGATGCCATTTCTCTGCCTTAAATTCCATCAATTATTCCTCTGTCCATCTGCCCAACCGATCAAGATCTTGCTTCAATTCTTGGTAACCATCGTGACTATCTACAATACCCCAGACACATTAGTGTGCATTTCCTGTCATGTACATTTCATCAAAATCATTAATGTGGATGATAAACAGCAATTGGACCAACGCTGAATGCTGAATGCACATCACTAGTGAGAAGCCTCCAGTCTGAAAAATAACCTTCCACCATGACCCTTTCCGTTCTTCCATGAAGCCAATTTTCCATCAATTCTGCAATGTCTTATTTTAGATTCCATCTAATCTATTCTTTCAGAGCAGCCAACCCTATGGAGCCTTATTGAATGGCTTGTCTCAGTGGCGACAAAGGTTATTCCATCTCAGCAAAAGTTGTTGTGACTGAGATCTCAATGGGCCTAAAAGCTGGTGACGAGAAAGCATAAATAAAGCCAGCTACCTTTAAAAGTAATGAATTAGGATGGAAAAAGAAATAGCCATCATGTTCTAACTATCTGTGGGATTGGGGATGGGGCATGAGCACTGAGGTTTATAAAGTCATGGTGGAAAGAGTTCAAATGGATGGTAAGTATCCTTTTCCTAGCGTTGGAAGTCAAAAACTAGAGGGTGAATGTTTGAGGTGAGAGAAGATGATTTTGAGGGGAACAGAGTGACACAATTGTCACAATGGCCTGTATATGAAAGTGGAAGAAGCAGATACAGTTACAGCCTTTAAATACACTTGGACAGTTGCATGAATAGGAAAGTTTCTGAGGGAAATGGGTGAAATGCAGGCAATTGGGACCAACCTAGATGGATGCCTTGTGTGTCAATGACAAGCTGGGCTGAAGATTCAAGATTCAAAATTCTTTTATAGTCATGTTAAAAAATTTTAAAAATGTGAAATTTCATGAAATTTCCTTTACCAAAAGGCAGACAAATATTCACTTTCAGCATAAATTGTTCAGTACCCCTTAAAAGCGAGAGAAAGAGAAGCAAAATAGAGTACCCTCAGAGTCAGTGGATTTTCCTCCACTGCCGCACAGCCTTCAGTCCAAACCATCCGCAAACCAACCTCGAGATGCAAACCTCCAGCACCCTCGGCACCCTCTCACATCCTGGCTCAGTCTTTTTCCATGCTCTACTGATGCTCCAACTTTATGACTACCAGCCGTATCAATCTTGTTCTTTCGTCAATCACCTTCATTCTGTTCCATACTCTTGATCCCTTCCACAGTGGAAACAATTTATTTCCATCTTCCTTCTCTGTACCATTCATGACTTTAAATATCCCTGTCGCATTCTCTCGTAGCCTCCTCTGTTCCGGTGGGGGGGGGGGGGGGGGTGGGGGAATCTAAGCTCACCATTTTGTCGACACAACTGAACTATAGTCAGCTTAATTTTGTGGTGGAAAAGATTCTGGAAACAATAAAGAGAAATAGATTTAAAGTCACTTAGACTACTCTTGTTGGATTTAATAAATCCAGGATAGTTTGCAGCATTTTGTATCTAACTTGATATAATTAATTGATGAAGTAAAATGATAATTTAAAGGAATTCAATTGTAGTGGTACATATACATGCCCAAAATAGATCTGATATGGTGCAACATAACAGGCTTGTGATCAAGATTGAATAAAGAGGGAACAAACAGATCTGTAGAGACATGGATAGAAAATTAACTGACAAAAGAAGATGATAGCAGTGAAATATTATTTTGAGATTGAAGGGTAGTGTACTGCAAAGTTTCCCAAGGGTCGGTGCTAAATCAAATGTATTTTTAATAAATTGACTTTGACTTTGAGGGTTGAAGTGCTTCTTATAAGCTTCAGTATTCCTCCTATACACCCTTTGTCTTATCTTATTATCTGCCTTTTGTATTTATTTTTTTAATTAAATGTATGTTTACTATTGTGGTCTATTTTTTTGTGAAGCACCTGTTTGGCTGCAGCAAGTAAGAATTTAGGTGACCGTAAACACATTATTGATTCTAAACTTGCAAATGACACTAAACCAGAAGGTTTAATGGAGAGGAGAGTTGCAGGTTTAACAGAAGAATATTCCAGTCATAATTATGAAGGGTAAGATTAAGGGTTTGGATTGTGTTCATTGATCATTTCTACCCACAGATGCCATCCAATCAGTTACGTTCCTCCAGCAATTCCTCATCGGCAAACAACAAGGTTAGTCCTCAACTGGGGACACCCTGGAGACTGCAGATGCTAGAATCTGGAACAATTTTATCTGCTGGATAAGACAGTGTAATGAAAATTATAGTATTGTGAGACTCATTACCCTGCCTATCTCCACTCTGCAGTCTCAGTTTGATGAAGGCTTCTGGCCCGAAACATTAAGCATTATTTTTCTCCCGCTGATTCTGTTCAACCCACGGAGTTCCTCCAGCAGATGGATTTTTAAAAAATTTTTAATGATGTGACTAGTGCAGTGGATCATTGGGATAACCAATAGAGGTGGATATTTGGAGTTCCCATTGATTTTTGTTATCTTGAACATATGGATTTGAAGGTGTCAAGAATTGGTTAATAGGCAGAAATAAAAGAGTGGGAGTCATTCGATCTTTCTCCTGTGGGCAGGCTGTGATTAAAGGTGTAGCACAGGGATGGGTGCTTAGGTCTTAACTACTCACAATCTCTATTAACACAGATGCCTTTTGCTGGATATTTGGCTCTGAAGACTAAACAAAATAGTTCCAAGTTTGCTCATGACACTATACAGGTGGGGTTGTGAGGAGGATGTAAAGAGGTTTCAAGGGGATATAGATAAGCCAAGTGAGTGGGTGAGAACATGGCAGAGAGAATGTAAGTTGGAAACTGAAGTTATCTACTTTGGTTCGCAAAGAAGAAAATTAAGGCAATTTATCACTGTTCC
Source organism: Narcine bancroftii (assembly GCF_036971445.1). Taxonomy (NCBI): domain Eukaryota; kingdom Metazoa; phylum Chordata; class Chondrichthyes; order Torpediniformes; family Narcinidae; genus Narcine; species Narcine bancroftii. The sequence goes on along the minus strand of NC_091476.1, from coordinate 41,801,673 downwards.
AAAGGGCCTCAGTATTGTAGTAAACAGTCAGTGAAATGGAATACGTAGGTGCTTCAAGGAATAGAAATGGTATAAAGATTTAAACACAAGATCTTTAAATCCACAGGACTGGCATAGAGGATCAATGGGGTTTCCCACCCTCCTCTCCATTGAGGTGATTTACTGGGGTCATTTTCTGAAGAGGGCTCACAAAATCATTGGTGACCTCTACCACCCCCGCATGCAGCTATGCCCTTTGGGAAAGAGAGTATCAAAGCCAGAATTAGCAGGCTGAGAAATAGTTTCTTCCCACAGGCAGTGAGAATGCTGAACGAGTGAATGAACTGCTCAACCAAACCCTTCGAGACTCTGCTAGCCGAACACAAGTATTGTCTAACCGGAGTTTAATAGAGCTGCAATAAGGAGAAGGAAGGTGGGGTGTATTAAAGAGGAGAGGAAGGCAAGTTGGATGGAGGAGGGATGAAAGATAATGGACAGATGGAGCCATCTGGGGGAGTGGGAGGGATAAAGTTACGAGGTGGGCAGGAGGGTGAAGTAAGCAACATTTTACATATTGGGAGGAAATTGTGTAGAGGCTTAATTATAATAGAAGTACACAGACAGAAAAGTCGGGAGGTTAAATAAGCAATGTCTTTTAAAAGTGGCAGAATTGGTCCAGCAACTGAATTTTAAAAAAACATGCAATCTTGTATTTTATAAGTGGTATGATACATAATATGACAATGAGTGGTTGTCGTTATATGCATGAGTACAATGTATTTCTTATTTTTCTTGGCCTCCGTTGGTCTGATCGACCATGGGTATTGCACCTCTGATAGTCACTGGTTTGTTTAGAAGCGTCGACTATGGCTATGGAGACCGATCCTGGAATGGCAGGCTCTGCCACAGTTGCTGCAAATATAGGGCATCATTGAATTGTTGTTCATATCTTCTGTGCTCTTCTCTTAGCTCTCCGCTCCTCAAACTGACTCAGGATCACTCTTTTGCCTTGCTCTAGGGGTTGATGAAGAGAACCTCGCCATTTGTTGTGGTCATCTGCTCTATCCGCCCAGCATTCTGTGCTGATTTTTAAGGCTTTCATGTTGCACTTACAGAGATCCTTGAAGTGAAGCTGGGGTCTACTATTGCTCCTCTTGCCCATTGCTAGTTCTCCATTGAGGATGTCCTTGGGCAGTCTACCATCCTTCATGCGCAGTGCCGTCTGCATTGTCTTAAAAGCATGAGCATTGTGGGAGGTCCAGCGTGGATTAGGTCCTCAGGATTTGGGACTTTGTCTCTCCAGGTGGTGCCGAGGATGTGGCAACAGCTGTACAGGTGAAAACATTTGAGTTTCCTTTCCATCTTGGAGTAGGTGGTCCAAGCCTCGCTACCGTACAAGAGAGTGTTGATAATGCATGCATTGTACACAGCAGTCTTGGTTTGTAACGAGTTTCTGATTCTCTCAGACCCACAAGGAGAGTCGAGCAAGGATTGATGCTGCTCTGCAGATACACCTATTGATTTCAGAATGAAGGGAGAGTGTCGTTAATGGTCGACCCCAAGTATGTGAACTCATGGACACTACTAGATGGTAGTTGTCAATGGTAATGACTGGTATCTCCACCAGGTTCTAGGCAAGTACATTTGTTTTCTTTAGGCTGATGGCAAGTCCAACGTCTTTACATGCCTTAGGGAAGTGGCCCATGAGGGTTTGCAGTTGCTGCTTGGTGGGTGAGGTTTTACCAGCATCACTGGCAGAGATTATCGCGCACTAAGATCTTTCACACCTTTGTACTTGCTCTCGGGTGTGCAGAATTGAACAGCTGCCCATCTAAGCTGGAGTGACCACTCCACAGCACAAGCCAGGGCAAAGGTGATAAAGGCTCTAAAGATTTTCATGGCCAAAGGATGGCATTGGGGACGAGCTCCCACTGCTACGCAAATGCTCTTCATGGTGTGCGACTCAGATAGCCTCTGACAACCAAATCCAACTCGTGGCCTTCACGTGTAGCATAGTTCTTATGCCCAGTCGAGTGGTTCTCACTGACAGGAGAAGGTCAAGCGCAGGCCACTGGTGCCTTGAAACCAGTTTCTCTGAGTAGATGGGGCTCATTAACCACAGATGGGAACTCATCTAGGAGAGGGAAAACTCCCATTTTAATCCTCCGCTGCCTTTTGACTATACCCACTTATGGGAAAGGCTTTGGGAGTGAACCCCAAGGGAAAATACGGAGGCGGTTGACTACCCAGCACTGGCATGGCAACTCCGACGATGTTGCTAGCTCCAAACTTGGTCTTTCCTTTAGACCTGTCAATAGCATGGAGAGGGGGATCCCACTGCATGGGCTACAGCCATACAATGTATAGATGCACTGAAATTCTGACTTGCTGCAGCCATTCAGGTATGCAATTGCAGCTGAAGAATTTAAATGACTACAATGTGCCATGAGACAATTAAAGATAAATATTAATGGAGGCAAAAGTAATAATGATAAAACATTGATTTGTCCATAGATAGAACAGTGAGTCCAGTTCTAGATATCACATTTTGAGGAAAGATATGAAGGCTTTGGAGAACAAAATTCTAGAGGAGCACAATGGGAAGTGTCCTGGCTGGCTGCATCATGGTGTGATATGGTAGCTGCAAAGCATCAGATCGGAGGACAATATGGAAGGTGATTTGAGATCACTGGAGTCCCTTCCCCCCTATTGACAATATCTACAGAGGGCAAAAAGAATAATCGAGGCCCCTTACCAGAGGTACAGCATAAAAACTAGCACTACAAGGCTGGGAAACAACTTCTAGCCACAGGCAGAGAGACTGTTGAACAATCCTAGAAACCCCAACATTATTTTATATCTATTTATTTGGGATATTTTGGATTACTATATATACACAGTATGTTAATTGTGTGTTGGGTGCATTGTGTGTCTGTGTATGTGCAGATGTATGCTGTTTCACCAGGTTTTATATGTAGTGAACAATCAGATGACAATAAATTTGAACTTGAACTTGAGTGCCAAATAAATTTACCAAATCATTAAAATGAAGAATTACAACAGATATATGGATAGATTGTCGAAACTGGGGGCTTGTTCTCCAAGGAATAGGGCCAGGAGAACAAACATTTGTTTAAAACTTTGACGTGTACAGATAGACTGTTCCTGTAGGCAGAAAGATCAAGAATCAGAGAATATAGAATGAAAACGATGGATGAAAAACAAAAAGTGACTTTTATTTTTAAACACAGCAATTATTTAGGGAGTGGGTTTCACTGCCACAAATATCATTGGAAACACATTTGGTTGTGCTGTTTAAAAGTGAGCTGGTCGATATCTGAAAGGAAATAACTAGCAGGATAGTGGGAGAGGGCAGCAAGGACAGCACTGGTTCACATTCAAGATGCCAAAAATTCTCCATCTGCATTGTAACCAGTCTGAGATCGTGTTCAACTAATGGTCAGTTCTTTTGAATATTAATGTTTTGAATGTCTCAGTATTATGTGCTAATTTCACAGAACATTTACTGTACTGCTTCTCTGCTGCTGGGATGTGACGGTTTTTGACGTGATGGTTCAAATCATACTTGACTAGGTTTGCTTCTTGCCATATTTCCATCAAGACTCCCCTCAACACTGCCGACATGCTCTCCTTCTGCACCTAGACTAACAAAGTCTTCATGCATTGGTCATTGAGCATAGAGGACAAAGAGGTTGCTCATCACCTCCATCATTAATCCACTCTTCTTATTGGTAAGACCAAACATACTTTGGGTGACTGCTTCACTGAATACTTTTCCTCTGTTTGTGGGTCCATGTTTTAGCATACTTTAGCCAACCATTTCAACTCACCCAACTGTTTTTTTTCTCTGCCTCATCAATTGTTAGGGCACCCAAACTTAAACTTGAGAAACCACACCTCATATTTCTCCTGGACAGTTTTAAACATAATAGCATGAAGATGGAGTTTTCCAACTTTAGGTAACCCCCATCCCCATCAGGTTTCAATTTCCATCTCTCTTTACCTGGTCCTGGACATTTTTCTCTTTCTAACTTTTATTTCCCTCCACATACACTGCCTAGTTGTTGTACCTCCACCTGTCTCTCCAGCTCTCACATTTATCACCTTGGCCTTTCCCCCAGCTTCTTTCCCAGTTTATATATGTAATATCACCCCTTTTCTCAATCCTCTTGATGGAGGGTCACGATCCAAAACATCGACTGACCATTTCTACCCATGGATACTGTCTGAACGGCTGAGTTTCTCCAGCAGTTCTTTGCTTGCCTGGTGAATCAAATTGATCTACTTCATCAAACAAAATGAAAAATAAAATCTGTTTGAAACTCATTAAATCTCTAATGAACAATTAAAACAAATAAAATAAAGTGGAACACATAACACAACAAAACTTAAGTTTCTTGTCCTTATTTCCATCAAGAATCCTTTACCAAATGACTGTGACCTGCAGGTCTGGTTGTGTTTCGAACACAGAGGCACATTTCTCAATCCTGGCATGTCCTGACTCTACTAATGTCCTCCATTTAGGTTCTGCAATGCAGTGAGGTGACAGATGTGCTAACAGATGTCACCCAGCTCATCCCAGAATCACAATGGGACTGATTTACAATAGGACTTCCTTTCTCGAAGGGAATGAATAATTTGGTACAATATTAAAACACAAAAATTGCAGATCTTGGAATCTTGAGCAAGCTGGAGGAACCCAATGGGTCAGGAGAGAAATGGTCAGTCAATTGGTTGAGTTGGGACCCCTTAATTGAGAAGAGTAGGAAAGCATGATATCAAATGACTTATTAGAGGTCTACACAATTATGTGGGGCATAAGGTAGATGATTAGCACCTTTTTTTCCACATGGCAGGTGTAGCAAACACCAGAGGATATCTGTACCAAGTGAAGGGAGGAAAATTCAGGAGTGACATCAGGGATAAGGGAATTACGCAGAGATTTGTGGATGCATTGCTGGGGTGGTAGTGGAGGTAAGAACAAAAGGGGTATTTATGAGACTCTTGGACAGGCACATGGAAAAAATTAAAATAGAGAATGACGAAGAAGGGAGGTTTTTATTGGTAGGTACATATTTTTCAGTACAACATTGTGGGCTGAAGGGTCTGTACTGTGCTGTAATGTTCTATGTTTTATGAAGGGGATTAAAGGGGGGGGGAGTTGGTGAAGAATCAGAAGTGATAACACATTAGATGGAAGGTCGGAGAGATGCAGAGACAGGTGGATAGAGAACAGGGACATACAGGAGGTCCTGTTTCAGACCAAACTGGAAGGCTTGAGGTGAAGCTGGAATCCAGGAACAAGATGATCGAGAAGGCCAATCATCAATATTTCCAATTTCAGGAAATCCCAATCTTGGTCTGGTTCCATGGTTTCCATCTCTTCACCTCCCTTCCTCTCTAACCTTTCCCACCGTCTCAATGGTCTCTCACTCTACCTGACTCATCTTCTCCAGCCTTCTGACTAAGCCCTTATTACCTCTTCCCACTTTCTTCCCCTTCTCCTTTTGATAGATGATATCACCCCTTTCTAATTTAAAAGGCCCTGACCCAAAATCATCAACTGACCATTTCTCCTTATAGATGCTCCTTGACCCTCTGATGCCCTCCAGCTTCTGTTTGTTTGGTCTACCATCTAATTGGCTGAAGCCAAACCTGATCTCTGGCTGCACCTTTAGCACATTTGAGATTAATTGGCAGGGTACACACATGACATCACATACAACACTGAGATTCTTTTTCTGTACGTAAGGCAGAATTACCAATTATTGGTAGTGCAAAAAAAGACTACAGTTTATACATGTAAACAAATAAAGAATGATAAACAGAAGAATATAAACAGATTGTGCAGAGAGAATTTAAAAAAAAACAATGAAGTGCACAAGTAAGAGTCCTTAAATGAGTCTCTGATTGAGTTTGTTGTTGAGGAGTCTGATGGTGGAGGGGGAGCAGCTGTACCTGAACCTGGTGGTGTGAGTCTTGTGGCACTTAGTCCTCTTTCCTTATGGCAGCAATGAGAACAGAGCATGTGCTGGGTGGTGTGGATCCCGATGGCAGCTTCCCTGTAGATGTCCTTGACAGTGTGGAGGGTTTTGCCTATGATGTCCTAGGCTGTGTCCACTATCTTTTGGAAGTCTTAATCTCAGGGTATTGGTGTCCCCATACCAGACCGTGATGCAGTCGTCGGCACACATCTTTATATAGATATACCAAAGTTTCTGGTGTCATACCTAACCTCCTGATGAAGTAGAGGCGCTGACGTGCTTTCTTCTCGATGCCATTAGTTTGCTGAGTTGAGATGAAAGCGCGCTTGGCTCCAAACTGTATTGCAGAGTAAAGCTGACACAGCCTTGCACTTACAGGACTCCCCTGGGGCGGGGTGGGGGGTGGGGGTGACCCCTTACACAGAGATCCCGGAATCGTGAGCCCATTCCTGCCGATTCTGGTCTTGACCCTCTGTAAATACTGCACCTCTCCCTTGTGTCAGGACACCCTGTGCAGATCTACTGATTCCCCCAGTAAATCCACACCGCTCCCCGTTGATGTTGGACCAACACTCCCCGCAGCCCCCTTCTAAATTAGATTGAGTACCGTGAGGATACTTCGTAGATATTAAGCATTCTCAACTCCTCTCCGGAAGAAATTGGACTTCTCTATGGGTACGGAACTTTCCCGTACATCTTGGCCGTCCCCGTACGACCTGGACAACCCCTGCTGCATTTCGCTGTATATCGCAGATATCGGCCTTCGCTTCTACAGTGTCCAGGGTCCCACCCCCCCCCCACCCCCCCCCACCCCCCCCCCCACCCCCAATAGATTAACCCCCACCCTGTGAACACTGGGCTGTTGCCCCACAGTTACAGGATATACCCGCAGATACCCTTCATTTTTGAAGCCCCCAGACCAGGAGCCACAAGACCTCCCTCAGTTCCTACCCTCTCCCTGTTGACGCGAGATAACCACTGGAGATTCCCCCATTCACAGGGCGTCCGGGAGAAGACTCTGCGATCACCCTTCACAGTTTGCACCCCCCCCCCCTCCCCCCTAGCTGAGCGGAGACGAGAGCTTCCCCTCTCCCCACCTTCCCCACCCCTTGTCGGCATTGCAACCCCACGCTCACAATGATAACCCCCTCTATCAAGAGCACGCCGGCGCTCAGGCGCGCACTCCACTCTTCCAATGCGGAGGCTCGGGCGGGCGTCGTGTTCTTCTCGGTGGGCAAGCGGGACGTGAAATTCCACCTCGACTCGCCCTTTGCAGAGTTAATGGGGCGGCGGGGAGGTTTCAGCGCGCATGACGTGGCCACTGGCAGGAGACTGAAGGGGAAGGCTTAAGCGCAAACTCTTCGCCGACAGAGAGCGATCAACACCGGGTTTCATTCTGCAGGCAAACTCAAAACAGTTTGGGAACAAGCAAAGGGTCAGTGCCTTGCTCGCCGCCAGCTCCGGGGTTTCAGCAAGCGAGCTCCAGACGACTCGTGTCCAATCTACCGCAGCGACCGGGAGCAGGAGTGAACCAGTGCGCCTTGATGCCCTGTGTCATTTGCAGCCGCGAATGCAAAGTGCGGAGCGCAGAATAACTGCACCAGGTTTGAGGTGAGCCCCGACGCATGGACATGGAAATGTAGACGTTAAAATGTGCATTCGTTTCCTACATTAACATGCAAGATCGATTGGGGGAAGTGGCCAAGGCTCCTTTTGTCCCCCGACAAGCCGGAGTTATTGCAGCCTTGGCGACAAGCCTGCGTTTTTGAACCTTTTTTTAAAAAAAATAAGACTTCAGGTGACAAGGAACTTTGCTCAGCACAATATGGGTGATCAAAAGATGCTGCGTTCCGTCCTGGTAACGAGTGTGCTTGCAATCACCTGCTTCGCCTCCAAGGTCCCGTCGGAGAGCCGTAAAACTGCCAAAGACATTTGCAAGCATCGGTGTGCGTGCGAGGAAAAGGAGACGATGTTGAATATTAATTGCGAGAACAAAGGTTTCACCAAGGTTAGTTGGCTCCAGCCGCCCCAGAATCGGCTCTACCAGCTCTTCCTGAACGGGAACTCTCTGAGCAAGCTCCCTCCCAAAGGTTTCATCAATTTCACCAACACCGTGACCCTGCACCTGAGCAGTAACGGGCTGCAGGAGATTCGCAACGGCGCTTTCCAAGGATTGGCCACGCTCAAGAGACTGCACTTGAACAACAACAAGCTGGAGGTGTTGAGAGAGGAGACCTTCTTAGGCTTGGAGAGTTTGGAGTACCTCCAGGCTGACTACAACTATATCAGTGTCATTGAGGCCGGCACCTTCAGTAAGCTCAACAAGCTCAAGGTGCTGATCTTGAACGATAACTTGTTGCCCAGTCTCCCGAACAACATCTTCCGTTTCGTCCTGTTGACCCATCTAGACCTGAGAGGGAACCGGTTGAAGAAACTGCCCTTTGCTGGTGTTCTGGAGCACATTGGTGGGATCGTGGAGATCCAGTTGGAGGAGAATCCATGGAACTGTACCTGCGACCTGGCCCCTCTGAAAGCCTGGCTGGATACAATCTCCTTCTTCGTCGGCGAGATGGTGTGCGAGACTCCCTTCAGGCTACACGGCAAGGATGTCACTCATTTGAATAAGCAGGATCTCTGTCCTCGCAAGAGCGCAGTGGACTCCAGCCTTCGGATCCTGCGCCCGCCCCTGGTCAGTTCCCACCTGTCCCCCACTGCCCGAGCGACCCTGAGCCCTGCCAAGCCCACCCCAAGAGGGGGCAAGGCTCACCGGCAGCCCAAGAACCGCGCCAGAGTCACGCCCGCCCCCAGCGACCGGCAGATATTTGGCCCCATCTATCAGACCAGGTCTCCCATGCCGGCTGTTTGCCCATATATGTGTTCCTGCAGCCTTCAAAATTCGGACAAGGCGTTGAACGTGCATTGTCACGAGCGGAGAATAGGGAACATCACGGATCTCCAACCTAGGCCACCGAACCCAAAGAAACTCTACCTGACCGGCAACCTCTTGCACATTGTACAGGTCACCGATTTGGGGGAGTACTCGACTCTGGAGCTTCTGCACCTGGGAAACAATCGGATCTCAGTCATCCAGGAGGGAGCTTTCCGCAACCTCGGCAATCTCCGCAAACTTTACCTCAATGGGAACAACATCGAAAGGCTTTCCCCCGCTCTCTTCCTGGGGCTTCATAGACTGCAGTATCTCTACTTGGAGTCCAATGTAATCAAGGATATTCTGGAGTACACCTTCCATTCCCTCGGCCGCCTCAGTCTATTGTACCTCAATAATAACCTACTGAGGACCTTGCCCCCCGATGTCTTCGCGGGCACCAACCTGACCCGGCTCAACCTGAGAAACAACTATTTTCCCCACCTCCGAGTGAGAGGGGTTCTGGACCAGTTGCCTGCCGCCGTGCAGATCGACCTTCAGGAAAACCCCTGGGAATGCGGATGTCCCATCCTTGCCCTGAAGGATTGGCTGGAACAGTCTCGGGCAGGGATGTTGGTCAACCAAGTGGCTTGCGATTCCCCGGCCAGGTTTGCCGGCCAGGCGCTGAGATCCCTCACGAGCGAGGAGATCTGCTCCGAGTTGCCCCATCACGCCACCCAGGCGGTCACCCGCGCCCCCAACCAGGGCGACGGCGAGCCCCCTACTCCCGGGACGGCTCAGACCAGCCCGGTGCCCCTCTCCGTCCTGATCCTCGGCTTGCTGGTCGTTTTCATCCTCAGTGTCTGCTTCGGTGCCGGCCTTTTCGTCTTCGTGTTAAAGCGGCGCAAAAGCGGCCCGAGCGGAGCGCCCAACAACTTGGACCTGAACTCCTACCAGTTGCAGTGCGGTGCGTACGGCGCCGAGCCGGGGGAGAAGACGGAGGCGCACGTGTACAATTATATCCCTCACCCGGTGGGGCAAATGTGCAAGAATCCCATCTACATCCAACGCGAAGGGCGGCAGGTCGCCTACTACCGAGAGCCGCCCGACCTGAGTTTCAGCAGTTTGCCAGCTAAAAAAGCTGGCCCTCTGGGCAGCACGCCGTACTCCATCAGCACGGTGGAACTACTCAGTCAACAGCCGTCCCGACACTCCGAGGCTCTGTACCAGAATCTGGGCGAACGGCACAAGGTGCTGCCCGGCGGCCCGAACGCTCCTTACACGTTCTGCACCTTGCCCAAACGGCCTGTGGCTGGCTCGACCCCAGGTGCGCGGCACAAGGAACAGGACCGGCTAACCAAGACGGTTCTGTACGGGACCCCGAGGAAACAGGCGGCGAAAACCGACAACCTCTCCCACCAAGGGAAGCCCCACGCGGAACCGGACTACCTCGAGGTGTTGGCAAAGCAGACAGTTATCAGCCAACTGTAGAGCAACGTGGAAGTCCACGCAACCGCTGGACAAACTCGTACAGGCTGCGTTATTCTAACAAGACTTATTCCCCAGTCGCTTCACCCTGCTTCCTCTGAGCGGGTGAGCTTGACTGTCCGCATCCATTGATCGAAACCATTGAATTCCCTCTTCCAGGAAAAACAGTGCTTTATTGGACGTGGCTTCTTTGCTATGCGGAGTTCATATTCGCCCTCGCCCTACCATGCACCCACACGCACAATATCGTTTTGTGCTTAACCATTGTTTAAAATGTCCAAAGACCTGACTTTAAAAAAAAAGTAATGAGCTACATGTTTAGAATATAAAGAGCAACAAAGGGATCAAATTTCAGCCTGGTTATTTTCCCACTCAAGTTGTTGAACATTTCCCCTTTTGGGGGTGCTTTTGCACTGACTGCAAAATCTCTGCATTGTATCTTGGGAGCCGAATGTTTCCAAGTGGTTGTACATATATCCTATTAAAATACAACAAATAAGTGTTAGATTGGTGTGTTTGGGTTCATAGATTAAAATTGACGTTTTTTTTTTGCCTTATGAATCAACCGCGGTTTCATCTGGATATTTTCATGTGGTCCAGCAAGAAATGTTTAAAATCTAAACAACAGGGCAAGGAATAAAATGCACTCTTATCTGGAGGAACTCAATGGGTCAAGCAGTATCAGTCTTCAAAAGTGAGAGTATGGAAAGGGGAAATGAGTTTCCATTCTGCACTAAGTTCTGTTGAAGGGTTCTGGGCCCTGAAACATTGCTCATTCTCTTTCTCCCACTGGTGCTGCTCGATCCACTGAAGTTCCACCAGCAGATTGTTTTATTGCTCCAGATTGCAGCATCCGCAGCTTCTTGTGTAAAACCTAGATTAGGCTTGTTGTGAGCAGTCAAACAATTGCTGGATGGACTTAACTGGTAGAAATGGTCAGTCAATGAGCCAAGCCTTTATCAAGACCATTTGTCAGCTCATCGATTAAATTATTATTTCATTTATCCAGATGAGGGCATCATTGACAAGACCAGCATTTATTATCCAACCATAATTCCCCATGCAAAGGTGGTGGTGATCTTCCTTCTTGAACCACTGAAGTTCGTACTGTGAAGATGCTCCCACTGTAGTAATGGGGAGGAATTTCTAGGACCCAGTGATGGAAAATGAATGGTAATAAATCTTCAAGTCAGGATGGTGTGTGATTTGGGATGCACACCTATAGAGGATGGTTTTCTCCACTCCCCCTGTTTTTCGAGGTGGACTATCCTGAGTAATTAGGAGAAGCTAAGTAGCGATTTATGCGGATATTATTCTGATTATATTGTAATTAGTTATCCACTTGTGTTTTTCCACTCTTTGTTTTCTGCCATTAGCTTGTGGGAAAATAAATTATTACCTCTTGCTTTCTAGCAGAAAGACATTCCCATCCCCCTTGCATGAAAGAAAAGTAACTTCAGTGGGATTGAGTGATTAAATGAGTGAAAAGTTTTTATCATTTGCTTGACTGGGTTCTCGACTGGACCACTGAGCTATGTGATCTGGATATACCACCAAATGTGTTCATATAAATAAGTTTCTATACTATTGTTAAAATACAAAAAGTATCAACTAGGCCAGATACTTCAATAATTTTCAACAATATCCAATTCAAATTGTCCATTCAAGAATCACATTTCCTTTATTGCCATGTAATAATACAGAAAATGTGATATTACTCAACATTTTGAGTCATAATTAAGCATTGCCCAGTCCCCCTAACAATAAGAGAGAGAAGCAAAAGAGAGTCCCTTCAGAGTCACCGAACCTCCGTGGTTTCACCTCCAGCGCTCCCTCAGTTTCTGCAGTCCCACAGAGGCCTGGTCAGCCGATTGGCAACCCAAACTCCAGATCCCGAGTCTCTGACACGATCAGTGTCTGAAGTCCTTTGGGAGTCTTTCTTGCCCTTAGCATGCTCTCAAATCCCAGTTCTGATACCTGGTTCCCATGAGCCAGTCTCCAGCAGCCCGCAACCTGTGTGAGTCAACTACATGTTGCCAGGAGATCGCGAGTCCTTCAGCTGCTGAGCACCTTGGTGGTCCACTGTCATGGTCACAGTCCTGTAGGGTCATCTCCCATGTTTCACAGCGAAGGGTTTTCTCCTCATTTCTGATGCCCTCCGTGTGTCTGCAGCTCCCCCAGAATTTGCAACTTCTCGGGGCCGCTGCCGCTACTTAATTGCAACATTCCACACAAATGCAAGTTTTATTCCTAAGTTTAGCTCACATTTCAGTATTTTTCCCTATTTGTGTATAACAACTTTAGTTAGTATTTTTGTAAATTGATATTTGACACTGGAATGCGACCTGTTCCAATTTCTCAATACCCATACTGCGTTGTCCAGAATAAATCTTGAGTAAATTTCCATTGAAAATAAACAATGTGAAAACAAAGAATCTTGATGGAAAAAAAAAGCCTCATGACTAGGCCGAGCCAATATTATTAATGCAGTTATATTTATTCTAAATGTAAAAAGAGATTCTGTGTTTCCTTAATATCTTGTACAGCCCGAGGCCATCTCAAGACAGAAGGACCTTTGAAATGTTGTAAAATAGACCTGTTAATGTTGAACAAAATATAGCATCCAAATTTTACTTTGAAAGCTTCCCAGAAATGCAATGTAATCAGGTCTAGTTCTAGGGTGGCACGGTTAGTGTAGCGGTTAGCGCAAGGCTATTACAGCAACAGTGTCCCGGGTTCAAATCCAGTGCTGACTGTAAGGAATTTGTATGTTCCCCTGGTGTCTGTGTGGGTTTCATCCGGGCATTCTGGTTTTCTCACAACCCCTCAAAAACATACAGGGGTTGTATGTTAATTGGTGAATTTGGGGAGCACGGGCTCATGTGGCAGAAGACCCTGTTACCGTGCTGTATGTCTGAAAAAACAATTTGTTTGTAATGATTTATTAACTTGTAAAAATGCTTTGTTTTTTTTTAATTTAACTGAAACTTTTAATTGCTTATTAGAAGAGCATTTGAATTTGAGATTAATATTTTCATTGATTTCCGAAGAGGTAGTGAGAACTATTGTATTTTGGTGTTATAATTTTACATGAATCTGTTCTGAATGGAATCCATGTGCATATTTCAGATCTTTGGTGAAGACTCTGATTTTCATTGATTTGCATTGTGGTAATATCAGTGGTCAACTACTACAGGTGTAAACCCCCTTTATCCCTAGTCCACTGGCCTAAATCATTGATATTTTCAGCTCTGAACTTGCAGTTAAACCCCTGGTATCCAGGGCCTGTGGGGTTTGGTAGATGCTTGAGACTTACTCTTATAACGCCTAACTAAAACTTATTCACTGACTCATGATCCGCTGATTTCTGCTCACCAGGTGAGTTAATATTTGGATATTTTTTGCCGGTTGCTTGAATTCTGGATACCAGGGGTTTTACTGTAATTTTGTTTTCTCTCCTACCTCCCCTTATGCCATGACTGAATTCATTTTGCCCTCAGCAGACACATTATCCCTCTTGACTACAACCCTGTGAAAAATAGGCATTTTTTTTCCCCTGGCCCTATGCTTAGTTGCTGTCATCAACAAACACTCTCATCAGATATTCATCTTTGCTTGTTATCTCTTAAACAAAGCATTGTTTCTCCTTGAGTCACTGTCGCCTTGTCTCCTTCCTCACATTGAACCTTTCACCAGCTTTCAAGAGTTCATAGTCATCTTTCCTGGAATTCTTTAGGCAGAAGGTGGTGTATTTGTGGAATTTGTTTGCCACAGATGGCTGTGGAAGCAAGTCAATGGGTGGATTTAAGGGAGAGATTAATAGGTTCTTTATTAGCCAGGGCATCAAAGGTGATGGGAAGAAGACTGGGCAATGATGCTGAGTACAAAAATGGGTCAGCTCATGATTAAATGGTGAGGAGATTTGATGGGCTGAATAGTTTATTTCTGCTCCTACATCATGGCTTTATGGTCTTTATTCAAATATTTCTTGAGAGGCTTTTGACTTTCCATTGAAGTTCTAAATGCCACTTCTGCTGAGATTGACAACCCTTTCCCCTCCTTCTTAAACTGTTTGTATTTCCTTTTTTTTAACATTTAATTGTTTATTGTTGCATGTACCAACATAAATGAAAAGCTTTGTTTTGCATGCTACCCTGCCAAGTCATCCTCTATACAGTACAACAGGTAGTACAAGAATAAAAACAGTGTTACAATCAAACAAAATTGCAGGGTTTAGTGACACACAAAGCAAAATAGCAGGGTAGAACGTTACGGAGAAGAGGACAATTAAACAGTGTAGGATATCATCTTACACTAATGCAAGATTTATTCAAGGGTCTGATTTTGCAAGAAAAGAACTTCCCTTGAATCTGAGAATGTGTGTTTTCAAACTAATGTGTCTTTTTTTTGGGGTTGGTGTTGTTGTTTCAGGGGTGAGATGAGTCCTTTGATATGTTTCTACTTTTCTGAAGTAGTGGGAGTCAGAATGGAGTCATGGTTCATCATGTCATCAAATGCCTTTCCTTTAGCTATTTATCTTTTGGAATGTTGGTGTCATAGATAGAAGTGGTATTTATGCTGGAGAATGTGGTGAGCAGAGCAGTGAATTATCCTTGGGAAGGTGGTGGTGGGCCATATCCTTGTACCATTGTAGTCCTTCTTATTACCACGGTAATGTTGTGGTGCTGTGACAATGAAGAAAAACATGGTCAAGCCAGGTTGGTATATGGCTTAGAAGAGATGCTCATGCTGCCCCTTCCTCTTTGGAGGTAGAGATTGTGGGTTTGGATGATAACATTTGGAGTGTCTGGATGAGAAAATATAATAGTTAACCATACATTTGTATGCTTGATTACTGTGAAGTACTCCCAGTTGGCCACCTGATTTTATTTAAAACCTGCATCTTTGCTTTCTAACTTACTTTGCACCATTTCTGCCTCTCTTCATGGTCTCATTCTCCTTATTTCCAAAATTCCCACCAGCAATACTCCATCTTGAGGGTTCAGATTTCAAATTTATTGTCAGAGTACATACATGGCATCACATACAACCCCAAGATTCAATTCCATGCTGGCCAGGCAGAAATTCTACTCATTAGATTTCCCTGTAACTCTGGACCCACGCACAATTTAGTTGTTCTGTCACTTGCCCCTGTATCTTCAGCTGCCAAGAAATTAACCTGTGATGTGCTGCCTTGAACATCTTCATCTCTTCTTCCTTCTGTACGACAAGTTTAAAATTGACCACCGTGACCACGGGTCACCTGCTCTGCTAGTTTGTTGTGGTTCAGCATCAGGCTACGCTTGGTGACATCTCTGTGAAATTCCGCAGGACATGTTGCATTGTTCACTGTGCTGGATAAACACAAGTTGTTGTCTCCCAGCTTTGCAGTAAACTTTTGAGGAAATATTTCAGTTGCTTGTTTTTAAATGCAAAATTAAAAAGCAAGACTTGTATTTCCACAATGCCTTCACAAACACAACGCGTCCCCGAGAAGATTACAATTCAGTGCTTTCAAAGTATTCAAATGAACTCTAAAGAAACATTGTACCAAGTGAAGACCAGCTTAAATTTCAAATGTAAAATTCTAATACCTATTCTTGTGCCCGCTAAAAAGAAATTATCTTCCCATTTTCAGAACAAGGAGACAGGAAGAGACTGTTTTCTCTCTTTGTAAATGAGTTTCATTTGCTGAGTATAATTGCTCTTTTATATGCATTCTCCAAATAACAATTGTTCAGTTATTGAATTTTCACTCAAACACCATTGACACTTTAAGCTTTATATTGCTGTAATCCATAGCATGCTTCACGAATTTGGAATGCCGATAGGTGCTACCAACATTCCCATAGTACACTTTGCCCATCTGCAAGACTGACAAAATGTCACCAAGGAATGTGTTTCCCAGGAATGCAACCCTTTGAAGCATCTAGCTCTGCAATATATCACAGTGACAGCAGGCAAATCGGGTGGGTCTCGTTCTTTCGTTTTTGTCTGCTCTTCAACACAGCACTGTGCACAGTGTAAAGGCACGACAGATTGATTTAGATCTGTAATTTTGACTGCGGTAATGTGCATTGCTTGCAGTTGGAGCCAAGAATGAAGTACTGTACAGCACAGAGCCACAATCTAGAATCCCAAATTTTGTCGCTCTCATGACTTGAACCATCAGGAAGTCGTCACTGAAGATTGTTAAATGTGGATTATAACCCGATCCCGATAAAATTATTATCAAGCTGTGTGTTTTAATTTGATATGGTATTGCAACTGTGATTCTCAAAGAACCATTTCATGTAATCACTGCTACTTACTGCAGATGTGAATCCTTCTCTTGGCCTTCATCTGAGTGCTGAAAGCGAAAAAATACCTTACAAATCAGAACAGAGAGGAAGGAGAGAACCATCTCATTAACTAAATCTGGTGGTCATTTGAAATTGCTATGAAAAGAGGGGGTGGGGCAATGAGCTTTTTGCAATGACGCTTCAGCCTGCCTCCGTGATTGATGCAAAGATTCATTCTGGGCATTGAGCCAGTGACCAGGATAGAATATTTAATCCACACTAATGAGAAATATAGATCAGTGCATTGAATACAAACCCTCCCCCCACCCCCACCCCCTTTTCAAGTTTCATAGCGGTGAGGAAAATGATTGATTTACCAAGGAAGTACAAGACAAATCTGATTTTGAAAGAATGTTTTTGCTGGATTGATAAGTCTGACAGTGGAATAATGTGAACCAAGTGGCGGTGACAGCAACTATTTATAGTGCGACTGCAGTGGTGCTTAATAATATTTCACAGTTCTGTTGAAAACAAAGCCTTCTGGCACTGCTATTCCACAGGTACCATTTGAAGATAGATTAAGAAAGAAGGATTTGAGGCAGATTCCCTCAAAGTGTTGTATCTGTTCGAATTGCAGTTGCTGTTGAGATGTGGGAGGCAAAGAAATCCAATCATGCATAGGAAGATCCAATTAAAAGCAGTGTTTCAAATAAAAAGTTCCAAAGCGTCCAAGTTTAATTGCCATGATTTATCTCGCACAGGGAGAAGATTCTTTTTCTTCTTCTTCTGTGAGCAGACCAAAATATTATCTATGTAAAAACTCAAAATGCTGGAGAGAATCAGCAGGTCAGAAAGTGTCCTTTATGTAACAAAGGCAAAGATACATCACTGGCGTTTCAGGCTTGAGCCCTTCATCAAAGTATGAGAAATGCCGGCAAGTGTCGGAACAAAAGAATAGGAGGGGGAAAGGGGATGGCAAAGGCAGGAGATGATAGGTGTGGAAAGGAGGGAGGGGACAGCAGCAATGGGTGGGTGGGGGTATGGCAGGGCTGGGTGGGTGAAAAAACTGGAAAGACAGGAAAAGGAGAGAGTGAAAAGAAAAGGTTTAATGGAAAGCAGTAAAGTCAATGTTCATGCCATGTGGCTGGAAGGTGCCCAGTCAGAAAATAAGGTGTTGTTCATCCAATCTATGAGTGGTCAGGGTGGAACAGTACATGTCCATGGACAGACATGTGAACATGGGAGTGTGAACCAGAATTGAAAGGGTTGGCCACTGGGAGGTCGCTGTGGTTGCGAATGGAGTGGAGGTTTTGAGCGAAGCGATCTTCCAATCTACGACCGGTCTCCCTGATATAGAGAGTGCCACAAAGGGTGCACTGGATGCAGTAAATAAGTCCTCTGGATGTACAAGTGAACAGATGCTTCACATGAAAGGCCTGTTTGGGGCCATGGTCCGTGGTGAGCGAGGAGGTGTGGACGCAAATGTTGCACCTCCTGCGGACACGGGGAAGGTGCCAGGGAGGGATGGGTGGGGATGGATGAGTGCATAAGGGAATCACGGAGGAAGCAATCTCTACAAGTGAGGAGGAGAGGGAAAAATTTGTCTGGTGGTGGGATCCTGTAGTAAGTGCTGGAAATTCCAATGGATGATGTGCTGGATGCAGAGGCTGGTGAAGTGGTAGGTGACAATGAGGGGGATACTATGTTTGTTGCACCTGGGGGCAGAGGGAGCCAGGTCAGATGAGCGGGAAATAGAGGAGATGCAGGTGAGGGCTGAGTTGATTGTGGTGGAGGGGAAACCGTGTTTGTGGAAGAAGGCAGATATTTCAGAAGCTCTAAGCTGGAAGAACTCATCTTGGGAACAGATGCAGCAGAGACCGAGAAATTGAGAAAAGGGGATAGAATTCTTGAAAGGATTAGGGTGTGAGGAAGTCCAGGTAGCTGCGGAAGTTGGGATTTTGTAGTATATGTCAGTGGAAAGCTTGTCTCCTGAGATGAAGACAGAGATATCCAGGAAGGGGAGAGTATTATTGGAGATGTACCAGGTGAGTTTGAAATCGGGATGAAGGTTGGATGTGAAGTGGATGAAGTTGACAAGCTAATGTAGTCATCCATATATTGGTGAAAGACTTTGGGGGGGGGGGGGTCTTGCCTGTGTAGGCTTGCAGCATGGATTGCTCCACAAACCCTATAAACAGGCAGGTGTAGCTAGGACCAATGTGATTACCCATGGCTACTCCTTTGATTTGGAGGGAGTGGGATGAATTGAAGGAGAAGTTAGAGGGAGGACAAGTTCTGCCAGGTGGAGGAAGGTGGTGGTAAAGGGTGGATGGTTAGGTCTTTGTTCCAGGAACAAGCAATGCTTTCAGGCCTTCTGTGTGGGGGATAGATGTTTAAAGGGATTGAACATCCATCATGAAGATAAGATGGTCTGGTTCAGGGAATCTGAAGTAATTGAGGAGATGGAGGGCATGTACGGTGTTGCAGGTGTAGGTGGGAAGGGATTGGACCAGGAGAGAAAAGATAGAGTCAAGGTAGGATTAAACTAGTTTGGTGGGGCAGGAGCAGACAGAACAATGGGTCTACCTGGATGGTTGGATTTATGTGTCGGATAGGAGGTAGAAACAGGCAGTGCGGGGGTGGGAGAATGAAGTTGGTATCCGTGGAGAGGAGGTGACCAGAGGTGATAAGGTTGGAGATAGTTTTGAAGATGGTGGCTTGATGTTTGGTGGTGGAGTCCTCTGGGAGGAGTTGTTAGGAGGAGGTGTCTGAGAGTTGTCGAGTGGCCTCAGCAAGGTAGAGGTCAATGTGCCAGACCACAACTGCATCACACTTGTCTGTGGGTTTGATGGTAAGGTTAGGATTGTAGTGGAGAGAGTAAAGGGCAGAGCCTTCTGAATAGGTGAGGTTGGAATATGAGAGGGGGTGTGGTAAAGTTGAGATGGATGGCGGCAGTTGGAAATAAAAAGGTCCAGAGTGGGCAGCTGACCAGGACGAGGTGTCCAGGAGGAAGAAGAAGGCTTGAACCAGGAGAAAGGGTCTTGGGGAGGGAGGGTGCAGGGTGGAGAGTTGTGGTCATGAAAGTGGGCTTGGAGGTGGAGGTAGTGGAGGAAGAGTTTGGCGTCATAGCATGCATGGAACTCATTGAGGTGTGGTTGGAGGGGGATGAAGGTGAGGCTTCTACTGAGGAATGAGCACTCCATCTCAGAGAGGGAACAGCCAGAGAGGATAGAAAAAACCAAGCAGGGGTTAGAGTGGGGATCAGTATAAGTACCGCGCGCTAACCGATTGCGCCACTGGAGCTCTAGAGTGGGGATCAGTGTTGTGGAGGGTGATGGGGGAAGGAGGAGGGTTGGGGAGGTCCGAGGGTGGAAGTGGAAGGTGGGGAACGTTGGATAGAGGAGGAGGGGGTTTGGTGGGTGGAGAGGGTTAGGGACGGGGGTTAATCTATGGTGTGCAATTGACCAAGTTCTCTTGTTCTTGATGATATTGACAAGTCAATTCAGTATCAGAATTTATTGTCATGAACACATGACACAACATTAATTGCTTTGTAGCAGTGTGAGAGTGCAAAAATTGCTATAAATTACATTCAAAAAATTAATTAGTTCAAAAAGAAAAGGTGAGATATTTCCTGCGGTTGATTGTCCATTCAGAAAACTGATAGCGGAAGGGGTGAAGCTGCCCTTGTGTCAATGGATGTTTGTCTTCAGGGTCCTCTACCTCCTTCCTGATGAGGAGAAAATTACATAAATCAAAGTCAGAAATTTTGAATACATGTTCCAGATGTGGTGTAGAGGTTGGAATTTTTATTCACTCCACCTGGCTATGTACGAAGATGAGATCCTTTTGGATAGACCTGGGGGACATCTTAAAAATAAATACAAAAGTGGAGTTTCCACAAGACTATCGGAAGATAATAGTGAAGTACAGTTTAGATTATCCAGACACCAAATTCAATTTATGATCGGTTTGTCAGTAACTGGGAAGTGTAAAGCGGTTGCCTAGAAGTTCAACTCTCAACTTAAATGAAGAGTGCATTCCCCTGCAGAAGATTTCTTATAACTTAAGAAGGAAGTATGACATGGTCACTGAGGCACCCCCCACATTTAAGAAATAAGTTAAGATACAAACCATCCTGACAGACCAATAAAGAGACTGAATTAAGTTTGTGGCATAGATGACATAGTGTTTTAAGTTTAGTTTTTAGCTTTATTTTTTTTTTCCTTTGCCTTTTATATAATATCTGGGGAAAGGGTGAAAAATACTTTATTATGTATGTATATATATATATATAGATATTGTGTGATAAGACAATGTTTGTATATATTTCCTTAAGTCTTTTAAAATAAAATATTCAAAAAAAAAAGAAGAGGGCATGGCTTGGTTGGTGAGGGTCCTTGAGACACTGTTTCATGTAAATGTCCTTAATGGAGTGAAGATTAATGCCCATGATGGCAATGGGCAAGTTCACAACTCTCTCTAGCTTTTTCTTGTCCTATGCATTGGCATCTCCAAACCAAATGGTGATGCAACCATTCAGCATACTCTCCGCAGTACACCTGTTGTAATTTACAAAAGTCTTTGGCGAGATACCAAATCTGCTCAAACTCCTAATGAAGTAATAGAGAGCCTTCTTCATTATTGCATTGGCTTGAAGGCCCCATTATAGATCTTCAGAGAAGTTGACACCCAAGAACTGTTTCCACCACTGACCCATCGATGAAGGCTCAGGTCAGAAACAGCAGAGCAGAGGAGATGACTTGATTATAATATCCAGATCCATTTCTCCTCTCACTCAAACCCTGTTCAATTCCTTGGGGCCAATCTTGAACACAATCCCTCCAGATTCTGAGTTTTAAACCTCAGTCGAGGAACCACCATATCCAGCTGAATCTCACACCGTACTTTACCAAGCAGAGTGGGATAATCTGGTGTCATGGTTCACATGAGGACAAATGACATCAACAAGGTGTCGCGATCCACATGGGGACCAATGACTTAGATATGGTGTCATGATCCACATGAGGACCAATGATATCGATAAGGTGTCATGGTCCATGTGGGGACCAATGACTTAGATATGGTGTTGTGGTCCACGTGGGGACCAATGTCAAAGATAAGGTGTCATGGTCCACGTGGGGACAAATGACTTAGATGGGATGGGGATGAGGTTTTGAAGAGGGATTATAAGGAATTAGGAAAGAAGTTTAAAAGCTGGACCTCAAGGTTGGTATTCTCAGGATTTCTGTCTGTGCCACATGCCAGAAAAGGTAGGAACAGGAAGTTATGGAAAATGAATGTATGGCTGAAGATTTGATGCACCGGGGAGTGGTTCCGATTTCTGGATCATTTGGATCTCTTCTGGGGAAGATCTGGCCTGTACTTAAAAGACAGGCTACACCTGAACTGGAGGGGGACCAATATCCTGGCAGGCAGTTTACTGGAGCTCTTGGAAAGGGTTTAAAATAGTTTGGCAGGGGGCCGGGTAGGAATCAGAATGTGAGTGCAGAGATTAAGGTAGAAGGGAGCCAGGGTGTTTGGGTCGAGAAAGAGTAAAATTAAAAAAAAGTCAAAAATAATCTGTAGTAAAGATGGCAAAAAGACAGGGAGGTGCAAAGATAGGATAAATTGCTGTATAATAGAAATAAAGTAAAATCAGTAACAGACACTGGTCTAAGGATACTGAACTGAAATGCATAGTAAATGACCTTGTTGTACAGCTACAGATTAAAAGGTATGATTTGTGCCCATCACCAAGACATGGCTTAATGATGGATATGATTGGGAGCTGAATGTCCAAGGATACACAGTGTATGGGAAAGATAGGCAGATAGGTAGAGGGGGTGGCATGGCCTTGATGGTAAGCAATGATATTTAATCTCTAGAAAGAAGGTAGAATCCTTATAGGTTGAGTTAAGAAATGGCAAGGGTAAAAGGACCCTATTAGCAGTAATATACAGGCCCCCAAACAGCAACTGGGAGTGGACTACGAGTTACAGCTGGAAATAGAAAATGCGTGTCAGAAAAAAAAAATCAAAATAATTATGGGTGATTTTTACATGAAAGGGGATTTGAAAAGTTAGGAAGCTACTGGATCTCAGGAGAGAGAGTTTGTAGAATGCCTACGGGATGATGTTTTGGAACAACTTGTCGATAAGTCCACCAGGGGATTGGCGGCTTTGGATTGGGTGATGTGTAATGAACCTGAGATGATTAGCAAATTAGAGGTAATGGAGTCCTTAGGAAGCAGTGATCGTAATATGAGCAAGTTCAGTTTAAATTTGAAAAGGAAAAAATGAAATTAGGTGTGTCAATATTTCAGTGGAACAAAGGAAATTACAGTGGTATGAGAGAGTAACTGGCCCAAGTTGACTGGAAAAGTAAACTAGATGAAGGGATGGCAGAGCTGAATGGGATGATATTTCTACAAGGCATAAAGGAAGTGGGCTGATATCGCCTCAAACCGTGCATCTTGGCGCCTCACAGTTTGGCGGGCAGCAACCTCCTTTGAAGAAGACCGCAGAGCCTACCTCACTGACAAAAGGCAAAGGAGAAAAAACCCAACACCCATCCCCAACCAACCAATTTTCCCCTGCAACCGCTGCAATCGTGTCTGCCTGTCCCGCATCGGACTTGTCAGCCACAAACGAGTCTGCAGCTGACGTGGACTTTTTACCCCCTCCATAAATCTTCGTCCGCGAAGCCAAGCCAAAGAAAAGAGAAAAGGAAGTGCAGGATAGATATATTACAAGAAAAAAAATAAAATCATGAATGGAAAAATGGCACAAATGTGGCTAACAAGAGAGGTTAAGGTTAAAATAAAAGCAAAAGGGAGGGCAAAAAAAGGAAGCAAAATAGTGGAAAAACAGAGGACTGAGAAACTTTTAAAAAGTTACAGAAAGAGACAAAGGAAGTCATTAGGAAAGAAAATATTAATTATGAAAGGAAGTTGGCAAGGATACTGAATTTAAAAAATATATATAAAGAGCAAAAGAGAAACACATATAGATATAGGACCAATTGAAAATGATGCTAGAGAAATTTTAATGGGTAACAAAGTGATGGCAGAAGAAATAAATGAATATTTTGTACCAGTCTTCACTGAGGAAGACAATAGCAATATACCTGATATCAGAGGTCTCAGGGAATAGAATTAAGTACAGTCAGGATTACTAGAGAGATAGTGCTTAGTAACCTTAATGGACTAAAGATAGATAAGTCTCCTGGACCAGATGAGGTGCACCCATGGGTTCTGAAGGAGGTGTCTTTGGATATTGTGGAGGCATTGGAAATTATTTTCCAGAAATCAATAGACTCTGGCATGGTTCCAGAGGAGTGGAAGGTTGCAAATGTAGTTCTGCTGTTTAACAGAGGGAGGCAGAAAAAAGGAAATTATAGGCCTATTTGTCTGGTGTTGGTAGTTGGAAGGTTTTTTTTAGCCAGAAACTCATCTATTTTGTCTTCTTTCCCAGTTCGGTATATTTGCTCATAGAATTCCTTGAAGTTTTCATTGATCTCTGTTGGGTTATATGTCCTTTTTCCTTGATGCCAACAACGTTCTTTTAGCTTGTTCTGTTTTAAGCTGCCGAGCTAGTATTTTGAGCGTTTTTTCTCCTAGCTCATGATACTTCTGCTTTGTCTTCATTATGTTCTTCTCCACTTTATACGCTTGTAGTGTTTTGTATTTTATTTTTTTTGTCTGCCAATTCTCTTCTTTTTGATGTATCTTCCCTTGTTGCTAGTTCTTTTTCTGTACTTACTATTTCCTTTTCCAGCTGATCTATTTCTCGATTGTAGTCCTTCTTCATCTTAGTTACATAACTTATTATCTGCTCTCTGATGAAAGCTTTCATTGCATCCCATAATATAAATTTATCTTTCACTGATTCTGTATTTATTTCAAAGTACATTTTAATTTGGCTCTCAATGAATTCTCTAAAATCCTGTCTTTTAAGTAGCATGGAGTTTAATCTTGGTGGGATGTCCTCCAGCTCTATTGCTAATAACAGGGGTGAGTGATCCGATAACAATCTAGCTTTATATTCCGTTTTTCTAACTTTCCCTTGGATATGGGCTGACAACAGGAACAGGTCAATCCTTGAGTATAGTTTATGTCTACTCGAATAATATGAGTATTCCTTCTCCTTTGAATGTTGTCTCCTCCATATATCCAAAAGTTGCATTTTCTGCATTGATTTAACCATAAATTTGGTTACTTTGTTCTTTCTGCTAGTCTTTTGTCCAGTTTTATCCATCTTTGAATCCAAATTAAGGTTAAAGTCCTCTCCTGTCAATATATTCCCCTGCGTATCTACAATCTTCAAAAAGATATCTTGCATAAACTTTTGATCCTCTTCATTAGGTGCATATATATTGAGCAAATTCCAAAATTCTGAATGTATCATTAAATATCTCCCTGCTGGATCTATTATTTCCTCCTCTATTTTGATTGGTACATTTTTATTGATTAATATAGCTACACCTCTGGCTTTTGAGTTATATGATGCTGCCATTACATGCCCTACCCAGTTTCTTGTGTTTCACTTCATTAGATGTGTTTCCTGCACGAATGTTATATCAATTTTTTCTTTTCTCAGTAAGTTTAATAGCCTCTTCCTTTTGATTTGGTTATGTATTCCATTAATATTTATAGTCATATAGTTCAACATGGCCATTTCATACTTTGTTTACATCTCATTTCTGCTTCCTCACCATCACCTTTCCCCTTTTCCCCATTTCCATTTCTCAGTTTTCTTTTTTTAAAGAAAGGGAGCGCTGCTGTCGGGTCTCTCTCAGCTGTTAGTGCTGTGGAGTTTCACTCCACAGCTGGTCCCCCCTCCCGTCGGTATTGTCTTTGTCGTGCGCATCGCACACCTCTGTATGACAACACTTCTAAAATATAAAATATTTCAACCATTCCCACATCTAAAATTCCCTTAACCCCAAGTGTTTCGCCCCATCCCCCTCTCTGAGACACCCCTTGTCCCTTGCTGGGCAACCACAACTCCCCTCTCCATTCGGACTGCGAACCTGTTCGCGTCAACTGATATTGCAGTGACTGTTATTCTCTCCCACCCAACCCCCTCCAGAAAAAACTTTTATCTTCCCATTACAACAAAGCTCCCCCTCATTTCTTCTCTTTTTCTTTTAATGTTTTATTTATTTATTATTAATTTTATTATTATATTTTTAACCTCTTTTTTTCTCCCCTTCTCCCTTACTTCCCTTTTCTTCCCTCCTTTAGTTCTTACTTATACATTATGTTTACTTCTTTATATGTAGTTTGTCATCATTCTTTGTTCTTGTTACATCTCTTCATCTCTCTTTCCGTCTTGCAGGCGTTCTGCAAATTCTCGTGCTTTCTCCGAATCCGACAACTGTTTGTTTTGCTGCCATGGGATAACTATTTTAAGCACCGCTGGATATCTTAACATAAATTTATAGCCTTTCTTCCATAGGATCGATTTTGCTGCATTAACCTCCTTCCTCTTCTTCAGGAGCTCAAAACTTGTGTCTGGGTAGAAAAAAAAATTGACCTTTGTATTCCAGTGTTTTTTTTGTCTTCTCTCATTTTATTCATTGCCTTCTCCAATATATTTTCTCTTGTCGTATATCTCAGGAATTTTACTAAAATGGATCTTGGTTTATGATGTGACTGTGGTTTTGGGGCTAATGTTTTGTGTGTCCTTTCTATTTCCATTCCTTCCTGCATTTCTGGCATTCCCAGGATCTTTGGGATCCATTCTTTTATAAATTCTTTCATATCTTATCTTCTTCATCTTCCTTTAGGCCCACTATCTTTATATTGTTTCACCTACTATAGTTTTCCATTATATCCATCTTCTGAGCTAACAACTCCTGTGTTTCTTTAACCTTTTTATCACTTTCTTCCAATTTTTTTTAAGTCATTCACTTCCATATCTACTGCCATTACACATTCTTCCACATTTTCTAATCTTTTTCCTACATCTGTTATGACCAGCTCTATTCTACTCACTTTTTCTTCTGTACTTTTCATTTTTCTTTTTATTTCACTAAATTCTAGTGTCAGCCATTCTCTTAATGCTTTCATATGTTCTTGAAACATTTTTTATCTATGTACTGTCCATTCATTTTACCTCCTATTCCTCTGTGCAGAGCTTGGTGTTCTCCTTCTTCTTCATTTCTGTCTGCTCTTATGTTTGTGTCTTCTATTTCTCTTCCTTGTATCTGTGTCTCTTCTGACTTGCTTGTTGAGCTGCTTGTCTCAGTTTGTTGGTTTTTTTTTCCATGGAGTCTTGATGTTGGTCCTCTTCTTCTGGGTTGGTTATCTGTTGTGTCTCTAGTTTCCTTTTTTCATTCTCACCCCTCCCGTTCCTATTGTTTTCTTTATCTTCCAGCTGGGAGCGCTGCTGTCGGGTCTCTCTCAGCTGTTCGTGCTGTGGAGTTTCACTCCACAGCTGGTCACCCCTCCCGTCGGTATTGTCTTTGTCGTGCGCATCGCGCACCTCTGTCTGGCTCCGTGAGCCATCTTTGCAGTCCTGTTGTCGGTGGGTCATGACCCTCTGGGGTCTCCACTAACCTCGGGGAGTATGCTCCTCTTTCCACAGCGGGTCCCTGCTTTTTCATGCAGGTAAGGTCTTTACCTTTCTCTTCCGACGTCTTTCTTTCTTCTTTTCTTCCCGTTGTTTTTGGCTTTTCGTTCTTAGGTGCCATTTCCTCCTCACCTTTATTTTTTATTTGTTGTGATTTGTGTGTCTGGGGCTTTGTTTTTTCTTCACTTTTTTTCTTCTTTTCTGGAGAGGGCTCGTATTCTCCTACCGGCCACTTCTCCATCATGTGACTCCTAGTTGGAAGGTTATTGAAGTCGATCCTCAAGGACGAGGTTATGAAAACCTTGAGGTGTATGACATAATAGGTCCAAGCCAGCATGGTTTCATGAAGGGAAGATTCTGCCTGACCAACCTATTGGAATTTTTTGAGGAATTCTCAAGGAAGATGGAGTATGGATGTTATTTATTTTGATTTTCAAAAGGCCTTTGATAAGGTGCCGCATAAGAGGCTGTTTAATAAAATGAGAGCCCTTGGAATTACAGGAAAGATATTAGATTGGGTGGGGCATTAGCTGATAGGCAGAAAGCAAAGGGTGGGAATAAAAGGATCCTGTTCTGGTTGGTTGCTGGTTACTAGTGGTGTTCCGCAGGGTTGGGGCCTCTTCTTTATGTAGTGTATACTGATGATTTAGATTATGCATTGAATGTTTTTGTGGCTAAGTTTATAAATGACACCAAGATTGGTGGTGGAGTCTGAAGACTTGGACAGTTTAGGAGAGCAGACAAAGAAATGGCAGATGAGATACATTGTTGAGAAATACATTGTCATACATTTTGGAAGAGGAAATAACAAGCAGATTATTATTTGGATGTGGGGAAAATTCAAAATTCTGAAGAGCAAATGAACTTGGGAGTCCTCATGCAGGATAACCTCAAGGTTAGCCATCAGGTTGGATCAGCAGTAAAAAAGGTGGCATTCATTTCAAGAGGAATAGTGTATAAGAGTAAAGAGGTGTTGATGAGGCTCTTGTGGGTACTAATGAGAACTTATTTGGAGTGTGCATTTTTGGGCCCCTTATCTTAGAAGGGATATAATGATGTTGGAAAGAGTACAGAGAAGATTTACCAGGATGATTCCTGGAATGCATATGAGGAACATTTATCGATCCTTAGATTGCATAGAAGAATGAGAGGGGATCTCATATAAACTTTTCAAATGCTGAAAGG
This sequence comes from Narcine bancroftii, assembly GCF_036971445.1. NCBI lineage: Eukaryota > Metazoa > Chordata > Chondrichthyes > Torpediniformes > Narcinidae > Narcine > Narcine bancroftii. The sequence continues at coordinate 41,773,292 of NC_091476.1, read as the reverse complement.
ATTGGACAGAGTAGATGTGAATAAGATGTTTCCCTTGATGGGTGAATCCAGGATAAGAGGGCATAGACTTAGAATTAGAAGGTACCCATTTAAAACAGAGATGAGGAGAAATTTCTTCAGCCAGAGGGTTGTGGAATTTATTGCTGTGGAGGCCCAATCATTGAGGAAGTTTAAGGAGGAGATTGATAGGTATCTAATTAGTCATGTTACCAAGGGATATGGGGAAAAGGCCAGAATTTGGAACTATATGTGAGAACAGTTTAGCTCAGGGTGGAGTTGTGGAGCAGACTCGATGGGCCACATTGTCTACTTCTGTTCTTTTATCTTGTGATCTTGTGATCAGCCCATGAGTGAATAGCAGGGGAGGCTCGATTGGCTGAGTAGCCTATTTCTGCTCCTTTGTCAAATGGTCTTGTGGAATGCTGAAGTTATCCACTGTTTCCCCACCGTTCTTGGATGGGGAACTCTCAAAACATCAGCTTCAGCTGTCTTACATTGCTTCCTGAATCTAAATTAAAAGGCAATTAAATTCTATGAAGAAAACCTTGTAGGGAACAGTTCTACATTAATGGGACTGGTTACAGGAAATGGATTTAACAGCACAATGCTGGAGATTGGTTGTTCATTTGTACGACTGACAAATCCAGATTGAAAAAAAAATAGCACAAGACAGCGGGTTACTTTCAGTGCTGGTGAACAGCTGGCAGGACTTCCTCTTTCAGATTTTTTGAAGGTCTATTATTCTCTGAGAGTGTTTTGAAGTGTGCCTCTCGCTGATTGCAATTAGAATGGAATAGATATCTCCTCCTGTGATTTTCCTGTCATCCTAGCATGTGCTTTATTGATGAGAACCCAAAACACAAGACATTCTACACAGTTTATGTTACAGAGAATAAAGACAGGAAGCTCATCGGCAGCTCACACATGATTCATTCTATCTGAGTGTCACTAACACATCTCTACAAAGCTCTCTGTCTGTGTTCTTAATATCATCCAATAGTTCTGATGCTAATACTTTTCCTCAGTCCATCCATTACACCCATCTGCTTGGAGACTCACACTGTCTCCTGCTTTTACCTCAATTTGTTTTTCAATTTTTTTCAAAGCAGTTTATTTTTGTAAAGGAACTATTGGGCTACAACATGTACGAATTTGATAAACACATTGTACTGATGTATTTGATAATGAATTCATAATCATGACCATTGGTGTTCTGTTCTTAATAACGCTACCTACAGCTATCAAGGTCCAAAGTTCTGGAATTCCTTCACACATCTTCACTCCTGGAGCCACTGCTCAGGGATTGGATCGATCCTCATATTAAGATTTTCCAGATTATCAAAATTTAAGAAGGAATAAAGAAGAGATGATTTTGATCATTTATTCATTAGCAAATACAGCATCTCCTTTATCAAATTGAGCAGTTTTAAAGAAAAATAAAGTCAACCCTTAACAAAAATGTAAACATTTTTTCACTACAAAATAAAAGTGTAATGCTTGAAATTATGTTTTAAAAGGAACATCGAAAGAAAAATACAGTGTACAAATGGATGATTTTGTGATGAGATTGCCAGTATTAACCATGGTCGCTTGTTACTGTGGTGCATCTGTGGCATTTGCACAAGCATGCGCACAACAAAAGCCTGCTTAATTGAAAAATCCAGATTCTCCAGTGGTTCGGATTTCTGGCATCTGGATGCTTGGACTTCTACTGTTTAAGGAAAGGAAGAGCAGGCTGAGATTAAACACAGGAGTCTGCAGGTGCAGAAAAACTGAAGCAACACTAAAAGTGCTGAAAGAATTCAATGGGTCAGGAATCATTCTTTGAAACCAAAAGATGGCCAGTGTTTTGGGCTGAAACTCTTTAATCCTGATAATCTATTTCCCTTGGCAGAGAAGTTAGTAACCAGAAAATATATAGTGAAGTTAATTAAACATTAGAAGCAGTTCATGAAAAATGCTTCCACCCAAATGGACCTCACCACATAAGACATAGGAGCATAAATAGGCTATTCAGCCCATCAAGTCAGGCCTGCCATTTAATCATGAGCTGATCCATTTTCCCATAACCTGGCCTTTGATGCCAAGGCTAATCTAGAACCTGTCAATCTCTGCCTTAAATACAGCAAATGACATGGTCTCCACCACCACCTGTGGCAACAAATACCACAGTCTTGCCACCCTCTGGCTAAAGAAAATACACTGTATTTTAAATATGCAGAAAAAGCCAAACCCTACAAGATTACAGACTAGGTCAAATGTTCTCCTTCTGTCATGTCTATGTTTCTGCTCCTGCTTCAAGATACTGCTTATAAATGATATCTATGATCAAGCTTTAGGGTCTGCTGCTGTAAAAACTCCTTATGTGGCTCAGTTCCAATGCTAGCTGACTAATCCCATGAGAGGCTTTGACTAATCCCATGAGAGGCTTTGGACCTTTGCACACCATATAGTTAGTTTATCTTGCTGTACCATTTGTGAAGATCTAGAGGGCATAATGTTTAAGTCACAGAGTTATACAGCATGGAAATAGGCCTGACAGGCCAACTCATCAACTACTCCCATAAGTGTATTTTAAATGCTTGCAAATCTTTGTAGAAATTCCATCCATTCACTCAGAGTCTTACTTAATCATAAAATGCTAGTGGAAGTCAGTAGTACATTCACATAACCTTTGGGCAGCCAAAGGGAGAAGGGCTCATTACTGCCTTCCCCCAACTGCAATGGTGCTGAGGCAACTTGCAACCCAGCCCCCTCCCCCACCAGTACCTCCATCAATCTTTCACCGAGCTCACTCAGGGCATATGGGGATCATTCCATGAGGCTGAGAAGATGTACTTGAAATCAATTGATTTTGAAATCATTTAAATTAATGTAACCTTCTCTTATTGCAGGGTAAAATATTCCCCTCCCCCCAAGATTTAAGGATAATGTAGTAAACTTTTGTTTATCCTAATTTCTTTTGGTACAGAATTTTCTTGCAACTGGCAAAACCTTTGAGAATTATAAACACATTCATTAATATTGTTTAGCCTTAAAATATAGAATTGCATATAAAACAGAATTATTTAAAATGGTAAGGAGATAGTATTACTTTGGCAACTTATTTGAGGGTTTATACATGGAATACTAGCATGTGATAAACAACCGTTATACACTATTCCTCATGAATGCTGGATGATTGGGAGTAAACTGTATATTAATGCTCGCTTTCGCTTATTCACGGAGCAAGTTGTGAACAAAGAGAAGCTGGAGTGATTCAATAGGTCAGGCAGCATCCATGGAAGGAAATGGTCAGTCAATGTTTAAGCCCTTTATTGAGCTTATGTAAGAGTAAGATATCTCCTTTTGCTAATGCAAGCCTCACCCTGACAGGATTTGACCAAGGTTGTCCACTGGTACTTCCGACAGGAAGTAGGAAATGCAATTCCAAAGGAAGTCAGGCTGCTTCTCTCATTTGCTAGACATCAGGCATATTCTTTGTCACCATAAACAAAATTAGTTTCATAACTATTTGAATAACATTGTGAAGGTCTTCTGACATTCCTTTCTTTCATTGGTGTCATCTGCGATCTGACTCACTGTTGGAATTCTCTCCTCAAAATAAAAAGGTCAGATTCAGAATCAGAATCAGGTTTATTGTCATGAACAGCGTCACAAGATAACATCTGTCTGAGAAAGGGAACATTTCTTCTGTCTGAGAAAGGGAACATTTCTTTCCTTGCTGGTGTTGAGGACAAGCACATTGAAATATAAAAAAAACTGACACTTCTATACTTTGTTTACAACTTCAAAATGTTCCACAAAGGCTTTGGAGTCAATACATTGACACGGAATGATGGCAGCACCAGTGCTGATTCTTCCGCCCATGATGTTATGCCAACTGAAAGAAGACTACTCAAAAAACTAAACCTTCCTAACTTTTCACCCATGACCCCTTATTTTTAATATGATTGAAACACGATACCTGTCATGGTCTTAAAATGCCATCTAAAAATTTGCCGACGACACCACAGTTGTCGGCAGAATCACAGGCAGCAATGAGGAAATGTACAGCAGGGAGATAGGTTGAGTGGTGACACTACAACAAACTTGCACTAAACATTATCGAAACTAAGAAATTGGATGTGGACCAGTAAGGGGAAATCAGGAGAGCACAAGCCAGTCCTCACTGAGGCATCAGCAGGGGAGAGAGTAAAGAATGTCAAAATTCCTGGCTGTCAACATCTCTGAAGATCTATGCTGGCTCCGTAATGCCGATGCAATCATGAAGGAGGCTCGCCAATGGCTATATTTTGTTAGGAGATTGAACAGATTTGATATGTCACTAAAGACTCTTGCAGATTTCATCAAGTTTATTGCGGAGAGCATTCTGACTGGTCGCATCACTGTCTGGCATGGAGGTGCCAATGCACAGGGCAGGAAAGGGTGCAGAGGATTGTAAACTTGGCCAACGCCATTATTAGCATCGGTCTTCACTCCGTGAAGGACATCTTTAAGAGGCGGTGTCTCAAAAGAGAAGCCTCTTTCATCAAGGACCCTCACCACCCAGGCCATGCCCTTTTCTCACTGCTACCATCAGGAAGGTGTACAGAAGCCTGAAGAAGCACACCCAATATTGGAAAATCAACTCCTACCCTTCCTCATCAGATTTCTGATTGGGCAATGAACCACTGACACCACCACACTTTTTTTTCTCTTTTTGCATGAATTATTTATTTTAAAATACTGTATTTGGAGAACTGTAATTTCTTGCAGTTTTGCATGGACCTGTAATGCACAAGACCACTGCTGCAAAACAACAAATTTAGTGATTCATGTTCATGACGGTAAACCTGATTCTGACTCTAGCCAGTTTGAACACAGCAATGTTTTACAAACAGCAGAAGCAATGACCAGGTTATCTGTTGGTTGAAGTATAAGCAGGGCCCATGATATCCGGAGAACCTTTCATTCAACAAGATCCACTTGAAATGGTTGATGGAGGCTTGATTTAATGTCCTAGCCTAATGAGAGCATCGTGACTTGAAAGAAAAGAGATTTCTCAACTCTGCACTGAAGTTTAGACTGAGGTTTGAGCTCAAGGCTTTTGAAAGCACTTTGAATTTTGTGGCAATATAATTGGTAGCAATTTTGCACCTGCAAAGCACACTAAAGCTGCTGCAAAGCAACAAATCGTGTGACGCTGTTCATGACAATAAACCTGATTCTGATTCTGAATCTGACCTTTTTATTTTGAGGAGAGAATTCCAACAGTGAGTCAGATCGCAGATGACACCACTGAAAGAAGGGAATGTCAGAAGACCTTCACAATGTTATTCAGCATTGTCATTGACAGGTCTGACTCATCTGAGCCTTTCCTTCCACATGTTGTGTACGATCTCCAACCAGCTCTATGATATGGCTTGGGCAGCACGGTTAGCCTAGCAGTTAGCACGACACTATTACAGCGCCTGCAAAGTTCGTACGTGCTCCCTGTGTCTGCGTGGGTTTTCCCCAGGTGCTCTGGTTTCTTCCCACCCTCCAAACCGTACGGGTTTGCAGTTTAGGTGTTATTGGGCAGCATGAGTTTAAAGGACCAGAATCGGTTTCTACCTTGCTGTAAATAAAGTAAAAATATAATTAAAATGACTGGACAGGGAAACTTAATTATTCCAAAAGATTTATCTATAAATTTATTTTTATATTATTTCTTTATGTAAATAAAGGTAAGTGATAATTCTATGCTAATTGTTATGTAGGTGCACCATGGTCTGGAGAGATGCTGTTTCATCTAGACGTATGTACATGATAATAAACTTGAATTGTTAACCCAATACATTTTGACGCTTTGAGGTACAAGGGGTTTCATCCTGTGAGCCCAAACAAAGCCTTACGGATAGGGACAGGTGAAGCCATGTGGCCTTTCCAACATCAGTGCAAGAGAACAACAATGTGATCTTGGGAACTCCCGAAAGACTGTACACACTGGAATCTGGAGCTAATCAATCTGCTGAATGAACTCAACGGGTCGAGCAGCATCTGGGAGGAAAAAGATAGTTAACATTTCGGGCCATAACCTTCATCAAGACTGTGATATAAACTTGCAGATTCATTAATGTCTCAACCTCATCCACGCATTCTGAACATTAGCTGCTTTTGGGCGATTGGCAAAAAGGTTTGTGAAGGAGAGAGAGGATGGAATTGGTTAAAGGAGGATGGAGACTGAATGGCAGGAAACCTGAGCAAGGGAATTCCAGGCCACTGCTGTCAATGGCACAGAAAATAAGACTGAGTAGGTGGAATGAGATGAGATGAGAGCCGAAGATACAGAAGCCTGAAGTCTTAAGGCTAGATAAGAGCAGATTGTTTCGCAACAGCTATCAGGCTCTTGAACTTCCCCGTACTACCACAACCTTACCCATAAACTCATTGCCACCACCAAAAGATCTGGGTGTCTAAATGAAGGGTCACTTTTACTGCTCATGCTAACTGCAACTGTGAATATTTATCTATCTAACCTTTTATATCTAGTTTACAGTCTTGGCATATTGTGTTATTTGAATGCATTCTATTGTAGTTGGTGTAGCTGCAGCGTGAGAATTTTGGAGCATCTGCACATTGTACTCATGACATGACAATAATCTCACAGCATTATTCAAATGCTTACAAGTACAATTTACAGATGCACTGAATTTCTTGATTGCTGCTTCTACACCGGTTTGCAAAATAAACGAACAAACAAGTATAAATCAAGTCACCGTATGAGAAAAAAAAAGGTACTAAATGTAAAAAGATAGATAAATATTCATGGAATTGGAGAGACCCAGAATCCTTGGCAGGTTGCAGCTTTGGAACAAATTCTAAATGTGTGGATGGATTTGAACACTTTTTTTTTTAAACTTTATATATTCGTTCAAAAAACAAATTATAACATATGCAGCAATTAAACATGAACATGAACATTTTTTTTCTATATATAGAAAAAAAAGAAAAAAGAAAAGAAAAGAACCCCCCCCCCTTTCAGCCAACTCTCTAAGGAGAGCTATATAAAAAGAAAAAAAGAAAGAATATTAAAAAAAATTAAATATACATATTAAAATCTAATCAATATAAATTGAAATGTAAATATTCTGAGTATAACAGCCACTTATTAATAAAATAATTATAATTGTCATGTGAAACATCTGTAATTTTTTCCATTATTAAACAATATTTCATCTCATTATGCCATCTATTAATATCAATCATATTTGTATCTTTTCACGTACTAGCAATATTTTTTTTGCTATGGATAAAGCTAAATATACAAAAGCAAGCCTTTCAGAGGTTGCAAACTACCCAATAAAAATACTGCTGGATCTAAAACTATTTTAATCTTATACAGATATTCTAAAAACAACTGAATTTTCTTCAAAAAAAATTGTATATGTATACATGACCAAACAACATGAAGAAAAGTTCCAACCATATCACCACATCTAAAACACAAATCTGATTTATTAAAACCATATTTTTTAAATTTTTCAGGTGTCAAATATAATTGATGTAAAAAGTTGTAATTAATCATTGCATAACGTGAATTTATCCATCTAGTTACACTATCATAACAAATATCTAACCAATCTTCTTCAGAAAAAATAAAACCAATATTTGCTTCCCATTTAATTTTAGATCTATCCCAACCTTTTTTATTCATACCATCCTGTAATATTCGATACATAAATGAAATATACCCCTTCTCTGGTACCTTCATAAGAAAAGTCTCAAATTTAGTCATTTTAGGTAAAATCATATCTCTACCAAACATACATTTTACCAAAGATCAAATTTGATAATCAAGAAATAAAGAATTCTTATCAATACCAAAATCTTCCCTCATCTGATTAAAAGATAAAAACTTACCCTCTTTAAAACAATCTCCCAAATTTTTCACACCTTTAAATCTCCAATGCAATAAGCTTCGATTATGTATTGAAAAAGGAATAAGTTGATTATTATACAACGGAGTCAAAGCCGATAATTTACCCCTAGAACCTATCATTTTCTTTTTCTTTATCCATAACTTCATTAAATGTTTTAGTATAGACACATTATATTGTTGTAACAAATTCATATTCCACCTAAACAAAAATTGATGTATTTCAAATTCAGAAATACTTGCCACTTTAATTTTAGCCCAACTGGGAGGCCTGGATTTCAACACTTGAATGAAATTTAAAATAGGCTCTTCCTGGAAGAAAATATAATAAAAGTCAGTAAGTACAGGAGTGATTAGGAGTGATTAGGAGTTAGCTCTTCACTTTGGCCTAAAATTATTTAAAAGTCAAAATATAACAATGTCCAATAAACTCTGCTTTTTATAGATATTTGATTATTCAGCAGGACCATGTCTATCTGGCTGAGATTGGATTTATATATGTGACATGTAATATTCAATGAAAATCAAATTTAAAAAAAACTGCCGCTACTGCATATCTGAAATTAAAAAGAAAGCAGAAAATGCTTGAAACATTTTGCAGGTCAGACAGCATTTGCAGAAATAGAAACAGTCTGTCAGTCAGAACAAGGGTTTCCAGAGCAGAATGGTTCAGAGTTTCTCTTTTCAAAAAATGCTGCCTGTCCTGCTGTGTGCTTCCAACATTTTCCCTTTTAATCTCTGTGTTAAATGGCTGGATTATTACCTCAAAATATCGTGGCAAAAGTGTATATCATGGCTAATGTGATTTATGGTGTGAAAAAACAAAATTTAAAAAAAAAATATCTTGGCAATGCAGCTCTCCATTTGAAGAAATGCCAGGACTTTTTACAGATTGAAACATTTGAAGTCTACCCTGTTGCGGGAACATGAGCAAAGGTTCTTTTTGGTTTGAAACAAAACACATTTGATGCAAGGATCATTGAAATGCTCCCAAGTAAAGTGCAATCCAATTAATTTATCACTTGGATAAATATTCATTTCCAACTTTTAATCCTTGATAAATCAGATGAGGTATTGCATTCATTTTTTGGGTTGCTAAATTTATTTTCCTCAGCAATGATTTACTCAATGTCATACCAAGACATTCAAAAATTTAGAAGGGATTATTTCTTGAGGTAGACTGTGAGAAGTGCTGATTTGTTGCAAACATGCATCAAATAAACTAGAAAAACATTACCATTGCAATGTTTACCTCATGAAGTGATGGCAACCCTTCGCATGAAGATCATTAGTGATATTCACTTGAAACACAATGCTGGAGAAACTCAAACAGTGTCAACTAGTGTACTTTACATAGCAAAGATAAGGATACCTAGCCAATGTTTTAGGCTTGGGCCCTTCATCAAGGTATTGGCAAAATAGAGGTAGGCACCTGAACAAAATGGTGGGGGTAGGGCAGGGGGAGGAGCACAGTCCCACAGGCAGGAGGTAATGGATGGATCATGGAGGGAGGGCACATCAGCAAATGGGAGGAGGGCAAATGGCTCTGTAAATGGAGAGGGAAGGGGATGTAGACCTGGAGGAAAGAAGATAGAGGGATGGGGAAGAGAGGGAAAATGTGGAGTAGGCTCACAGAAACTGATGTTAATACCATCTGGTTGGAGAATGCCCTGATGGAAAATTAAGTGTTGCTCCTCCAATTTACGGGTGGTCTTTGTAGTGATAGAGTGCGAGTGATCCTCATGACCACTAGAGGGATTTGTAGACCAGTTTGTGGCACCTCAGATGGATTCAAGATGGATGCCTCTACACATTTCTGAGTGAGTTCTTTAGCTAATAAAGTATAGTTGTTTTAAAAGAACTCTAGTTTCTTTATTACAATAAAATAAACATCACATGATACCAGGAATGGATGAAACACCACTAGTGCGCAGAGTTTGTATCCATAGGCGTACAAGTTACAGGGGTGGGGGGGGAACACCCCCCCTAAATTCAATCAAATCAGTGGTAAATTTTGGGCAAAGCCAGGGAGATGAAGTCCTGAATGATTAAGGCTTTTCCAGATCTCATCTTCCATCTTTCCCTCACAGGCGTAACCTTACTTTATTAGTTGGCGGCGTCCCATCCCGCAGTCCCATTGGCTAGCTGGGCTTTATTCTTTTGCGCATGTGTGAATGCCTGCTAGTGTATGCGTGATAGATTTGAGTACTGGGGGAATGTTTAGCACAGCTAATGCACAGGTGCATAGTTCTGGTGCAAATGGCAGCAGCTGCAGTGTTTCAGTTGACGTGAGCCACCTGCAGAACCTCATCAAGGCCAAGCCCAGGTCCCGGCTGACCGACCGCCCCCATGACCACCTTGCTCAGTCTGGGGCCCCCGCTCAACAAGTTCTAAGTGCCTAGACAGAGTGGTGGGCCACAACGCGCAGGCTGGATGTAGCAGAGGAGTAGGTCGGTGATGCTGCGTATCAGAACCCTCCACCACCAGTTCAGCATAAACTGCTTCTCAGCCCATTCAACCATTCAGCACCTTACCCCTGCTCACAGTGTTCAGCCTGCTCAGCTTCTCCCCCACCCCTTGCTCAGCCCATTCAGCCACTTCCCTCACTGCTCAACGCATTCAGTACGTACCCCCTCATCCCCACTCAGCCCATTCAGCCTGCTGCCAGCCGGATTGTGGAGGAAGCAATGGCCTGTGTCTGGGCCTTGATGTGAGCAGTGTGGGACCTGTGTAAAATCTCAAATAAATCATCCACTTTTTCCTCCTTAACCAAAGAGTCCCCATATGCCTATATTTGTATCAGTCATTAAGCCACTGAACTTGATAGCAAACTTAATGCATGGAAGATTGCACTACTACTTGGTGGGAACTCAAGTACTAGAGGTTTTCAACACTTTTGGTTTTGTTGAGACAGAAGACCAGGGCAAGTTTGACAAGGTTATTAATATGTTTGATGAATACTGTTCACCGAAGAAAAATGAAACATTCAAGAGGTATGTGTTCTGCTCATGCACACAGCTGCAGGGAGAGAGCTGTGATTCTTTTTTTTAACAGACTTAAAACTAATTACATTGGGATTACTGATAAGAAAGTGAGAGAGAGGATGCTGCGAGAGACAGGGCTTACCTTATTTGGAGTTGCGAAGCTATGCCAGTGAATTAGCTCTGCAGCATGTGAAAAAGTTTGGTAAAAGTGCAAAGCCCAGTGAAAACGAAGGCATAGCCATAGCCTCAGTGCGTGTACACACAAAACAAAAAAAGGCATAGGAAACAACAAAAAGATGGAGAGACATTCAAGTGCAAACTATGTGGCACTCAAAATGCACCAAAACAATGCTCTGCCTATGGAGATATCCATAATAAGTAGAAAGGGCAGAATCACTAGGCAAAGCAATGTTTTTTTTAAAGGGAAACAAAACAGAAGTGAAAGCGTGCTCACTGTACACAGTTTAGAAAACATTGCCCTCAGCATACATTTTTAGTTTGCATGGTAGTGCAAGAAGGTTATAAACCAACAGACACTGAACAGCCAAACATTAACAGAGTCGAGCAGAATAAGTAGATTGTATCATTGCATACAAATGGAGCAAACATTCCTTTCAAGATTAACAGGGACAAAGGCCACTTTCATCAGGGCAATGAAGATAAAGCCATACATCCATTCAAATCCTGTACAGCTCAAAAGCCTACAATGACAGACCATTGACACAAAAGGTACATGTAAACTCAAGGTTAAGGTTAGATAAAGAGTACCATTTCAGGTTCACAATCTTCCTAGATGGAGATGAATCACTGCTTGGTAACAGAGAAGGTGAAAACTTCAGCATAGTCAAGAGGATGTATACACCAGGGAAACCTATTGTATTAGCTGTTGCACTATCCAGGACAATGACACAGGGTGAAGCACACAATGAGAGTTCCACAGAGTCAGATGTGAATCTCACATTAATCTGATCACAGAATCTTTTCCCTTATCTGATTTGAAATCCAAACAGATTGCAGCTGAAACAAAAAAGGACACGGTTCTACAGAAGGTCATCAAGAATCTGAATGAAGGATGGCCTAGAGATGAATGTCAACCATACTACCACATCAGAGCAGAGCTGAGTGTTGTCAATGGGCTTCTACTCAGACAGAGTAGAATTATCATTCCTCAATCACTGGGACAAGAGATATTGAAAAGGGTACACGAGGAGCAGCTTGGAATGGAAAAACACAAGAGGAGGGCAAGAACAGCTGTTTATTAGCCAGGGATAAATGCTGACATTGACAGGATTGTTTCCAGCTGCAAGACCTGTTTGAAACCATGCAAAGCAGACAATGGAACCCATGATCATAACGGACTGATCAGCAGAACCATGACAGAAAATGGGACTGATCTGTTCCACATGGTTGGAGAGAATTACTTGTTGGTTATTGACTATTTATTGAACTATCCAGAGATTGTGTTGCTTCCTAATATGTCTGCTGCTTCTGTGATCGATCTTTACAAGATATGGAATTCCTCAAATTTTCTACAGTGGCAATGGACATGCTACAATTGTAAAGGATTCCAGAACTTTGCAGAAGAGTATGGTTTTCGATAGGTGACCTCAAATCCTCTACATTCATAGTCAAATGGTAAAGCAAAGAAAAGAGTTAACATTGTTAAACAGTTGCTCAAGAAAGGACTAGACAGTGGCTCAGATCCTTATCCAGCTCTTTTGAGTTACAGACCTTCATCCCTTGAACATGGCATGTCATGCTCTCAGCTTCTGATGGGATGTAGACTACACACAACACTTCCCTACTCTGCAGACCCAAACAAGAACAGAGATATCAAAGATCAAATGGAGACAAAAGGCAAACTATGACAAGTCAGCAAGAAGCTTTGGACCACAGGCATAACATGACGCAGTGAGACACAAAGATTCCAAAGCACCTGACAGGCTGAATTTCTAAAATAAAAATAACTGCACAATTAAAAGTTTGTGCTGCGTATGTTATGTTTATGTTTGTGTTTTACTTTAAATTGAAAGGAATATTGTATTAGTGTGTCAAGTCATTAGGTTAAACATCTCAAGGAAAGTGGATGTAGCAATAGAGTGCTAGTGATTCTCCTGACCACTAGAGGATGTAAGAGACTTATTTGTGGCAGCTCAGTTGGATTCAAGATGGATGCCTCTACACCGTCCTGAGTGAGTTCTAAAGCTAATAAAGTATAGCTGTTTTAAAAGAATCAAAGTTTATTTATTGCAATCAAAGGAACGTCCCAGTCTTGGTTTGACAGTACATGAGGCCATGGACAGACACGTCAGCATGGGAGTGTGGTGCAAAATTGAAAGGGTTGGCCACTGAGAGATCCCTATCACTGATGCAGACAGAGCGAAGGTACTCAGCGAAGCAATCTCTCAATTTCCATCCAGTGTCTCTGATGGAGAGAAGTCCACAAGTAATATCCAGCTGAAGAGTAGTTTATGATGTGGACACATGATAAGGAATAGATTCAACAACCAGCAAAAATATAAATAACCAACTCGAAAATGTTTCACGAACATGATCTGCAAAAGGGGGAATGTTCAGATCTGCCTCCTGAGGTAATCAACTCATTTTAAACATTGCATCAAACCCTATAAACTATAATATATCATGACTGTGGGATTGTTGGTGAGTTGAAGCATATATTTAAACTCATTAATAGTTTTCGATGGTTGTCAGATTGATGTGTATTGTTGCTGCCTGATGCATTAAAACTCTTTTTCTCTTTGTGTGTGTATGTGAGTGTGACTGGAACAGGTGGGAGTGAGTTTTTGAGAGGCAGCTGAGAATAAATTTGTGAAATTCCCAGTCCAACTGGCTAATGACTGCTTTCTTGTTTAGGGATATTATTTATACACTCTTGGCTAATTTTGTGCCCAGCAAGCTCTTCAAAGTAGTGATGTGATAAAAAAAATCTTTAAGTGGTGAGGGTTGAGGATTTCAAGTCACATACACCAAAGTGCATTGATAAAGTTTGTGAGTAATCCAGCAAGATATCCTATACATAGTACAGCAGGTAAAACATCAGACAAAAGTACACCATTACAGGGAGGGATTCGTTTTTACAGAGCACAGACAACATAAATTTACTGGTGTAGGGTTTATTCAGAAATCTGATAACAGTGAGAAAGAAACTGTCCATAAATCTGGTGGTGTATAATCTCATGTTTATGCATCTTCCTGATGGGAAGAGGGTGAAGAGAGTGTGGGATGAGTTTTTTAATATGTTGATTGCTTTTCCAAGGCAGCAGCAGTTATAGATGGAAGGGTGGATGGTGTGTGTGTGTGTGTGTGTGTGTGTGTATATGTGTGCGTGTGTGTGTGTGTGTGTGTGTGTGTGTGTGTGTGTGTGCGCATGCACACGTGTGAGTGTGAGTGTGTGTGTGCATGCGCGCACATGTGTGAGTGTGTGTGCGTGCGAGCGCGCACGTGTGTGAGTGTGTGAGGGAGATAGTGTGTGTGGGTGTGTGAGTGTGTGTGTGAGTGTGTGAGTGTGTGTGTGTGTTTGTGTGTGTGAGTGTGTGTGTGTGTTTGTGTGTGTGTGATTGTGTGTGTGTGTGCGCGCGTGTGAGTGTGTGTGTGAGGGAGAGAGTGTGTGTGGGTGTGTGAGTGTGCAAAGTTACATGAAAAGCATATGTAAAAGCATTTCAACTTAAAGCAAAAAAAAAACTGCAGATGCAGGAAATCTGAAGTAAAACCAAAAAAGTTGGTTTGGCAGCACCAGTGGAGGGTGAAGCAGAGTCAATGTTCTGACGAGTCATTGCACTGAAACTGTAATACTGATGCAGTCTGACTTGCTGATTATTTCCAACAGCCTCTTGTTTTATAATTCATGTGAATGGCGCCATGTTCGGGATCAGTTTAGATGAATGTTAAGTTCAAATTAGTTTTTCAGATAGTACCAGCTATAATGAGAAGTTATTTTTCTTCAAGCAGTTTAATAGGTGAGATCAAACATTCATGGTAGAAGAGCACAATTTACTGAGTGCAGTTACAATGAAATAAAGATCTAATTAAAACCATGCAAGGGAAGTGCAAAGCACGGTTGTGGGGTTCATTCAGGAGCTTGATGCTGTGGGGAAGAAACTATTCTTAAACCTGTTCATGCACGCTTACACATGTTTAACCCTTCCCCCCCATATTAGGAGGGAGAAGAGAGTGTGTCTGGGGTGTGTTGGGACCTTGGGAACATTAGCAGCCTTTCTGAGGCAGTGGGAGATGTAGACCGAGTAAAAGGAGGGGAGGGGAGTTTGCATGATGTTCTGAGCTGCATTCACCACCTTCTGCAGCTTCTTCCACCCTTGAGCAGTGCAATTCCTGGACTACACTGTGATGAGCCCAGCAAGTCTGCATTCAGTGGTGCTCCTGTAAATGTTGTTGAGAGACATGCCAAACTTCCTTAGACTTCTGAGGAAGTCGAAGTGTTGTTACTTTTTGGCCCATCGCATCAATATTGTTGTCCAGAACCTAACCACAGTGCCATCAATTATGGGCAGGGATGTAGACTTTGACATAATGGAACATCTCATCCAATTGTGTGCCCGGGAATAGAACAAAAGGGGAGGTGTTCATCCATTTGACCAACTGCACATGGCGCAGTTCCATAATGCCATCACTAAAATGTTCCAGGTGTGCTGTGTGTAGGGCCATGGTACCCACAGTCCACCACATATTTCCTACAGCCCAACGAGAAATATGCCAAGATGACACACTGAGGTAAGGTCACATATTTTATTTCCTTTGAAAAGCTTTTAAAATGACAAAGACATGGAAGGGATGTACTAACTGTCCATTATCCCTCTTATATAAACATTCGAGGGAAATTTTTTTAATGTATTATGCTCTGATGTCAGAATTTTATCAATTTGTATCTTTAAATTTATTTTTAAAATCAGTATGTGCTTTTTTTAATTGTGATTTAATTTTAAGCGTAGGGAAATTGCTGCTATCGCTTTAACACTTGAAAGAATGAATTAATTGCCCTTGGAAATATCAATAAGTATTAGTCTGATTTTGAGGTTCTTAGTAGTTCCTGGATCTTGAAGGATTCCGTTAATGTGATAGTCAGTTATTTGATTTGTTATGTTGCAGACCAGCAGCAATAGAAATTCACCAAGAGTCCAGACTTTTAAACTGATGTACAGAAGTAATCACGAAGAAGATGTGAGAGACTGAGCCAAAATTCACTAAATCATTGTCAAGTTGCTTCCAGAGAAATATCCTTTCATATGAATAGTTTTCACAACTCCCTGTTTTCTTACTTAGGGGAAACAAAACATGTTCAGAGAGCAGGAGGTTTGAGCTAGTGGAATTGTTCTATTGAACCGGTGAGGACTCGAAAGGCCGACATGGCCTGTTTCCGCTCCGTGAATGGTTATATGATTATATGGTTATAAATAGCCATTGAGGGATTAGAAATGTGATGATGTCTGGTGGGTCACCATTGAATCCACATTTTCATTTTTATTTATTATATATTGATTAGAGGGAGGGGGGCAACTAGATGTAGCTTTTAGGTTATTTTCTTTTTTCACTATTTTTTATTTGGCTTAACTCAGCAAATGGGTTTAATGTGGTCTTACAGATCAATTTAAATGATTGTTTATGTTTATTAAAGAATTCTTAGTTTCTTTTTTTCTTTTTTGTGTGCTTACATGTATACAAATGATTTGTTATGTGCTTTCTTTTCTAAAACTCATATGTTAAACTCAATAAAACATTTTTGAAAAGAGATATGGAGTGATATCAAAAGGGAAGGCCTATAAAATATTTTAACTGCAGGATAGTCCTCCATCAATAATTTTATATTGAGTTCATATAAAGTGAAGGTCTCTTCGTGTTAATTTAAATTACATGATCAACTCATAATTAATATGAATGTGATGACAGATTTATTGTGTGTGAGAATAAGAGTCCATAAAAAGTGCAGGTTTCTATGTTTTAACAAGTGATGCAAATAAACAGAACCTTTCCCCACTTAATACTCAACAGGCCACAGTCTGAGCACTGCCGACAGAAAGGAAATTGTTACACTGGTAATTATTTTGTCAAGTGCTGGAAAACACAGGCACAGAACTGTGGCCGAGGTTGCACCTCTTCCAATCTTCTGTGCTGCATTCATCATTTATGATGTGGTCTCCTGTACACCAGAGAAATATCTTTGGCTTGGCTTCGCGGACGAAGATTTATGGAGGGGTAATGTCCACGTCAGCTGCAGGCTCGTTTGTGGCTGACAAGTCCGATGCGGGACAGGCAGACACGGTTGCAGCGGTTGCAAGGGAAAATTGGTTGGTTGGGGTTGGGTGTTGGGTTTTTCCTCCTTTGTCTTTTGACAATGAGGTGGGCTCTGCGGTCTTCTTCAAAGGAGGTTGCTGCCCGCCAAACTGTGAGGCACCAAGATGCACGGTTTGAGGCGATATCAGTCCACTGGCGGTGGTCAATGTGCCAGGCACCAAGAGCTTTCTTTAGGCAGTCCTTGTACCTCTTCTTTGGTGCACCTCTGTCTCGGTGGCCAGTAGAGAGCTCGCCATATGAGGAACTCAGAGTGTTGAGGAAAATCAGTGGAGAAAAAGAATGGCTGACTCTAATAAGGATTGAGGAACGTTAACACAAATTGGGTGACCGCTTTGCAGAGAGCCAATGCTCAGTCCACAATGCGATGTAGAGGGTCCTATTAGCTACCACTGTAATTCTTCATCTTATCCCCATGAGATGTTGTCCATCTGTGGCCTCCTCCTCCATGATAATGATTCCCAAAGCTGCTTGTGGAACAGCATCTCATCTTCCATCTGAGTACTTTGAAGCCTTCTGAATATCAACTTGTGCCTCTTCATATAGCTCCTTTCTCTGCCTCCATCAGGACTGACCACTTCTGTGAGATGGGCTCTGTTTTACTCACACAGCTGAACCATCAAGATGCCCCACAGATCTCATCTCACAACTTGATTCATTACATAGACCACCATTAATATTGCCTGGGTGGCTACTTCAGCATCATGGTGGCAATGTCAGTTTCTCCCTATTGAAGATCCTCCTTTTGTTCTGTCCATCATTGCTTTGGTTTCTCTCTTTCCCTGCTTTTACTGTTTTTCTGATTCTACGTGACTGGCTGAGAGTTTTTTTTAAAATCGTCAATAAACGTACCTTCAGTTGCATTATGCAGTGTTGCATCACTCTGGGGATTGGCCACATGTTCCTCGACATGAGTCATTCTTGTCATTGAGTCATGATGTTACACAGCACAAAACAGGCCCTTCAGCCCATCACATCTATTCCAACCACCAAGCATCTCTCCTCACTTATCACAGGCTTTCAAATATTGCTCAGCCAGCTGAGGGTTGTCAAAATTCTTTATCTTTGTTTCAGAATTTTAGCATCTGCAATTGAGAACATGGAAAAGTGCAAAATCTTTTCACAGTCACTTATCAAATTATATTTTCAAATTGTGTATCATTTTCCAAACTCTAGTTTAGGACTTCCACATTTTATAGTTGTGACTATTTCTGGACATTCCATCGATCTATGAACAATATTTATTGTCATTTGTCATAAAATTACTTTGGAATCTTCAACACCACAATCAAAATATTTGTTTTTAACTTGTAAGTTTGCGACTATTTGGGCAATTGGTCCATGCTGATGTTGTGATCCATGCAAGTTTCCCCTGTGTAGGATCATCAAAACTACATCACATACCCTTTCATTTCAGACCCCTGATTGAACCTCAAAATGGTACAAATCATCCTACCTTTGCTCCATACCAACTGATCTCTCTGTCACTCCGCACTTCTGTGCTTTTTCCTATTCCTGTACTGTGCATGAGATGTCTACTGGTCTGTCCCCAAAGCCACATGACCATAAGACAATGGAGCAGAAATAGGCTATTCAACCCATCGAGTCTGCCCCAAACAACCTCCACCACTACATCTTGGTACATGTGACATCAAACTTGAATTTGAATTGCATTCCAATTACATATTTAGACTTCCCTGCAGAAATTACATCCCCATTCCCAGCCATCTCTGGCATAAAAAAAAGTATCCCATGATTTTTCAACTCAATTAGTTAAAATTAGATTAATGGCCACATCTTCCCTCCACATATCCCGTGGACCCATACTATTCTGTTAACATCCATTGGCTTACTTTACAGTTTACTATGTTGAAAATAAAATAACTATTTCATGTTTTTCTTGACCAATATAGCATCTCCTTTTGGGTATCGTTTTTTTTTATTATTGCTTTCGAATTCTCCAATGCTTATATATCTTATCAGTATCTCATCAAGTTGCAATACCTCTTCTCTTGCAGAAATTACACCGCCAAATTTTCCATTTTTTCAATGCCTTCCCCGTGGTGGAGTGCTTGATTATATCCCAGAGCAATTCATGCATTCAGACATATGAATTAAGTGCAGGTGAAGGCCACTCTGTCCCTAGAGCTGAATGTAACCTCAACTCTCCACATTCTCATTGGTACCCAGTAACCTTTCATTCTCTTGATTATCCAGTATCCCTCTACCTTGTAAAGCTTTAAAGACTCTGTTTCCAGCATCCTTTGAGAAAGAGAGTTCCAAAGACTCACAATGCCCTGGGAGAGAAGAACTTGCACCCTTCTCTGTGTTAAATGGTTCACCCCTTATTTTTAAACAGAGACATTGACTTCTGGGTTCTTCTGCCATGGGAAACACTCTCTTCACATCTAATCTATCAAGATCTCTCAGAATTTCAGTCAAGTCATCTCCAGCCGTCTCACTCACATCAACTCCAAGGAAAAGCAAGCCAAGTCTGTCCAACATTTTCTCAGAAAACAGCCCGTCTGTTCCAGGGATTAGTCGAGTAAATCTACCCTGAATTGTTTCCAATACAAGAACAGCTTTCCCAAAATAAGGAGACAAATATTGTGCTCCAGAAGTGGTTTCACCAGTATCTTATATAATTGAAGCGTTAGCCTTTTGTTGTATTCATTTCTCTGCGAACCAAACAATAATTTTATAATTACTTGTGAGCCATCTTACTTACAAGTCATATTCATTCTTCCCATGCCCCTTTGGAACACACAAGGCTCTATTCCCATACGCCTTGGAAAGTCACTGGGGCCATTTCCTGTGTTCATTTTAAACTCACCAAGTTCATTGGAAATGTTATTATATTATTGTGTTTATGAAACTACTATTATCAGAGATATTTCCAAACAATTAAAAGAAAAACTTGGCAATACAAGCTCTCAGTAGATATTAGGATTGTTCAGGGACTCCTTGGGATCCACCTCCTGAGGTCCATAGAATATAACAGGTCAGTTCAGGCCCTTCAGCTCACAATGTTGACCTGCTCCACAACAATGAATGACAAATATTTTGCTTCCTAAACACACTTGGGTGCATTTTATGGATTTTGGGCTGTTAATCACGAAAATCACCTTTACATTTTCCTACCACCTCCCATTTTTTAGATACAACCTATTCTTGTGATTACTTGTTATATTACTTGTATATTTCCCACAAAGCAAGCTGTTTTGGTCATGCTTGGGCATGGACTTAGTGCGGGTGCTGTACAAATGTTGTCTTAGGCCTGGGCAGGCTTAGTCAGGATAGATACAGACAGGCTATAAAAGCAGCTCACATATATAGATGCTACACATTACATTGAGATAGACTGAATAAATGTTGATGTATATGTTCTTAAGCCAATAGCATAGTGAGGGTTCTTAAAAATAGCGTTTATTGTGTTAAAGAAAATTCAATCTGGCAGAAGTGGCTTATCATTGTCAAAACAGCTGTGATATATTCTGCTACATTTGTGGCGATTATACGTTTACGTCTCAAAGATACAATAAGACAGGTTAAAAACAAGTTCTGTTACCTAAGTCTGTCTTTAATTCGGATTTACATGCAAGTCAAACAGGTACATATGGTCCTTATTTAGCCAGCTGTTTATCTTAGTATATATACTATTGATTTTTACCTTTATATGCATATAAAACACTTCCCAATGCAAATGACTCTGGATTAAGATTGCAACATGTCAACAAATTAGGCTATTTAATAGAATCTTACAAGATTATGAGAGGAATAAATTTGGTAGACAACCAGGAACTTTTTCCCGGGGTGGGGGGAGAATAGCAAACACCAGAGGCCATAGAACATTCCAGTACTGTACAGCTAGGAGAAGTAGATGAAGGAGGAATTAATCAGCTCTCGGAAGAAGAAGAGTCCAAGGTCCAACATCAACGAATTTAACCTGGCTGCCCTGGGTAAGACAAGGATATCTCTCTCACCAGCTCCTGGTGGCAATACAAGCTCTCAGTAGATATTAGGATTGTTCAGGGACTCCTTGGGATCCACCTCCTGAGGTCCATAGAATATAACAGGTCAGTTCAGGCCCTTCAGCTCACAATGTTGACCTGCTCCACAACAATGAATGACAAATATTTTGCTTCCTAAACACACTTGGGTGTATAAATCTTTGAAAATGACTTACATCAGGGCATTGATTATAATTACATTTACAAATTGGCTTTCTCAAACTGTCAGACATCATGGAATCAAAAATTAATCTCTTCAATATATTATCATCCTGATTGCTGGTCCAAACTCAAAACTGATTTCCAGAAAATTCTGAATGGTTTGAACTATTTTTAAACCTAGTATTTTCTTAATTTAAATGTGATTATTGTAATAATCCTGAATGAAATTCTTCTTTGACAGAAATCAATGACTTCAAATCAAACATCTATCCATGTTTTGTTTTCTATTAGGGAATGAACATCCATCAAGGGAGCAGAAATATTTTAAAATGAAAGATTTTTCAATCTTGTTTAAAAAAAGACTTGATACGTTTAAAAATACAATGCTGGAGAAACACCCCTGGTCAAAGAGTGGTCAAACACTGACCAGCTGAGTTTCTCCAGCATTGTGTTTTTACTTCAGTCATGGTATCTACAGACTTTCAGATTTTACTTCTTGATACATTTGATAGTGGTTCATTGATGAAGATTTAAACTGGAAGTGAACTTATTACAAAACTAGGTTCTTTGATCCAACTTCTGAGAACTTGACATAATTTGTTCAAATCGATCTTCGTGAAAAAGCAACTAAACTATTTCCTAGATTAGGATTTTTGAACAAAATACTTTGTAAAATAACGTCAAACATTTAATCAGATTTAATATCCCCATGCCCAAACATTTTTTTTATTTTGAAGCTGCCTCAAAGATGTACAAATGAGGGCACTTCATGGAATCCCAAAGGCTGGTTCTTGCCCCTATGAATGTGAACAGTTCTGGTGACATGTTTCTCAAACTTGCTCAAAGATTCAAAGTTTACAAAAAAAATCATTTTATTGTCATATAATAATACATAAAATTGTAATATGTATGATATATTTTAACTTTTATCTTAACTTAAGGCATAAGCATTGCCCAGAGCCCCTAAAAATAAGAGAAAGGAAAGCAAAAGCAAGTCCCATCAGAAGCCCTGAGTATCTATGGATTTAGCTCCAGCATTTTCACAGCTTCTGTAGTCACACAGACTCCAGTTCAAGCCATCAGCAATCCAAACGTTCGATATACAGGCAGCCCCTGGGTTGAAAATGTCCGATTTACAAACAACCCATAGTTACGAACAAACCAACTGGAAGAAGAATGACGTCTACTTCTGGTTCGAGCGGAGTTCGCTTTCCATTGGCTTGCTGCCCTGTCGATTATCAGATGGCACATCCGCTGTCAGGCTACACCACATGTGTCCTGGGAAAAGCAGCGAGCGGGTGAGCGGACAAGTGGCCCAGCAGAGGGGAGGTAGGTAGGGAGGGGAGAAGAAGCAGCAGTATATGCCATCATGATGGCCCACAAAATGGCCACTGCTCAGCCCTGCAAAATGCCTTCCACTAGGCCCCCGCAAAATAGCCGCTGCTCAGACTTAAAATGCGATTGCGCTTCTGAGGGGGGGGGAGAAGAAGCAACGTGTGCCATCATGACACCCCACAAAATAGCCACAGCCCCCCAAAATGGTCATCGTTTGGCCTTAAGTAGTGATTAAAACTATTATTTCCTGTATTGTTATATTATTAATTATTATTATGTACTCTATTATCATGTTCAAGAAGTTTTAGTGTATTGGGAAGTGTTTTATATGCATGTGAAGGTAAAATATATACTATATATATTATATAGTAAGATAAATATTTGACTAACTGACGCTAGATAAGAACCACATATCTTCTTTGGCTTGGCTTCGCGGACGGAGATTTATGGAGGGGGTAAATGTCCACGTCAGCTGCAGGCTCGTTTATGGCTGACAAGTCCGATGCGGGACAGGCAGACACGGTTGCAGCGGTTGCAGGGGAATATTGGTTGGTTGGGGTTGGGTGTTGGGTTTTTCCTCCTTTGTCTTTTGTCAGTGAGATAATAGAACTCGTATTTAACCCGGGCACTGACTGTAATCAGGAAGTCTTCACCACCCGAGGCCATTTGAGAGTTCTTCTTGGCCTGAGCACTCACTTGAATTCTGGTTCTGACACCAGAATCCTATGAGCCAGTCTCCAGCAGCCCGCAACCTGTGTGAGTCCTTCAGCCATTGGCCTGCTTGCTGGTCTGCTGCTGTGGTCACCTTCCCTGTAGGATAGTCTCCTGTGCTTCTCCTTTTCAATGGGGAGAGCAAGATCCCAAACGCTGATTTGGTGCTAATTTTTATCTATCTGTTTGCTGGTTTTATCACAAGCAGGCAGTTACTTCCAAGTTGGAAGCAGATTGGAGCCCAGGTCCTACTCTTCGTGTTTACATTCAGATTCAGCAACTGTAATTCTACAGCTAATTAATATTTATTGTCTGAGTCATTGGTGTCTGATTTGATCATTTAAAAGGGAATATTTATAAGATTTATAAGATTAGATCCAATGAAATGCAAACTGTTTTGTACTGCGCAAGTGAGGCGTGTCTCTAATTAATTCTATTTATTTATTTATCTGTCTTTCTATCTATATATTTATTTATTTATATGCATTTGTTTATTTATTTATATCGGTTTATTTCCTTATTTATTTAGACATACAGCACTGTAACAGGCCCTTTCGGCCCACATGCCTGTACCACTTAATGACACCTACAACTCCAGTACATTTTGGAGGGTGGGAGGAAACAGGAACACCTGGAGAAAGCCTATAGAGACAGGGGAGAATATACAAACCCCTTACAGACAGCACCGGATTCGAACCTCAGTCGTTTGGCACTGTAATGGCATAGCGCTAACTGCTAAGCCAGCTGTGCCATCTTTCTATACTGACTGTGCTGCCCCTCTATGCTAACCGTGCCGCTGGGAAGAAGATGCAATACTTGTGAAGGTAGAGTAATTAAGTTGAGAGGACAGTTAGGAAAGTATGAAATTCGGGAAGGTAATCATGTGGAACTCACATGAAACACTACTCCAGCAATAGTGGGTTGTTGGGTTCATTTCTGGCTACTGTACTTTAGGGAGGATGCATACTATATTTATTGGAATGGTTGCAAGGATGAGAGATTTCAGTCCCAAGGTTAGACTGGAAACGCTTGGGTTCTCTTGAGAGGATATTTGATATAAATGGACAAGATCACATATCGGTTTAAATAGGAGAGAGAGAGAGTGGAGTTCTTCCTGTTCATGCTTGAAGGTTCTCAGCAAAAGATACATGGAGACATGAGGACAAACTTGTTTCCACAGGGAATCATTATCATCTGGAATTCACGTTTACCTTTAAAAGGGAATCAGTTGAGCATCTTGAAGTGCCAGTTGATGAAGGAGACAAAGACGATGTGGTCCAACAATAATCATGGCTTTTATTAGCAGAAACTCATGGTACAATAATGAAAGACAATGGGTGCAGACACAGTTATACCCAAAGGGAGTGTCTATAACTGTAGAGATAAAGCACAGCCAATGTTAGTACAGCAAGGCTAACCAAAGGGAAAACAGACAGCTTAGCAGAGATTCACCACATTCCCCCCAGGCAGAAGAAGGGTTAAAATTAAAAGGACAGCTGCTAAGTAAAACTTAAGCAAGAAATACATGGATACCATAATTCTCTGACAGCCAAAATATACCAGTAACTAGCAAAGCAATCAAAATATAATGAGATGTTTTATAAATACTGCAGCCTCTTAGGTTGCTTACGAGTTCTAGTTGATTTTCTCAGAGGAACAGGTGCAGGCCTTGTACGCTTTGCAACCTTGGGAACTGATTCAGGTCCTGGGTCTGTAGTGTGGGAAGGTCGGACTTCTAGACCCCCGCTCCAGAATCACCAGCGTGAGGCAGCGGAGCCTCAGCATGGCCATCTGAATGCTTACTAGGGGTCACAGGCTGGGGGGGGGGGGGGGTGAATCCAATCTCTCAGGCTCACTCTGAATAGGGGTGTGAGGAAGGGGTGAACTAGGCAGGGCCAGATCTCTTAGGAGTATAGTGTCAGTGCTCCCATCTGGGAATTTAACATGAGCATAATTGGGGTTAGCATGCAGTAACTGAACTGGTTGGACTAGAGGGTCTGTTTTACGCGTCCGAGGGTGGGTCTTTAGCAGCACGGTTCCAGGCTCAGATAAACAGGCTGGCCAAGTCCATCACAGTTCCTGATTTCCTAGGAAAAGCAAACATACGTTCATGAGGTGTTTGATTTGTTGCAGTACACAATAAAGACTGAATAGAATGTAACGCCTCAGGCAGCACTTCCTGCCACCAGGTAACAGGGTAACAATGTGCCTTTAACGCAAGGTTTAGCAGTCTTCCAGACTGTAGCATTAGCCGTTTTGACCTGTCCATTGCCCTGTGGGTTGTAGCTCATGGCATGGCTGGTGGCAATCTCCTTTCATAGCAGGGCGTGGCGCAGCTCAGCGCTCATGAATGCTGTGTGAATGTAATTGGGAAAACCCAAAAACACTGAAAATTCTGTCAAATGCCAATGACAGATGCTGATGAGACGTCAGGACAGGGTATCAAGAAACCTTGAATATTCATCGATTATGTAAGGAAATATACATTTTTGTTGTTGGAAGTTAGCAGCTCTTTAAAATCCAAGCTAATCCTCTCAAAGGGTCAGATTGCCTTGATTAGAGTAGCCTGTGGAGCTTTAAAGTACTGCGGTTTGCATTCTGTGCAAACAGGACAGCTTTTAGTCAGTTTCCTGACTTCTTCCAGGGAGTTAGGAAGGTTGTTAGCCTTTATGTAGTGGAAGAATCTCATGACCCCTGGGTGGCACAGTCTCTTTTAGCCCCTTCAGCTGAGCACCGGCAGCAGCTTGTGACAATGCATCAGAAGGATCACTTAACCTGCCCGGTCAGTACTGGATCTCACAATTGTAAGTTGAGAGTTCTATTCACCAGTGTGCCATCTTATCGTTTTTTATATTACTGAACATGTAGGCTACAGGTTTCTGATCAGTATCCAGGGTAAATTTTCTGCCGGCTAGAAAGTGTCTCCAGTAGCAAACAGCTTCAATGATAGCCTGAGCTTCTTTTTCAATGGCAGGATGTTTTTGTTCAGGTCCGCGTAACATGCGGGAGAAGAATGTCACAGGCCTGCCCTTTTGATTAAGGGTTCCTGCCAAGGCACAATCTGAGGCATCAATTTCCACTTGGAATGGGACATTCTCGTCAATGGACGAGAGTGCAGCTTTGGCAATATCAGCTTTAATTCTCTTGAAAGCCTTCAAGGCCATTGGAGAGAGAGGAAAAGATATAGTGTCAAACAGAGGGCGTGCTTTCATAGCATAGTCACATACCCATTTGCAGTAATGGGAAAAGAATCCCATACATCTTTTAAGGACTTTTGCTGAGTCTGGGGGCTGGTAACTTCTTAAGGGGAGCCATTCTTTCCAAATCGGGGGGGATTTTGCCCTTGTGGACAATGTAGCCCAGAATGGGTAGCTCTGTCACGTTGAAAACACATTTGCCCTCGTTAAATGTAAGGTTGAGTTCTTTAGCTGTTGCTAAAAATTTAAGTTGTTGTCGTGCTCAGCCTGTGTTTTCCCACAGATAGTTTCCAGATAGGAAAACGTACCCTGTATCTCATACATTCTAACAATCTTATCCATTTCCCTCTGAAACACTGACACAACATTAGTTACTCCAAAAGGTAGCCTTTTAAACTGGCATACCCCCCCCCCCCCCATCAGCCTCAAAGGCTGTATAGGGTTGTTCCCTTTTTTTAATGGGGATTTGGTGGTGAGCTGCTTTGAGGTCGATAATGGAGTACACTTTGTATCGCGCTATCTGATTAATCATTT
Organism: Narcine bancroftii; assembly: GCF_036971445.1. Classification (NCBI taxonomy): domain Eukaryota; kingdom Metazoa; phylum Chordata; class Chondrichthyes; order Torpediniformes; family Narcinidae; genus Narcine; species Narcine bancroftii. Next base: position 41,746,135 of record NC_091476.1, on the reverse strand, counting down.
CATTGATGCATGGCAGGGGGTAGGCATCCAGGTTAATGTAATGGTTGATTGTCTGGCTGTAGTCAATAGCCAGTTGTTTCTTAGTGTGATTTTTCACAACTACCACCTGGGCTCACCACAGACTCTTACTGGGTTCAATTACTCCCTCTTTAAGCAATCTCTGGGTCTCAGCTTTGATAAACTCACGATCCTCTTTGCTGTAAGAACAGCTCTTAGAGGCAATCGGCCGACACTTGGGGGATAAATCACTGAAAAGGGAGGGAGCTTTGATCTTTAATGTGGACAGACCGCAGTAACTAACACGGGAGATGGTAAGTGTGGGTAGTGGCCCATCGAAATTTAACACTACACTTTTCACCTGAGATTGAATATCCAACCTCAGTAACACAGGAGCGCAGAGCTCAGGCAAAAAGCCAAACATCAGCAAGGCAATGTCCCTGCAAATTTAAAGTAACTTTATACTTGTTCCATACAGTTTTTGTAAGTTCACTACAAGCCATTGATATCTTTCGGTTTGCTGAATGTCTCCGGAAATTTAAGGCTTTGGCGACCTTCTCGTGGATGTAACTCTCAGTACTCCCCGAGTCTATTAGGCAATCAAGAGTCTCACCATTCACCTCCCCCTTCATAGTCGACCGATCCAGTCCGTAACATCCCCCAAGCTTTACAGTCAATTGAGCTATCACTGGGGAACTTTGTGCTGAACTCACCTCGCTGTCACTTGAAGTCGGTTCAGTCAGCTCGTCTGAAGATTCCTCCTTTTCATAGTTGTCTTCCATTCCCGCAGCCCCAGGATGAATTTTATTGGCGCTTCTCTTCCTCTTCTTATCAGCGGGAGTACTTTTTGCCTTACACACTTTAGTGAAGTGGCCGAGTTTCCCACAATAGGTGCAGGTAGCAAATCGAGCCAGGTACTTCTGTCTGGGGTGTCACTGTTACCGCAGAAGTAGCATTTGCCAGGGGTTCGCCTTTTTCTTTCTTTCAGGCTTACAGCACTCCTGGATGTTCCCCTTTTAGTTTCTAGCATTTCACTGGACCGCATAGCATTTCTCAGTGTTTTGGCTAGAGTGACTGCCCGGACGTAGGTTAAGGGCTCCATCTCCAACAGCCTCTGACAGATGTAACTGGAGTCGATTCCATTGACAAAAGCATCCAGCTTCAAGGCATTACAATGTTGTTGCACATTGACTGCCCTGACATCACATTTGTTTGCCAGTGAGTCAAGGGCCAGTGCATAAGCACCATCACTTTTCCCGGGTTTCTGGCATCTAGTCAGCAACTGGTGTCGAGAAAGCACCACATTCCGTGGCACTGCATAATAAGCAGTCAGACGTTCCCGGGCTATAGCCAGAGTGGTAGCTCCTTGTGTTAATGCGAAAGGGATCTAACCCAGCAGAGAGTTCAGGTGGCTCCACTGTATCGCCTCATCGACCACGTTGTTTCGAACCATGTGGATGAAAATTTCTCTGGCCCTCTGGGCAGACTGGTCGATTATCAGCCGCTCTGGCTTGAGTGCTGTATCCATTTCTGCTAATAAAATTGAAGTCCCATTTGATGAAGGAGACAAAGACGATGTGGTCCAACAATAATCATGGCTTTTATTAGCAGAAACTCATGGTACAATAATGAAAGACAATACGTGCATATACAGTTATATCCAAGGGGAGTGTCCTTAACAGTAGAGATAATGCACAGCCAATATTAGTACAGCAAAGCTCACCAGAGGAGAGACAGGCAGTTTAGCAGAGATTCACCACACATCTGAAAGGCCATAATTTCCCAGAGTTTTGGTGGGGGGTGGGGTGGGCATGGTGTGAATACACAAACATCAGGAGATACTATGATTGTAGTAACAGCACAGAAATGCTGTAGGAACTCAATAGATCTTGAAGCGTTCATAGGAGGTAAAGATATATAACTGACATTTAGGCCCTGAGCCTTTCTTCAAGGTGTGAGTGAAAAGCAGGTAGGCGCCTATATTGAAAGACTGGTGAAAAGGGAAGAATCGGAGGGGGAGGGGGAGTACAGACCATCAGACTGTTAATTGGATATGATGAGAAGACGGGAGAGAGGGCTCTGGGATGAAAGCAGCAATGTGGGACTGATGGGATTTTTCCACTGAAAGACAGCAGGGTTTTGATGGGATGAATGACCTCTTTTTTATGCAACAATTTTTTTTCATTCTATTGGTCAATGAATGTAGATGCTAAACTCAGGCAAGTGCATGTGTCCATTTTTAAGAAGGTCTTTTAAACAGATTTACACACAAAGCCTTTCATACACAAAAGTGCTAGAGAAACTCAGCAGGTCATGCAACATTCATACGATACAAAGATATATCACTAATGTTTCAGGCCTGATCCATTTGTCAAGGTACCAATTAGGTACAGAAGCATCAAATTCAGGACTACTAGGCTGGGAAAATTGCTCCTCTCTGCAGGCTGTGAGATTGATTAACAGTATTCTGTAACTTTGTGTCTCTTGTAAATTAAATGAGTAAATCTTCCAAAATATTTACACATATTTATTTTACATTCTATTGTATATATGTGATGATTATGTGCTGCGTATTTGTGGTGCGGTGAGGTAGCAACGAGCAAGCACAAAACTCAAAAGACTGTACAACAGGCTTTATTCCAGTAAAAGTATGAACACCAGTGTGTGCTTTGGTGGCTCCCGTGTGACTGGCTCAGGATAGCCTATATTCGGGTCGGCTGATTGACAGCGGCCAGGTGGAGTCATCCTGCTAGGGGGTCTATTCAGGTCGGCTGATTGACAGCCAGCCAGGTGGAGTCAGCCCTTAGGTGGTCTTCCTGTAGGAGCAGAGATCTTCCCTTGTAGTAGGCTGGTGGTCGTATCAGCACAGTATTAGGTGTGTATATGTGGGAACCGTGGTTCAAAGAAAAGATGTTTTGTCTGGTTCTCATCATGCAGTCAGATAAGTTGCAACTTAAAAAAAAATTTCAGTTTCAAATAGGCTTGTTGGGTGGAATGTTTATCTTAGTAGGTTTGAGTCCGGTGCTGCCTGTAAGGAGTTGTACGTTCTCTCCATGTCTGCATGTTTACTCCGGGTTTCTCCAAAACGTAAGGGGTTTTTGGCTAATTTGAGTGAAATTGGGAGGCATGGATTTAAATGGTGGGAATCAGGTTCTACTGTACTGTAAATAAAATGTAAAATTAAATTTTTTTATATGTGTTTGTAATTTGCGAGGAGATTGTTTTTTAATTCTGCTCACATTGCATAGGTCCACCAGACTTTTTCTTTGGCAGATTGAAACAAGATGTTCAAAGTGAGCAGTCAAAATCATTTAAAGGCAACAAAACTAGATACGAGAGAAATCTAAAGCAGGAACGTAGAGGATGCACATCACGGCATGATTTCTTTTGTACCGCTCATTCAGCAGCTCGTATGCTAAAATAAATGGAACGTCTTTCACCTTCATCCTAGTTTCCTGATTGTAGCATAGATCTGGAAGAAACTCACATACTGTTTAAGTATTGGAGCAGCACAGTGTCACTTAACATGAGTGAAGTCAGGACTACATATCGCTGTGGAGATTTTGGGACTCGTCAACCTAAATCTGTTTCTGTGTTGAGTTATTGACACAGAACATGGAACGTAAAACAGCACAAGGACATACCTTTCATCTCATATGTCTGTACCTAGCACGATACCTAAATCAGTCTAAAAATATGATTTAGGATTTTAGATTTAGACATACAGCACGGTAACAGGCCATTTTGGCCCACGAGTGCGAGCCGCCCAATTTTCTCCCAATTAACCTGCACCAACAGTATGTTTTGAATAGTGGGAGGAGACCGGAGCCCTCAGGAAAAACGACACAGACACAGGGAGAATGTATAAACTCCTTACAGACAGCGCGGGATTCAAACCCAAATCCCAATCGCTGATGCTGTAAAGGCATTGTGCTAACTGTTACACCAACTATACTATTCCAATTTTTTTGATGTTTGCATGTGAGCCATGACCTTGCATAATTTTGAAGCCTCAAACTCTACTGTCATATCTGCTTCCACCACTACCCCTGGCAGCCCATTCCAGGTGCCAAGCACTTTCGGTGTACATCTCCCTTAAATGATCTCCTCCCCCTCACCTAAAACATGTCCCCTAATATGCGGTACTTTAACCTTGGTAAAATGATTTTGACTGTCTGCTCTCATCATTTTATAAACCAATCAGGTCATCATTCAACTGCTGAAGCTCAAGTGAAAGCCAAGTTGTCTATCAGCTGCCTTCCATAGATGTTGCCTGATCCTTTGAATTCTTCCATCTGATTGCAATTAGCTTTAGATTCTAGAGTAGTAACTGCAACACGTCCAAGTTAAGATTTTGCTCTGTCCACGGTTGGCAAGCAGTTAGTGCAATGCCCTCACAGCACCAGCACTCGGGACCGGGGTTGAAATCCTGTGCTGTCTTTAAGGAGTTTGTACATTCTCCCCTTGTCTGTGTGGGTTTTCGCCAGGGGCTCCAGTTTTGTTCCACTTTTTTGAAATGTATAGGGGTGCAGGTTAATTGGGTGTAATTGGGGCAGCACAGACTCATGTGCCAAAATGGCCTGTTACCAAGCTATATGTCTAAATTATTTTTTTTTATAAATTAAAATTAAAAATCTGATCCACAATTACTTCTGGAAGAAAATGGTAATGGACCTAAAATGTATTCTTCACTGGAGGAATAACTCCTCATATTCTGTCTGGGCACCCTCCAACCCAATCCCATTAACATTGACTGCTCTAGTTTCTGTTAGTTCCCCCCCCCCCCGCCCCCGCCCTTCCTATCCCCTAATTCTCCTTCCCTCTCGCTCAGTCTCTGTCTGAATGCCTCTCTCTCTCTCTCTCTCTTTTCCCTTTCCCCTCCAGCTCTACTCATACAGAGCCACCCTCTCCTCAATCAATTTTCACATTTCCTCTCCTAACCTGGTCCAATTAACACTTTTGCCTCTTAGCCTGTGCTTCTCCCTCTCCCCTTTTGCCTTTTCATCCCTTCTCCCCCAGCCATTTAATTCACATCCCGGCTCATTTTTTGCTCATAACTTATTAGAAGGGCTCAGTTCCAAAGTGAGAGTTACACATCTTTACCTCCCTTGGACGCTGCGAGACCTGCTGAGTTCCTCCAGACTTTCTGTGTTTTCACTCAGTATCTGCAGACTTTCATGTTTTGCTGTATTTTTTCATCATTCAGAGTACTTGTACTTGCCAATGACATGGAACTGGAGCTCTCAGCAAATGGACTATTGTACTGGAAGCAAAGTCAATTTACTCAGTAAGCAGTCAATGAATTGCCGGAGGAACTCAGCAGGTCAGACAGCATCCATGGGTAAAAATGGTCAGTCAACGTTAAGAATCCAAACTCTTTAGAGTCTGAATCAAGACTCAGTAAGCAGTCGATTCAAGTAGTGAAGGAACAGACTGCATTACCATTTCCCAGTAAAGGCAAGGTAATTTCTCCAGTGCATTGTGTGAAAGTGTCACAGTACAGATTCTATCACCAATGTGTATATGTACAGATGGTAGTGTAGGATGACTGTGATTGGCTGAGAGTGTAGCCACACCTACTGGCAGGTCTTAAAGGATTGCTCCTAGCCAGACCAGGTCATTCTGGACTGGTCGACCTACTTGTGAATATGCTCCAGTTTTTAGTTAATAAAAGCCTTGGTTTGGATCAACAAGTCTTTGGTTCTTTCAACGCGCTCTACAGAAAGATAAAATTTTCGATCAAACTCAGAGGCTGTCACCTTTGTGGTTACTAAGCTTCTTTAACAATGGTGCCATATCTCCACCACACTGGCTAATTCATTGTCTCCAGATATTGCCTTTTCCCATTGGGGAGTAAGGCTGACATTTTGAAGTTCAACTTTTCCTCTAGAGCACACATGTCAAACTCTGGCCCGTGATATAATTATATTTGGCCTGCAAGATCATATTAAATATATATTAGAGTTGGCCCACTGGCCGCCGCGCAAGTATAGCACATGCACAGCAGCAGGCACCACCATAGTTGTTTTTAGCACTTCCACAGCGGGCACAGCAGTCACTGATATAGTTAACGGGAAAGTTAATTAGATATTCACAGCGGCGCCGATACAACGGGCCCACCGCCTAGCTCCAACGTACCCGCCGCCTAGCTACAACGGACCCGCCGCCTTGCTCCATGTGGCTGGACGTGGTGGGTCACCTCCGCGTCTCCTTGAGCTTCATCTGTGGGCGGGTGCTGCTGGGCATCGAACTTTCCGCTGGGGTGGAGGTCGCGGACGAGTTCCACCACTCTCACGGTATTCCCGGTGAGATGTCGGGACCATCGGGGACTCCTTGGGTTCTTGGCAGCATTTGCGGCGGGCGGAGGCAGGGGCGAAGGAGGGAGAGGGGGAGGGGGGGATGCCGCTCGGGCCTGCTGGCTGGGCTGGGGAGGGCTCCCTGCAGACCTCCGCTCACTGGCATGCTTCTCGGCAACGTGAGATCCTTGGCAGGCAAAATGGACGAGCTGGAACTTCGGGTGGCTGATGACCGTTACCTAACAGAACTGCGGCATTTTGTTTTGTTTATTTAACTTCCGTGGTGCTGTCTGTGGTTGAGTTGCTCCATTGGTAACCTTGAACTGCTGTCTTTTAATCTCGTTGTATACTTTGTACAATGACAATAAAGCTATTTGAATTGAATTTGAATTGAATCCCAGAATGCTTTGCAAATGCGTTGGCGCCCCCACCTCCTCTGTTTATTTTCATTAACATCTGCAAGGTCCTGTTGCCTAACTCACATCTAATAAACCCCTTACAAAAAATGGCCAAACGAAAGATAGAAAACAGGACCTTTCAAGACAGGTGGGAGGCTGACTATATGTTTATCATTTTAAAAGACGTCTTGTGTGTGGAGCCAGTGTGTCTGCGGTTAAAGAATATAACATAAAACGACACTATGAAACAAAACACCAGGACAGATATAAGGATCTGAACGAGAAGCAAAAGCTCCAGAAGGTGGAGGAGATGAAAAAAAGTCTGGTTTTACAGTAAACTATGTTCACCAAAGCAGAATCCCAAAGTGAGTCTGCTGTAAAGGCTAGTTTTATTGTGGCCGCAGAGATCGCCAAATCAGCCAGGCCCTTTACGGATGGAGAGTTTGTTAAAAAATGCCTGCTCAAAGTTTGCGATGTCATTTGCCCAGATAAAAAGCAAACGTTTTTAAATGTGAGCCTGAGCAGAAACACCGTGGCCGCGCATGCTTGTGAGCTTGCTACTAATCTACAAGAACAACTAAAGGAGAAGGGGAAAGATTTTATGGCATACTCACTTGCTGTAGACGAGAGCAGCGACACATCAGATACTGCCCAGCTATCAATATTCATCCGTGGAGTGGACACAAAACTTTCCGTTACAGAGGAACTTTTAGGATTAAAATCCATGCATGGCACAACCACAGGAAAATAAATCTTCGAGGAGGTGTCCAAATGTCTCAATGAAATGATGCTGCCTTGGGATAAACTTGTGGGACTAACGACAGATGGTGCACCTGCGATGTGTGGTCAGAAAAATGGACTGGTGGGCAGGATTCGGGAGAAGATGCGGGAGAATCGTGCAGGTGAGCTTACAGTTTACCACTGCATAATCCACGAGGAAGCCTTGTGTGGCAAAGCCTTGAAAACGGAGCATATTATGAACACTGTAACTCGAGTAGTTAACTTCATAAGAGCCAAAGGTTTAAATCACCGCCAGTTCAAGTCCTTTCTGGAGGAGTTAGGGTCAGAATACGGAGACGTGCCCTATCACACAGAGGTGCGATGGCTTAGCCGAGGAAAAGTACTGAAGAGATGCTTTGAACTGCGTGAAGAAATATGTCTGTTTATGGAGAGCAAAGGCAAAGATACAACAGAGCTCAGGGATAAAAAGTTTCAATGTGAGCTGGCATTCCTGTGTGACATCGTGAGCCATTTCGATGCGCTAAACCTGCAGCTTCAGGGACGAGGGCTCATCATTACAGACATGTACTGTGCAGTGAGGGCTTTTAGAACCAAGTTGTGCTTGTGGGAGACTCAGATGCTGCAGGGAAACATGGCTCATTTTCAGTGCTGCCAAATTATGAAAGAACAGATCTCACCTGCCGTGTTGCCCAGTGCAGAGTTTGCTGAAAAACTAAGCGTACTTCGTGCGGAGTTTTCCCGACGATTTGCTGACTTTGAAGCCCAGAAATGCAGATTTGAACTACTCAGCAATCCGTTTGCGGTTGACGTGACAAGCGCTCCAACCAACCTCCAAATGGAGCTGATTGAGCTCCAGTGTAATGACACACTCAAGTCAAAGTATGTCTCTGTCGGTGCTGCGCAGTCCCAAAGTTCCTTCCCGACACACTGCCCCAACTCCGTGCACAAGCTGCTCAAATGTTGTCAATGTTCGGCAGCATGTATCTCTGCGAACAATTCTTCTCTTTGATGAAGATAAACAAAACACCACACAGGAGTCGTCTTACTGACGAGCACCTTCATTCAGTCCTGAGGATTTCCTCAGCTCAGAGTCTGACACCAGAGTTTGATGAACTTGCATCTAAGAAGAGATGCCAAGTATCTGGTTTAGACCCAGGTGCATCAGAGTAAATCACAGTGTAGCAAGCTAAGCTTGGATTAATATTTTCTTGGGTTAACTTTGGACTATTCATAGTTGAAAGATTGGATTTTCATTGAAGCAAGTTGTTATTTTTTTGACTTGTTGGGTTGTGAAAAACAATACATTTAAAAGGAGCTTAAAGGCTAGAGAGAAATATTATTTATTGAATATTTTATTCCTTATTTGTTAATGTTTCTTATGGAAAGAGTTTAACCAAAACTATTATTAAACATTTATTTTAATAAGAAAAAGTTTAACATTACATATGTTGAGAGAAAACATGCAGATGTTGTTGAAAATTTTCAATAAATATTTAGTTCGGCCCTCGACTTAGTCCAAGTTTTTAATTTTGGCCCTCGGTGAATTTGAGTTTGACACCCCTGCTCTAGAGTATCTAGTTGTGCTTTAAATGAAGAAAAATATCTATTCACAGAATTAGTATCTTTATCCGAGGTGTGATGTCGTTATGCTTAGTGTAGCATTTAGTGTTACGCTGTTGCAGTGTCACTGATGTGGTTTCAAATCTGGCTCTGTCTGTAAGGAGTCTGTACATTCTTCCCATGTCTGCGTAGTTTTCCCTTGGGTGCTCTGGTTTCCTCCTACAATCCTAACGAGGTTGGAGGGTTAATTAGGTGTAATTGGACAGCATGGGTTTCGTGGGCTGGAAGGCCTTCTATCATGCTATATCATTAAATTAAATGATGACAATTTTAAAAGGGGTAACAATTTATACAGTAAAAGTCTACAGATACTGCGACTGTAGTAGAAGTAGAAATGCTGGAGGAACTCAGCAGATATCACACTGTCCTTAGGCGGCAAAAATATACGACCGACATTTCAGGCCTGAGCCCTTCTTCAAGGTGTGAGTAAAAAGCAGGGGCAGGCATCTGAATTAAAAGTCTGCAAAGAAAGAAAGAAAGGAGGGGGAGGAGCACAGGCCAACAGGCAAAACGTGTTAACTGGACGTGGATAGGAGGGCAGAAGAGGAAAGGTGAAAGAAATTGATACATGAGGCTTATGAAGGGCAATTTAACCTTGTACTTGGTAGCATAAAATATTGGATCAACCATACTAACACGTTTTAATTCTGTTGGTCTTCTGGAGAGGAGCATATTTGTCACATAATCTCACAGAGCCAATACACGACTGCCTAAACGCAGATCACTCTCCATTACATTTAATTACTGATTCATTAGTATCAGGTAGATAACACCAAATTTAATGCACCAATGATCCTAATTCAAAATTGCCTATCTTTAATGACGGAAGGAGTAGTCTCTGAGGAGTTATAATGTACGGGTGAAAAAGTGAACTTGTAAAACATTGTTATCATTATTGATTTAACTGCCTTGACACAATCTGTCCGAATCACAAAAAATTTCATGAGCATTGAACGCTGAAAAGAAAAATCTGTGATCACAGCTAATGCCTCTGGTGTGTATGGTCTCCTTCTTTACAAATGGGAACACCTTTTTAGTTCTGTTTCCCCATACAGACCTTCCTGAAGATTTATATTTATGCACGAGATTTTGCGTCCCCGTCAGGAAATCTCTGATCACTACACTCATTCTTGAATTAGTCCCAGACAGTTGTTGGCCAAATGGTTGAAGCTCCTTCACCTACCGGACTATGGGGCTAGAGTTTGAAAGCGTGATTATCTCAAATGACTTTTGCGTCTGACACAGGGAGATGGAACAATCTTCTTTGGGCTATATGTCTCTTTAATACATGCACCAACATTTGTTCAATGGAAACTTGTGCCTGCCAGCATTAGTGAAGGACATCTGTTTAGTGGAAACATTTAAATCCATAAGACATAGGAGCAGAAATAGGCTATTCAGCCCATTGAAACCGTGCATCTTGGCGCCTCACAGTTCGGTGGGCAGCAACCTCCTTTGAAGAAGACCGCAGACCCCACCTCACTGACAAAAGACAAAGGAGGAAAAACCCAACACCCAACCCCAACCAACCAATTTTCCCCTGCAACCGCTGCAACCGTGTCTGCCTGTCCCGCATCGGACTTGTCAGCCACAAACGAGCCTGCAGCTGACGTGGACATTTACTCCTCTATAAATCTTCGTCCGCGAAGCCAAGCCAAAGAAGAAGATACACTTTCCCACTCATCCCCACTGCCTGGCCCTCTCCCCATAACCTTCAATGCCCTGGCAAATCAAGATCATATCAATCTCTGCCTTAAATACACTCAAATGACATGGCCTCCACCTGCAGCAACAAATTCCAAAGAGAGACATAGAAACAATACCCTAACTGTCAGAAAGTGTGATTTTTTAAATATATTTCTGCTCTAGGATACTGCAAGCTTACCTTAATCACATTTGCTGTTTTAAATTGATCTTGGAGCTTTAAGCAAAGTTCAGGAGAATGACACCACAATGCGTAGACCTATTTTCTAAAAATTCCTTTGAAGTTACTTGAGTATATCCTGAAAGAACCATGACCTTCATGAGTACAAGATGGGATGAGGCTGGATGGCTCCTAATGAGGAGAGCTTATTGTCAGAAACAGAAGTACAATGTATAAATCCACTGAAACTCTTTACTTGCTGCAGCCACATGAGATACACCAACTACAATAACATAAATTAATACAATATGGAGCGGCATAGTCAGTGAAGTGGTTCGCACAATGCTGTTACAGTGGCAGCAACCTGGGTTCAAATCTGGTGCTGTCTGTCAGGAGTTTGCATGTTCTCCCAATGTCTTTGTGGGTTTCCACCGGCTCCCTCCAACCCTTCTAAATGTAGGTCAATTGGGTGTCTTTGGGTGGCCTGTTACCAGGCCTGTATGTCTAAATTTAAAAAACAAATATGCCAAGACAGAAAAAAGAGATAATAAATATCAAAGGATAGAGAAATAATCATAAAACATATAGTGTTGCAGAGATCTGATGTTTTAAAAGTGCAGACAGATATCTGTTGGTGGTCTCGAATTAGTATAGGGTTGGCGAAGTATGAGGAGGTTCAAAAGCCTGAGAGCCGTGGAGAGCCAGTTCTTGAAGATTCAGCTTTCGGCAGGAAGTTGTGACCTGGGTGATAGGGGTCATTCGTGATGTGGGCTGCTTTCTTGAGGCGGAGCCTCATGTAGATGTCGATAGGAGGTCGATGCCCGTGAAGAAAACATCTGCTCAGATTTCCCACTTTCTGCAGTCTTCCGCATTCCTTGGCATTCAAGGTTCCAAACCAGGCCCAATGCAACTGACTCTTACTTCAACAGCATATCATGATAGGATGACAGGTCTTCATCTGTGTGGGACATTGGTTTTATGATTCAAAGAAAGTAGTTTTATGATGAATGAGGAAACTAGGGATTATTGAGTGCACAGAAAGTTAAAAGGAAATCCAATAGAGGTCCACAGCTCACGGCTTTAATATTATTTGTATTAGTAAACCTCCAACCTGAAGAGATGGATTTAAGATGAATGGCAAGGAAAAAAATCCATTGAGAAACTGAGAATATTATTTTGTAATGGATGAACTGTTGTGTGCTGTATGAATTGCATAGAACACATTCAATCATAACTTTCAAAAGGGTTGTGAATATGTTCTTGAATTGCTAAGATTGTAGTGGTGTTGGGAAAGAGCACACGAATGGAACTCTTGCTAAGAACCACATAGGCATGATGGAGCAAATCACCCACACAGGTCTATTCTGACTCAGTGATGAGACTCCATGTATTGGACTATTGAATGTCTGCAGGAAATGATGCTCTTCCCAGAGCAAAGAGGATAATTCCCCTGACATACAAACATGATGACCATACTTTTACACCCCAACCCCATCATCATACTCTTGGTACCTAACCCTGTGACCGTAAGAAATGGTACTTTTGAACCTACACGTGATCTCTCACTGCTCTTCAGGGCCTGAAACAGTCATTCCAAGTAAAGCAACACTTCATTTCTGAATCTATAGGGGTCATCTATAGATGTGCTCTCCTTGACATCAAAGAAACTGGATGCAGACTGGGACAGTATTGCAATAGTAACACTGGGAGCACCTTCATCTGTCCGCTGCAATAGCATGCACTTCCAAGTGGCCAGCAATTAAAATTCCATATACCATTCCCACACTGACATGCCTCGTACTGTCAAAGCATGGCCACCTGCAAATTGGAGGAAGAATACCTTACTTTCCATCTTGGATAACTCCATGACTCCAACTAGGTGTTTTTAATATCACCTCCAATTTCTATTTATCCCTCTCTGCCTTTGTCTGCCTTACACTATATGCAATTTCATGTAATATTTCATCTGTTTTATAACATGACAATAAAAGAATGTTTGAATCTTGGAACCAATTTTTGATGGAGACATCAAAACCTTTATGGATTCTATCTACACTTGGGGCAAAGATAAGATAAATGGTCAGAGCCTTTTTCCCAGTATTGGAGAATCTAAAACTATAAGGTGTAGTAGATTCATACAAAAGCTGGTGGGAGCACGGAGGAAGCTGCCTGAGGAAGAGGTAGAAGGGGGGCACAATGTAACATGGAAAAGACATTGAGAGGTATATGAATAGAAAAAGTGGAAAAAGACATGGTCCAAATGCAAATAGCTTGGCTGACATGGAGAAGTGGGGCTTAATGACCTGTTTATATGCTGTGAAGGTCTATGAATCAATTTCAAGTTTGAGTCTGTCACAGGTACTTAGGTGTAATAATAAAGTTTGTTTTCTGAGCTTTCTTTCTTTGGCTTGGCTTCGCGGACGAAGATTTATGGAGGGGGTAAAAAAGTCCACGTCAGCTGCAGGCTCGTTTGTGGCTGACCAGTCCGATGCGGGACAGGCAGACACGATTGCAGCGGTTGCAAGGGAAAATTGGTTGGTTGGGGTTGGGTGTTGGGTTTTTCCTCCTTTGCCTTTTGTCAGTGAGGTGGGCTCTGCGGTCTTCTTCAAAGGAGGCTGCTGCCCGCCAAACTGTGAGGCGCCAAGATGCACGGTTTGAGGCGTTATCAGCCCACTGGCGGTGGTCAATGTGGCAGGCACCAAGAGATTTCTTTAGGCAGTCCTTGTACCTTTTCTTTGGTGCACCTCTGTCACGGTGGCCAGTGGAGAGCTCGCCATATAATACGATCTTGGGAAGGCGATGGTCCTCCATTCTGGAGACGTGACCCATCCAGCGCAGCTGGATCTTCAGCAGCGTGGACTCGATGCTGTCGACCTCTGCCATCTCGAGTACCTCGACGTTAGGGGTGTGAGCGCTCCAATGGATGTTGAGGATGGAGCGGAGACAACGCTGGTGGAAGCGTTCTAGGAGCCGTAGGTGGTGCCGGTAGAGGACCCATGATTCGGAGCCGAACAGGAGTGTGGGTATGACAACGGCTCTGTATACGCTTATCTTTGTGAGGTTTTTCAGTTGGTTGTTTTTCCAGACTCTTTTGTGTAGTCTTCCAAAGGCGCTATTTGCCTTGGCGAGTCTGTTGTCTATCTCATTGTCGATCCTTGCATCTGATGAAATGGTGCAGCCGAGATAGGTAAACTGGTTGACCGTTTTGAGTTTTGTGTGCCCGATGGAGATGTGGGGGGGCTGGTAGTCATGGTGGGGAGCTGGCTGATGGAGGACCTCAGTTTTCTTCAGGCTGACTTCCAGGCCAAACATTTTGGCAGTTTCCGCAAAGCAGGACGTCAAGCGCTGAAGAGCTGGCTCTGAATGGGCAACTAAAGCGGCATCATCTGCAAAGAGTAGTTCACGGACAAGTTTCTCTTGTGTCTTGGTGTGAGCTTGCAGGCGCCTCAGATTGAAGAGACTGCCATCCGTGCGGTACCGGATGTAAACAGCGTCTTCATTGTTGGGGTCTTTCTGAGCAATCCAGCTACATTAACCATTCTAAATGGGGACCCTACGCCACCCCCACCCCAGGGCCGACAGTACATATAAGTAAAAGTCTTTTTTTTTCTTTTTACCTCATGTAACATAAATATTTTTTAAAAGTTTTTACATAGTAGGTAGGAGAGAAATACAGAAGAATCTAAAACTTGGCTGTTTCACAGGGAAGGGGGCGGGGGGGGGTCATAAACATTGAGTAGAGTTCTAAGTGGGCCACAGCCAAACAAAGGTCAAGAATGGCTGAGCTAGAGATCTCATGCAGAGTGCAACAAGTATGACACAGGACAGAAGTGCAGAGTCAAAGACAGAGGTCAGTTAATGAAGAACAAAGGCCACATAATATTACTGGTATGAGGTTCATTCAAGAGTCTGATGACAGTGGGGAAAAAAACTGTCCTTGAATCTCATGGTGTGTGATCTCACATTCATGAATCTTCTTCCCAAAAGGATGGGGCTGAAGGGAGAGTGGATGAGTCACTTAACACATTAGCTGTTTTTACAAGGCAGTGGAGAGGAGGGATGGTTTATGCCACGTCCACATCTCTATGCAGTTTCTTGTGGTTGTGGGTGGAGCAGTTCCCATCCCACACAGTGCCACACCCTGACAGGCTGTACCTTCAATGGTACAGCTGTAGAAGTTGTTGAGCGATGCTGGTGAAAAGCTCATTTCCTCAGGCTTGAATAGTGGTGCCAATATGGCAGTTCCAACCAATGTCTTCCAAAGAGGATAATACCTTCCTGAAATTTCAAGTAATCAGCAAATGTAATGACTCATTAATCATCCATTAACATGCATATACTCTAGGGACATAGCTTTACAAATAGATTGCATTTTGTCATTGGGTTTGCTGCTAACAATATTAGTAGAATCAGAATTGGAAATTATTTTCATGAACAACTATCATGAATTTCTTTGTTTTGTGGCAGCATTAAGGGGCAATTGCTATAAATTGAATTTTTTTAAAGTATCAATAAATTAGTGCAAAATTAAAGAAAAAGTGAATTAATGTCTGTGGTTCATTGTCCATTCATAAATCCCGAGGAGAAGAAGCTGTTTCAGTTCCAGTGCGAGCTCATCTTCAGGCTCCTGTACCTCCTTCCTGGTGATGGTAGCAGTGAGAAGAGGGCATGGCCTGGGGTGGTGAGGGTCCTTGAAGATAGAGGTTGCTTTCTTGAGAAATGCCCTCATGTGGATGTTTTTAATAGAGTGACAATTGATGCCCATGATGGTACTGGCCAAGTTCGCAGGTCTCTGTAGCTTTCTCCTGTCTTGTGCATTGGCACCTCCACAACAGACAGTGATGCAACCATTTAGAATGCTTTCTATGGTACACCTGCAGAAATTTGGTGACATACCAAATCTCCTCAAACTCCTAATGAAGTATAGATGCTGGTGAGCCTTCTTCGTGATTGCATTGACATGGAAGCCCCAGGACAGGTCTTCTGATATGTTGGCACAAGGAATTTGAAGTTCTTTACCCTGCCCTCTACTTACTCACTTTATTCCTTTGTGGTATTTAACAGAGCAATGTCCACAACTTTGAATGTTGGATCTTACCATCATACAAGCACACTTAGTATTTTGTTATTGGTACTATTTTGACAGCATGCTTCTTTCATCTTCTTGGACCTTAGAACTGTTTACCATGGTAAGAGTCCAAACAAAGTCAGAGATGAATGTCTTTATTATCACTTAAGTGAAGTAGTGATCAAGTACCATTTAACTTTCTCCCATCTCCCCTGTTTGATTCTCGTGTGTTAATAAAAGTTGCGTACGATTGTAACACTTGTGTCCAGACTCATTTCTCTGTGAACCCACTGAACCTGATACTCTTTCCAACATGACAGCAATGCAAATGATTTTACTTTAAATTATTTTAAACTTTTACCTCTTTTTCCAATGTAGAAATACAGGGATTCATCAGCTGGATGATTTGCTACTGGGATCTGGAGAAACATAGGTAGCAGGATTATCATTTAAAGAAGGCTCCAAAATCAGGAAGGGCCCTTACCACCCCACACACAGCACCTTCCAGCTACTCCCGCTGGGAGAAAGGTACAGGAGTCACAGAGCCAGAACCACCAGGCTGAGGAACAACTCACCGAGACTATTATTTATTAAGAATATTTATTGTAACATATGTAAATATGTAGTGTGTATATGTATCATTTGTATGTGTGTGATGTCTCTGTAGTTGTGTTTTGCACTACTCTGCACTGTTTTGTTAGTTGTGTTGGTAGAATAGGATGACAAATGAACTTGAACCCAAAATACTTTTAACCAATACACTTATTATTCAGTCATAGTGTGATGAAATGTGTTTACCTAATTAAATAGAGGTAAATTTCATTCAAGTCAAATTGTTGAGGTTGGTCTCCTTCCACTGCCAGCCCCAGCTTTCTTGCTGGATTTATGATCTAAGTGTACATATGAATATAAGCAGATAGATTTGTTGTATTTAAGTTTAAATTTCTTCTTGATGTCTCAATCTCACGCAATGTATTGCATCTGGGAATTTAGGAGTTGTAAACCTGGCAGGGAGATGGCCTGAACTGTTTAATCTTCGTATTTTTGAGAGCAGAGTATCAAGATGCACAGCAAATAAAACAAAACACGTAATGCAATCAGTACTACGACTAATTTAGATTTGAAGGCTGGTTAGTATTTATTGTGAAGAAAGAATTATACTCATTGGGGATTTTAGACAATTAAGAAAGGTTGTCATTAAGACATATCAAATTCTGATAAGAGAAGACAGATTAGATACAGGAAGAATGTCATAATCCAAGTGTAAAGGGGAAATCATTTCGGACTGAATTAAGGAGAAGTTGTTTGAGGCCTGTTCATTAGATAAATTTAGATAGGAGTTGTGTGTGACCCTTATAACTTAAGGAATCAAGGAGTATGGAAAGAAAGCAGGAATGGATCAGCCATGATCGCATTGAATGTAAAGCAGGCTTGAGGGCTGAATGGTCTCCTGCTCCTATGTTTTATGTTTCTATTCCCATTAGAATTCAAGCCATGAAAGCATGTGGTCATTGGTATTTTGGTCATTGACTTGTGGTGTGAGGCATCAGGATTCGAGTCCAAACCTTGCCTTGCACACAAGATGAAGAATTGCAGAAGTGAATTTGAGTTCTGTAGTTTTCAGTTTGGCTCACAGGATACAGGAAAAAAGGCATTTAATCAACACAATGTGTTTCAAGCTACATTGCTCTTGTAAAATGGCCTGTACAGCTTCATTTAACACAAATTGGGTTTGGAGAGAATTCTTCATCATTCTTACCCCCATATACCTGATAAATGGCTTCTCTCTGAATGACTCAATAATTCTAATTGTTCACATTCCATCGAAGTCTTCATTACATTCACCTGGAACAGGGTGCAGCTCTCAATAGATGGCAGTTCAGATAGCCAAGAGCTACATTAGTTCTTAATAGAACAAAGATATATTTTCTCAGATGAGATGATTAATTTTCATTCTAATTTTCCAATTGGACTTTACACCAGTGTTAATTGCCACATCTCCTGGAAGAGGATGGTTGATAATGGCAATGATATGTGATGGGATATGCCCAAGGTAGCCATTTTAATTGAAGACTGATCTGGAAATTAATAGCTAATTTTGCTATTGTGGGAGAACGTGGATGGAGAGATATGAAGAACCCCCAATTAGTTAAAATCAATCCCATCTCCTCCTCTTGCCATTCAGTGACTGGACCATGGTTTGTAGTTATGGAATGTATTGCTGACTGGCTGGAGTGCATACGTTAGCGCATTTTGCGGCTCCATTTCTGCAAGATACAACACGAGTAGAATGCTGGATAAGCTTTTGCTCTGCTCCATGATTTATCACTGAGTCTAGGGCTATTCTGTATGATGCTGAGTCAAGAGGTGGGGGTGTATCAAGCACCAACCTATTCATTTAAATGGGGCCTTTGATCTCCATTAAAATGATGAGTGGAGAGAATACATTTTAGATAATGATGCTTTTGCCTAGGTTGCATCACTTTAGTGTGTTTTCTTTTAATTTAAAAAAATATTTTAATGCTTTACATTTTGCTTTTTAGAATATTTTTAATCCAATCTGTTGTTCATCTGAGATCTTGGCAATTCAACCTATTATACATATGCCAGATCTTTGAAAGGGACACAACCTGTTCAATCATCACAGCTGAATTTTTTTTTAAACTGCTTATCCAATGGCCTTTTGAAATTGAAGCTGCTTGTGCCGCACAAGCATTGCATTCCAAATCACAAGTATCTTGTGCTTGAATAAATTCTTGCAACTTTTCATTGTTTGTTCCATATCCAGCTTACTGTTCAAGGTATTTATCATCTGCCTTACCTGGAGATGACAATCATCTTACACCAGTGTAAAAATGAGGCAATTGCTGCTAATTCTCTTTGTCTTGTGCCCCAGTTTCAGCACCCAACCCACCTTTCCCAAAACTCCGCCATGTTTCCATCTCACTCTGTAAGACCGAGTACGTGAGCCAAAACACAAAATACTGGAAGAACTAAGCAAGTCTGGCAGGGAGGGAAAGATATACAACCAACTTTTGGGCCTGAGCCCTCCTTCAAGACTTTTGTGTTTCACACCGTGTACATGTTGCATCTGTGTGAGCCTTGAAAACTGTACAGGTTTCCAAACACTGTCATCTCCTTGTCAACATCTGTATATGAAGCAATATTGGTAATAAGCTGTTGCATAATGCAGAAAGCTATCATGTTTCCCATGGTAGGGGAGTCTAGGACAAGAGGGCACAACTTGAAGATAAAGGAGCATCAATTTAAATCAGAGATTAGGAAATAATTCTTTAAGTTAGAAGGTAGTGAGTCTGTAGCCCCTTTTCCACTTGAACCTTGTCTGAAGAATTGACGGCAAATTTACTGCTAATCAATCAGCACACCGGCGTCAAATCATGCAAAATCATGTCGGGAATTGATGGCCTACTCACATCCCCTGCATCAGCTGATGCCAGTGCGCCGATTAAACCAGTGGGGGAGAAAAAGAACAAGTTGCATCTAGGGGCTATTGTTGAAGGTAGACTCCCCTAACTTCAGGATGTGAAAACAGGTTGTGTCTCAGTTAAAAATGGCCCAGTGGGAACAGCAAATACAGCTTCTTTAACCAGTACACTGAATGGCCAATTAACGCAGATGCCTGTGGAAAAAAAGGGTTAAGGGAACTTGTTGCCGTGGCTGTGGAAGTGAGGTTGTTGGGTGTATTTAAGGCAGAGATTGGCAGGTATTTGATTATTCAGGTTATGGGGAAAGGCTGGGGAGGATGAATCAGTTCATGATAGAATGGCAGAGGAGATTCAGTGGGCCGATTAACCTACTTCTTCTCCTATATCTTTTGATCCCTGTGACATTACCTGTCTATTTATCAACCCTCAAACAATATTAAAATGCCATTCTTGCTTCAGGTCATCGGGAACATCCCTCTGTTTTTCAAAAGCTGGTCGAGCTGCGAACTGATATCTCCCTCTGTGGGGAAATAGGGATACTAGGATTTTAGCAGGCAGAGCAGGAAAATGCTGGTAGGTTGGGTGCATGGAACCGTGGTCCCAGGTGCAGAGGAGAGCTGAGGCTATAGAGTCCAGGCATTGGAGTGGATGAGATTGGGGCAGTGTGATCCAGGTTCAGGGGGAGGAAGATCCCAGCAGCTGGTAATGGCAGTGTCAGAGTCATACAGCACAGAACAGGCCCATCAACCCAACTCATCTATGCTAACCAAGTTGGCAGAGTAAAACATGAAAGTGTGCAGAAACCTTGTTTGAAGTAAAAACACAATGCTGAAGAAACTCAGAGGTCAAACAGTGCACTTTATGTAGCAAAAATCAAGATACAGAACTAATGTTTCAGGCTTGAGCCGTTCATCCAGGTAGGAACAAAATGTAGGCAGGCACCTGAACAAAATGGTGAGGGGAGGGGCAGGGGGAAGAGCACAGTTCCACAGGCAGGAGGTAATATGTGGATGAGGAAGGGAGGCCACACCAGCAAACAGTGGGAGGGGGAATGGAGAGGAAACAGGGTGGAGAGCTGAAGGAACGAAAACAGAGGGATAGGGAAGAGAGGGAGAAGGGGAGTGGCATAGCTGAAATTGGAGAAGTTGATGTTGATGTCATCTGCTTGGAGAGTACCCAGTCAGAATATTGAGTGTTGCTCCTCCAATTTATGGGTGACCTCGGTTGATCATGGACTGTTACGTCAGCACGGGAGTGGCCCATAGAATTGAAATAGTTGGCCACTAACTGAGATGGTATTCTGCGCTGGTGCCATTTGCCTGCATTGGGTTTATATCCTTTCACACCCTTATCATCAACATATCTGGACACCCCTTTACAGAAAGGATGTCGATGGTTTTTACCAGGATGCTGATGCCTGGATTAGAGGGTATGAGTTATGGGGAAAGGTTGGACAAACCTGGATTGTTTTCTCTGGAGCATTAGAGGTTGAGCGGAGACCTGACATTGATAGGGTGGATAGTTGGAGCTTTTTTTCCTCCTCAAGTGTTAGAGGACATGCATTTAAATGGGTGGGGGGGGGGTGTTTAGTTTGATTTTGACAATATATTTGGCACAGATACCCGGGCCAAGGGGCTTGTTTTTGTGCTGTTACCTGTTCTATATTCTATGGCAATGGATTTATTGAACAATCCCCTCGTGGAAAAACAAGTTGCAGGAGGATCTCAGCAGGTCAGGCAGCATCTGTGGAATGAAATGTTAGTTAACATTTCGGTGTGGACCCTTATTTGAGATTTCCCCAATAGGTTTTGTTACTGTACCACCCTCAAAGCAGTGCCTCAGTCACTTCTTGAAAATAAAGTTGCTTTGACACTACCCTTCAATGCTTTAATTCTTCTGATTGAA
The DNA here is from genome assembly GCF_036971445.1 of Narcine bancroftii. NCBI lineage: Eukaryota > Metazoa > Chordata > Chondrichthyes > Torpediniformes > Narcinidae > Narcine > Narcine bancroftii. Next base: position 41,724,800 of record NC_091476.1, on the reverse strand, counting down.
CAGATATTGCTTCCTGACCTGGAAGGAAAAAAATTACAAGTGTGCAACAATCCATTCAATTGTGTTGATGTACAATTTACCTGTGGACCTTTCAGTCTTTTTCTACTATAATCACAGGCCATGCCTTCCAGGTGAATTGTAGTTAAAGAACGAAGCATCATTCACATAGTTGAATCATGTTGACCATCAAGCAACCGTTTTTATCCTCATCCAACCAAACTGATTTCATCCTCCCCTCAACTTCCCCTCAGGTATAACCAACAACCTACAGTCCGTGCAATTCCAGGTGGCCGACTGTACTACCAACCCCACACGTTTTCTGAGGGATCTGGGAGAAACCCTCAGCACCTTCCGGAAACACATGCAGTGCACACTTCTTCCAAAGAGAACGGAGGTCAGGATCACACCCACATCATTGGAATTGTGAGGTAGCCAGCTCCACTTGTTGCCATACAGAAACACAGGGGAGATTGAATTTAGGAGCAGGGAGGTTGTACTGATATGTTTTCCTCCATTGTATAGCTCATTGCAATTACTTTATATATGAGGCTGGCCTGCCCATTAATGACTCATTCTTCCCCTTTTGCCCTGGTCATAAAGGTTGTGTTACCTTCTCCTTTCCAGCAGTCCTGTACCTGGATCTGGGCCAGACAAAGTTTTGTGTGCATTAAGGCCTCTTGTTCCTGCAGCCTGTGACTGTGGTTATTGATATCAGAGGTCATGTTACAACTTTACAAATCTTGGTAAGACCACACTTAGAGTATTGTGTTTCATTCTGGTCAACTTATAGGAAGGATGTGAAAGCTATGGAGAGAGTGCAGAGGAGATTTACCTGGATGTTGCCTGGATTGGAAAACAAATCTTTTGAGGCAAGGTTAGCAGAGCTTGGACTTTTTACTTTGGAGCACAGAAGGATGAGAGGAGACTTTATAGAGATATACAAGAACATGAGAGGCATAGATTGGGTGGACATTCAGCACCTGTTTCCCAGGGCAAGATCAGCAAACACTAGAGGACATATGTATGAAGTTAAGGCAGGGAAGTTTAGGGGAGACGTCAGGGTTGTTTTTGTTTTGTTTTACACAGAGAGTTGTGGGAACCTGGAATGTCTTTCCAGGGATGGTGGTGAAAGCTAAAATATTGGGGGAATTTAAGAGACTCTTAAACATATAGATGAAATAAAAATAGAGGGCTATGGAATAGAGAGAGTTTAGTACTGCTTTTTAAAGGAAGGAATATATGGGTCAGCACAACATCAAGGGCCGAAGGGCCTGTACTGTGCTGTATTGTTCTATGTTCTATATACTTGGAAGATGAGGCACATCATATGAGGGGTTAAGTCTCCATGTGTTTATGGTAGGCATTTCCCTTGCACACATTTACAGTGGAACATTGGTCTAATTGTGAGGAAGATCAGATTACACAGCCACAGTAGATTAACCTGATCCACCTCCCAACTGGCTTCACTGTGTTGGAGAAATAGACCAGGTTTCACCCTGTGACCTTTCTCAGGGTGTTAAAAATACTCTCATCTGAGGCATTATCTCCTTCTTTTCCCACAGATGCTGCTTGACCTTTGTTGTCCTTCCAACATTTGCCATTGTCATGTTGACTCATTTTTTTCTATCCCACTTGTATATATCCATTTTTCGAGGCAGTCTCACCTCCTTAACATTAACAATTCATTGCACAAAGCTTAATGTACTCTTAAATAGTGCCATAAAGCTGATTCAACTCAGGGAGTAAAAGAGTTGAACAGCCTTCATGTGAAGCAGTACTTCACTTGTGTATGCTCAGGAGTGATCTATTACATTCGATGCTCCCTTTGTAGCCTTCTCTAAATCAGAGAGTGTGTTCAGACTGGGAGATTGCTTCACTGAGCACCTTCATTCTTTCCTCATCAGTGACAGGGACCTCCTAAAGGTCAACCATTTCAATTCTGCATCCCCCTCCCATACTCACACATCAGTCCATGGTCTCACATATTAACCCACCAAGGCCACCTAGAAATTGGAGGAACAGCACAATTTTCCTTATGGGCACTCTCCAGCTGATAGCATTAACATCGACTTCCCTGGTTTCTACTAACTTGCACTCCATTCTACCTCCCTTTCCTTCCCCTTAGCTCTCTAACCCTTCCCTCTCTATTCACTGAACTATCCCTCCCCCTGCTTGCTGCTTTACCCTCCCTCCTTTCTTTACCTATTACCTCCTGCCTTTTGGACCATGCTCCTCCCCCCCCACCCCTCCCTCTTACCTTTTTTTTCCCAGATGCCTGGCCTCATTTATCCATACCTAATGAAGGGCTCAAACTTGAAACTTTGGTTATGAATCTTTATCTTTGCTATATAAAAAACTTGCTGAGTTTCCCCAGCTTTATGTTTTTACTTCAACAACAATGTCTGTAGACTTTCATATTTTACTTCTGAACTGAGGCATGACCTTGGCCAAACTTGAGCATGTTGCCCCAGTTGTTTTGCCTTAGCTAGTTCCATTTCTTTGCTTTCAGGCCATATCCCACAAAAAGGTTTCTATCCACATCCCAGTCAAATTGTCTTTTACATTTTACAATTGTCCTCACCTCCATCACCTCTTCTGGCAGCTCATTCCACTCACCCATCACCCTTGTGATGAGAAGGTGCCCTCAGGTCCCTTTGAAATCTTTTGCCATTCACCTTAAATCGATGCCCTTTCATTTTTGATTCCTCTGCCCCGGAAGAAAAGCCTGTTATTATTTTCATTATCTTTGCCCCTCATGAATTTGTAAACCTCAATGAAGTCCTCCCTCAGTGATCTACATTCTAGGGGTTAAAGTCCCAACATATCCAATCTTTCCTTGTGGTTCAAACCCACATGTCCCAGTAACAGTCTTGTCAACTTTGTCTGCATCCTTTCAAGCTTAATAATATCCTTTTGATAGCTGTGTCACCAGAACGACACAGAATAGTCCAAGTGTGATCTCATCCTATCGCAAACATCCTCTTCAATCTACATCTCCTTTGCCCCCATATTTTTTTTTCCTGAACACAACGTCTCTCTTGCCTAGTTCTGATAAAGGGTTGCAGACTCAAAATAAGAACTACTTCTTTCAACAGACAGTGACAGAAGTGCTGAGTTTTTAACCATCATTTGCTGTTTTTGTAGACTAATAAGATTCTTCATGTACATTGTCAAGGACAAATCCCATTTTCACGTCATATTTGTTCATAACTACTGATTTGTTTGCACTGTAGCCATGCTGAGAGCAGAATATAACATGTGGTTGACAATAAAGCTAAATACATATTCAACAAGTTCAACATAATAATGTTTTTCACGTATACTGATGCAGATAACAACTGTTTCCTCCTCAGAGTTAAAATGGGGAAGTGTGGGATATTATACTGGAGTCTGCGAATGCGTCTACGAGATTTTGCATCTCCTGAGTTTCGGACAAAAAAGAAAACAATAAAATGCAACTGGATCAAGTATCTGAGAGCTAAATTTCAGTAAATTGTCCCAGAATTTCCATTTGTATGTGGTTACCAGAATGAATTATTTATTCAGAAGCACCATCCAGTGCAATTTTCGAGCAAGCACAGTTGTTCAATTAAATGTGCTGGGGCTATGTGGTGTGTACAAAACTTGCGGTTGGAAAAGCAACACAAAAATAAATTCACTGAAATAAAAACTGGCACATGCTGGAAATCTCAGCAGGTCAGGCTGCATCTGGGGGAAAAGAAACAGAATCAACATTTCAGTCTGGAGATTCCTTATCAGAACCTCAAGTGTGTTCATTGACTGAATATTTATTACTTCATTTCAATTTAATTTAATGTATGCTATCGTAGTTTTTAATTCCATGAAGCATTTGTTCAGCTGCAACAATTCAGAATTTTGGTGCATGTCTCTTCTTTTGCACTGATTTATTTATTTTCAAAAATGTAATTTTTAGTCATTTTTGCATCTATAATGCTGCACAAAACAAGAAATTTTCTGACATATGTTCATGACAATAAATTCTGATTCTCTGAATTAGAAACTTGACTCACCAAGTACATCGCTAATTGTTACAACTAATTGGTGAGTTATTATTGTACTCATTGTAGAAACATAGTTTGCATTACAAATAACATACTGTAATGACGGTGGCAAGGGGATGTAATTTATGATATGTTTATTGCAAATGTGAGACACATTAATGGTTGTTGTAATAAAACCAACTGACATTTATTTTTGTTCCAAAATTATATCCCAATGTTCTGTTGTTCTCAATACCTAATTAAATGGCTTATGGGTTTAATGTTTATTTTATTTCTTATTAGTTGCTTATGGATAAGGAGGTGTTGAAATTCTAACTAAATACTGTGCTATATAAAGCCAACAATGTTCAGTGGGAGAAAAACCAAGATGTGTAGCATTTTTTCTCAATGTTAAGCAAATGTAGGTACAATGTTCAGTGTGAGTTCATTGTCATATACATGTGGAATGTGAAGATGCACCACCTTGATGCTTCCTAAAGGTAAAGGTTCCATTATTGTCACCCAATACTACATTTAAAATGTTACATACATGAAATTCTTTGACTTTGTCTACCATAAGGAAGACAGTCACCACTTTGTCCAGCGCCCCTCACAGAAACAAAGCCCCAGCGAGGAATGAACTCCGGTTTACAAGACCAGAGGTCTAACCACTGAGCTATCAGAGCCTAGACGTTGGTATTACTTCTTTTTCCATTTAGAGATCCAGTAACAGGCCCTTCCAGCCCACCAGCCCATGCCGCCCAAATACACCCACGTAACCTTCTAACCCTGAACAACTTTAGAAGAAACTGGAGCACCCAGAAGAAACCCACACGTCAAGGGGAGAACATTCAAAGTCCTTACAGACAGCACTGGATTCAAACTCAGGTTGCAGGTGTTGTAATAATGTTGTGCTAACTGCTATGTTAACCATGCCACCCTAAAGGGTGAAAGGGTGGCAGTGCATTGAAATGGGGAATGTCTTGCTTCCCACCACAGTTTCATGTGTTTAATATGCAGACCCATTGGGGAATATGGGAAACACACTTTTTTAGAATGATTGGGGAATTAAGTATTACGGGGAACAGACAGATAAGTGGAGCTGATCAGCTATGATCTTAAAGAATTGCAGAGCAGGCTTGATAGGCCAGAGGCCGACTTCTCCTATTTGTAATGTTCTTCCATTTTGCAGATGGGAGAGAAGGACTGAGGAAGAACTGGGCAAGTAGGGAGGTTGTGAGATGTTGCTTCTAATTTTACACAGGGCTGCTGCAATCTCCCAGGACACATCCTTGAACCTCCTGGTATCATCCTGAATTCTCCTCCTCCACGGTGAACAGTCAAGTCAGAAATTCCAAAGGAGATTTTGACCACATCATTTTTTCCCTCTGTTTGCTTTCCCCCCCCCCCCCCCCCAACCCCATGAATGAACAGGAGGTCGGGGCCTGTGATGGACTTGATCAGGTTGCCTTTTTCTGCAGCCGACAGTGTTCACGTCATATTTGCGGTGTACTTTCACGGTGCACCTGTAGAAGTTGTAATATGGGGAATTCAGTATCCAAGGGATGCACATCAAGATCTTACAATGTGAATTGTGAATAATAAACAGACAGCTGCTACTCATGATGTTACTCAAGTGATAAATATTGGGTCAGTCCTTGATGAAAAGACTTGTCTTGTTCTGAGGGGATCTTGTGTGTGTGCTTCCTTGGAGAGTAAACAGGCTTATCGTCTCAGATAGTCATTTAGCATCCTACTGAAAGGTCAGCCAGCATTATGTGCACCAGTTTGTAAAGTGTGAACCAACCCCTTAAGAAGGAAATCACCTGCAACTGCAGGTAAACAGAGTCTGCTGACATGGGGAACTAGAACAATACTCAAAAGTGTTGGAAGGACTGGGCAGGTCAGACAGTATCCATGGAGAGCAATGGGCAGTCGGCATTTCAGGAAGGAACACTTTGTCAAGAAACTGGAATAAACTGGCAGCTGCGCAGGACCATTTCTGAGGAAGGATCCCTCCCTGACCCTCACCCAAAATATTGGCTGGATTTGCTTTTCAGATGCTGCTTGATTGGCTGAGTTCTGAACATCTGACCTTTCTGTCAGAGGCAAACTACTGCTGAAATTCCAGCACTCTGCAAGGGTTCAATCACTTAAAGAAACTCCGTGAGGGAAATTGGGCACATTCAGCATTTCTCCAGACCACAGTGTGCACACATACACAAACAAGGCACAGCATACAATCACAAATAAAAGATATACAAATATATTTATCTATTTTATAGATAGGGTTGTCATGGTTAACGTACAGAGCTCGTGACCCAGGTTTGAATCCAGTGCTGTCTGAAAGGAGTTTGTATGCTCTCCCCATGTTTACATGGGTTTCCTTCAAAAGTACCGGGGGGTACTTTGGACAGTATGAGCTCATGGGCCAAAAGAGCCTGTTACCGTGCTGTATGTCAAAATTTAAATTCAATCTTGCAGCCTGTGGGAAAAAGCTATTTCACAGCCTAACTGTCAAGGTCTTTGCGTTCTCAGATTTATTGTCAGAGTATGTACATGACATCACATACAGCTCTGAGATTCTTTTTCCTGCAGATGGGCAAGAATCACCACTAATTGGTAGTGCAAATAATTGTAAGTGTAAACAATGTAAACAAAGAACTACAAACAGACAATGAATACAAACAAATTGACTGTGCAACAGAGAGAATAACTAAGAAAATCAATAAAGTGCACGTTAGAGTCCTTAAATGAGTCTCTGACTGAATTTCCCATTGAGGAGTTTGATGGTGGAGGGATAGTAGCTGTTCCTGAACCTCCCTCACCGAAGTGTCATCTATTCAATGAATGTTAACCAAAATTCTAAACTGCCCTTGTCAGGGGTTATCAATTTTATGTGCTATTCTCATTATGGTCTAGCCAAAATCAGTATAATTAAAATGGGTGATATGACCAACAGCCTAGTGTAGTTTCATAGAATCAAAGAAAACAGGTGCAGGAGAAGGCCATTCAGCCCTTTGAGCGTGCTCCACCATTCAGTACGATCATTGCTGATCATACAAGCTCAGTTCCCCGTTCCTGCTTTCTCTTCACAGACCTTGTCCACTTAGGCACTAGGGCCACATCTAGCTCCCTTTTGAATATGTCCCCAACAATATTCTGTGGGAGGGAGTTCCACAAGGTCATAACTCTCGTAGTGAAGAGGTTTCACCTCCTCTCCATCGTCAGTGGCTTCCCCTTCTCCTTAAACTGATGGTGGAAGTCCATTGTACACAACCTAGTGACCAATTTTTTTTTAAAGTACTTCACTGGCTGCACTGAATGTTGAGACATCCTGAGATCCAAAACACATGTGAGAAGCGCAATTTCAAGCAGGAGGGCCTAGTGATTCTCGTAACTTATCGACTGGGATTCATTCTGAGAAATGCTAGTGTCTTAGGACAAAGACTGAACACACAGGATAAATCTCCAGAGTTCCAAAGGTACACTCTGACTGCCACAAACAGAAGCTCTTTTGTTTGCTACTTTATTTTGCTTCTGCAATTTGCAAATGAGTCTGTAGCTGAAGGATTCAAAGGAATGCAAGAGATTCCCCCAGCTGTCTGGTCCATGAATGAGCTTTGCAAATTCTCCTTCAAGTAAATTTGATACATGTAAACCTCCCATCGTGTAAAATGTAAAGCTTAACCCTGATTAGGGGGAACACTGGAGACTTTCATTTTCTTTTCATTAAATTAATGATTAAAAATGTCCACATTTCTATAATCCATCTTGTAGTAGAAAGACCAGCTCCTGCCCATTGGAGGTCTCATTTCATGAATGGCTGAGATTTTCGCACTCAATGTGTGTCAACCAAGTACCCTGCAGTGGTAGCTTGCCAAGTGAACTTGTTTACCACTTGGGAAAGTGTTGCTGGAAAACCACCAGGAAACACCACAAAAAAAATGCCTAACAAACACTGAGCCTTTATTTCCCTCGTTCAAACGACTCATTTGATCTCTTGTCAGCACACACACACAACTCTGCAAATCATCCCTGCTCAATAGTCAAAATAAGTCCAGTGTACATTTTGTTCCGTTCATCTGCTCTCTGTCCCATTGCTTAAAAAAAACCAAGCATTTCTTCTGGAAATTGTACTGTTGATTTACAACGTGAGTGAACTGTAAATTAATGGCTGTGGTCTGCAGATAGGGTCTGCTAATGGATCATTTTATTCTCCTATATGTGTTCCCCTGTTTGATATTCTATATCTCAGCAAGAAAGACAATCATCTGGTGAAATTACACTTTGAAATTGGCCATTTAGCCCATCAAATCTGATCACAATCAGTTCATGTGCACCTCCTCTCATTACTAGCAGGATAACCTAGTTTCCCTTGAATTTTTCCAGCTTTTTCTTTAATATATCTTATCAACTCAACATTTCTTCAATCCCAATTTCTACTCCGTGTCCTGCTCATGTGCTAACATGCCAGTCCATGGCCTTGTGTACTGACAAATCGAGACCACCCGCCAATTGGAGAAATGACCCCTAATATTCAATCTGGGCATGCTCCAACCAGGCATCATAATATTTCTGGTTTATATTAGGCCCCTCCTCTTTCTTTCCCCAGCCCACTATCTCCTTTCCTTCAGCTCTCAGCCCTCTTCCCTCCCCATTTTGAGACCTATTCCCTCCCCCTCATCATTTCTCAGCTTTTTTCTGTTCTGCCCTTCCACCCATATCTACCTATGACCTCTTGCCTGTGGGTCTGTCCTCCTTCCTCTGCCCCTCCTCTCCCATCTCTCAAGTTCAAGTTAATTTGTCATCTGATTGTACCAGCACAGCACGACAAAGCAGTATTCTCTGGTCCATAGTGCAGACAAACAATGCACATAGACGGTTAATATGTACATGCATTAAAATAAATATCCTTAATAAATAGTAGAGTCATGGAGAGTTGTTTTAACAATCATTCAGCAGTCTCACTGCCTGTGAGAAGAAACTGTTCCTTAGCCTAATGGTTCTGATACTTCAGTATTTCTTTTCCAACAGGTGTAGGTGGAAGATGGTATGCACAGTGGCGGGGGGGTGGGGTGGGGGGGGGTGGGGGGGGGTGGGGGGGGGTGATAGGGTTCCTCTTGGATTTTACAAGCCCTCTTTAAATAATAATCTTGGTAAGTCACATCAATGTGGGAGGAAAGACACCCCAGTGAACTTCTCTACCACTTTTATGATCCTGTGGATTATTTTATTCAGATGCCTGGCTGCAGTTTGCTCATTACCAAATGAAGGGCTCAGGCCTCGAAACGTTTGTCACATATCTTTGCATGTGTGCAGAGTTTCTCCAGTGTTTCTGTGAATTGAACTACCATCACATCATTTGCAGACGTTATTGCTGAACAATATTTCTTCCATGTCAAGTTGTAGCAAATTCACCACACCCTAAGTGAACAAGTTTCCTCAAAGAAATTCTCAGCTATTTTCTAATCATAATGGTCCACAGTTTCATTCTCCCCTACAGGTGGAGACATCATAACTACCTTCTTGAATTAGAGCATAAAATTAGCAACCTTTATCAAGACACCCCTTTGAGCCCTTATGCCCCACATTGCTAATAGGATTTTCCTTGCACTATGGTAACTAAATATTATTTATTGATGTTCCCATAGTGTAAAATGTCAAGTCTACTTCTGTTTAGCATAAAAGTTTGGAGGCTTTCATTTTGCTTTCATTAAATTAATGATTAAAAATATGTACACTTTTCCAAAGTGTATCTGGTAATAAAGACCAGTTCCTGCCCACTGGAGGTCCCATTTCATGAATAGCTGAAATGTTGTATTTATTATAATAAAAACATAATGCTGGAAAAACTCAGCAGGTGTAATGGTGTAACAAAGATAAAGGTTCATAACCAACCTTTCAAGCTAGAGCCCTTCATATTTTGATGAAGGGCTCAAGCCCAAAATGTTGGTTATGTATCTTTATAGGAACTACAGAAAACTGCAACACAGAAAACAGGCCATTTGGCCCTTCATGTCTGTGTCAAAACATTTCTCTAGTCCCACTGATCTGCACCCATTCCATAACCCTCCAGAGCACTCACATCTAATTTATTCTTAAAACTTGTGAGCCCTCATTTACTACATCAGATGGCAGCTCGTTCCCACCACTGAGTGGAGAAGTTCCCCTTAATGTTCCCCCTAAATGTTGTACATTTCATCCTAAAGCCATGTCCTCTCATATTTATCTCTCCCAATCTGTGGGGAAAGAGCCTACTCATATTTACTATGTCTATTCCCCTCAATTTTGTGAACTTCTCAAATCTCCTCTCATTCTTCTATGCTCTAAGGAATAAAGTTCCAACCTGTTTAATCTTTCTCTGTAACTCAACTCCTGAAGACTCAGCAATATCCTGATAAATCTTATCTGCACTCTTTCAATCTCACTGATATTACAGAATTATGTATCTATATTCCCAGATTGCTTTGTTTCTCCATACTCCTCAGTGCCCTACCATTTATGTAGGTCCTACCTTGGATTGTCCTTCCAACACCTTACACTTTGTCTGCATTTAATTCCATCTGCCATGTTCTGGCCCATTTTTCCAGTTGGTCCAGATCCTCCTGCAAGCTTTGATAGCCTTCCTCACTGTCCACAACACCTCCAATCTGAAATGTCAGCAGCAAATCCTATTTCCCACTTATCACCAAAATCATTGATATGGACAACAAACAACAATGGTCCCAGCACCGATCCCTGAGGCACACCACTCATCACAGGCCTCCAGTCTGAGAAGCAATATCAAGAGGGTTTGAGTCTAGGAACAAGGATACCTTACTGCAGCTGTACAGGGCCTTGGTGAGACCCCACCTGGAGTATTGTGTGCAGTTTTGGTCACCTTATCTAAGGAAGGATGTTCTTGCAATGGAGGGAGTGCAGAGGCGATTCACCAGGCTGATACCTGGAATGGCAGGAATGACTTAGGAGGAAAGATTGCGCAAATTGGGATTGTACTCGCTGGAGTTTAGAAGATTGAGAGGGGATCTCATAGAGACCTATAAAATTCTGGCAGGACTGGACAGAATGGATGCAGATGGGATGTTTCCAATGATGGGAAAGTCCAGAACCCGGGGCCATGGTTTGAGGATAATAGGCAAACCATTTAGGACCGAGATGAGGAGGAATTTCTAGACCCAGAGGGTGGTGAATCTGTGGAATTCATTGCCACAGAGGGCAGTGGAGGCAGGTTCATTAAATATATTTAAGAGGGAATTAGATCTATTTCTTCAGTATAAGGGTATTAAAGTTTTACGGAGAGAAGGCAGGGACGGGGTACTGAACTTTAAGATCAGCCATGATCTCGTTAAAAGGCGGAGCAGGCTCGAAGGGTCAAATGACCTACTTCTGCTCCTATCTTCTATGTTTCTATGTTTCTATGTTTCAATCATGCAGTCCCACTCTATCTTCACTCAGTATTCAGCCAATTTTGAATCCAATTTTACAACCGCTCTATAGATACCTAGTGTTTGAACTTTCTGATCTAACCTCCCATGTGGGACCTTACTAAAGTCCATGTGGACAACATCCACAGCCTTTCATCTACTTTCTTGGCAACCTCCTTGAAAAACTCTAAGATTTGTTAAACCTTCCATGCACAACACCTCGTTGACTATTCTTAATCAGCCTTTGGCCATCCAAATACTTGTATATCTTATCTCTCAGAACATCCTCCAATAATTTACCCAGTCTGTCATCAGGCTCATCAGCCTGTAATTTCCTGGTTTACTTTTAGAGCTTTTTTTTTAAATAAAAAAAGGAAAAACATGAGCTACCCTCCAATCTTCCAGCACCTCACAGTGTCTAAGAACATATTAAATATTTCTGCCAGGGCCCCTCCAAATTCTACATTAGTCTCCCTGAAGGTCTGAGGGAGATTTGTCTACCTTTATTCACCATAAGGCAGCAAAGCACCTCCTCCTCTTTAATCTCTATATGTTCCATGGCACTACTGCTCATTTCCATTCCTTCCTTATACACTATACCAGTTTTGCTGAGTATATACTGATGTCAAAAAACTGTAAGATATCTTTGCTATATAGAGTCCTCTGTTTGACCTTTTGAGATCCTACAACAATGTTTTTACTTCAGTTATGGTGTCTCCTGACATTTGTATTTTACTTTTGTACTCGTTTTCTTTTTAATTTAACTTAATAATGCACTATTGGTTTGAAGAATATTAAATTTAGAGCAACACATTTTTGGAGTAAGTAGAATTGTTTTGCCTTTCCAGTTGATTACAACCTTTGGTGCTGCTTCTGTGGAGTTTTCATGTTCCCCTTGTGAATGCAGGATTTCCTCTGATACTCCACTTTCTCCCACACCCCAATATTTGTGGTTTGAGCAGACAATCAGCCACAGTAAATTGCTTTGTGTGGTTGGATGATGAGCGATTCATGGGATTTAAAGACTAGGTGACTGAGGAAAAAAATGTGGTGAATGGGTTTGCCCTGAGAGCTGAGAGGTCAATGGGACAAATGGCCTCTTTCAAAGCAATGAAGAGATCTGTAAATATTTGGAGAAGTGGAATATTTGACAGGGGACACAGGTGATTGCAGATGCTGGAATCTCGAGCAAAATACGGACTGCCGGAGGAACCCAGCAGATCAAACAGTGGGGGAAAAAAATGAATGGTTAGCATTTCAAGCCCAAATGTTTGATATTCTAATGGTGTTTGCAGGATAGGGGCTAAGTCAGGCAGGTCCACCACAAAGAAATTTTAAGGAACAAGAATAATCAGGTGCAGGAACTTAACAGGTCGTGTAGCATTAGTGGGAGGGAAAGAATGCGTGAGGTTGAGCTGAAATCTTAATTGACACTGATTAAATGCAGAATTCTCCTGATAGTACAACAAATTAGAAGGCTTGGGTTAATGAGTCAAGTCTTGAGACATTAATAGAAAACAGTAAAGTAAAAAGAAAGAAACAATCTGAAAATTAGAAACAGGAATTTTAAAAGTTACAAACCCCCCCTCTCTATGCAGAGGGTGTCTAGTGCTTCAGCTTGCTTCCATAGATAAGGCACAGCGAGCATCGTGGTCAGCCCAAAGCTATGACAGCACCATCATCCCGTTTTCTAATCTGGCACTGTCCAGTAAGGAGTTTGCACGCTCTCCCCATGTCTGTGTGTGATTACTCCGGGTGCTCCAGTTTCCTCCCACCCAGGGGGTTTTCGGTTAATTGGGGTATGTGGGCGGCACAGGTTCATGGGCCATAAGGACCATCTACTATGCTGTATGTCTGAGATTTAAGAAGAAATGTATGCTGAGGCATTTATTACTTTGAACATCTGAAAGTGGTGCACTTTATTAATGAAAGGTAGTTAGCAAAATCCAGACAGGCAGGTGTTTGATGTCACAGATCAGCCATGGTCTTACTTGATGCCAAAACAACCCTGAGGGCCAAACCAAGGGCACCTGCAAATCAGAGGAATAACACACTAAGCAGTCCCCAACCAGTTGGGACTAACATTGACTTCTCCAATTTCTGTTCAAGCCCCCCACCACATGCCTCTCTCTTTTCCTATACTTTGGCCTCCATTGCTCAACTTCCCACACATCTCCTTTCAGAGAGTTACTGTTGGCCCTCTGCCCATACCACTTTTAAGCTTTTTTTTGTCTTCTACTCTCCCACCTGTTAACTTGTGCTCCTCTCCTTCCTCCCACCTCACCTTACTTCCTCAGTCCTCCCCCCATATTTCGATTCAGACATCTCCCTGCTTTTTTTTCCCTTCATACATGATGAAGGGCCCAGGCCTAAAATGATGTTTACCTTTTACTTCCTATGGATGCTGTGTGACCTTCGGAGTTTCTCCAGCACCATTGTAATGTTGGATTCAACCCCAGCATCTGCAGATTTTCCTATTTATCTGCTTCTTCCTGCTCCTGGCTTCCTATGCCAATCACCAAAACACTTCTCTGATCAAGATTATGCCAGTAGAAGTCATTTCTCATCATTTTTACTGATTTTTCCTCATCCTCTTTACTGCAAGAAGAACTATTTCACCTTCACCAGTTGCTTCCATCAGGTTAATTGAACAATTAAGAAGGCCTATGGGATGCTGGGCTTCATTAATTGGGAGATTGAGTTCAGGAGTTAAGAGGTCATGTTGCAACTCTACAAATCACCGGTAAGATCAGTGTTCAGTTCTGATCACCTCATTTTTGGAAAGATATTGGAGCTATGGAGAGGGTGCAAAGGAGATTTACCAGGATGTTGCCTGGATTGGAAACTATGTCTTATGAGGCGATTTAATAGATGTCTACAAGATTATGAGAGGTATTGATAAGGTAGACAGTCATGAGCTATTTCCCAGGGCAGGAGTAGCAAACACCAGAGAACATCTGTACAAAGTGAGTAAGTTTAAAGGAGACTTAGGAATAAGTTTTGAGCACAGAGAGTTGTAGGTGCCTGGAATAAATTGCCAGGAGTGGAGGTGGAGGTTGGTACAACAGGGCTATTTAAGAGATTCTTAGACAGGCACATGGAGGAAAAGAAAATAGATGGTGAGGCAAAAAAAATTGTAAATTTCCTTCTCACTGCTGCAGGTACTGCATGGAACTCCTTTTAATAATACTATCTCCCTAGACTGTTGAAGTGAATTAATACCACCCTATGTCATGTTCCCTGGATCACTTGATCTTTATTGCCCATTCAGCTTCCTGCTGATCTGACCTTTTCAAATTGAACTGCCTGATTCACCTGACTCCAATTGCCAGGTGCATCCTTCAGATAAAATCCCAATTAAAGTCTGCTACAATGGTTGTTCTATTGGTAGGTGAACAAGGGTCAGCACTACACCATGGAACAAAGGGCCTGTTATGTGCTGTAATGTTCTATGACTACAGTATACCACCTTGGACCCATTCTAATGAACTCCCTCCACACTGCTCTGAACTTCTTCCTTGGCAATGGACCTGAAGGATTTACACCATCTCAGACTTGCATCAATAATTTAAATTGCAAACACAAGCAGCAGAGAGGAGATTGGGTAAAGAGGAAAGAAGTATTGCACAAATCATCAGATGTTGAAAAGTGAAAGTAAAAACTGGGTCAGAATCATAGAAAGTATTTCCTTGTCACAATCAACATTCCACCTTCTGCCCAAGCTTTGGTACAAAGGGACCAAATTTGATTTTAAGGATACCTTGAAAGTACTGAAAGTCTCCTATCCAGATGCTTCACAGCTTGGGTTGGGAACTGCTCCACCCAAGACTGGAAGAGATTGAAGAGGGCTGTGAATGCAGTTCAGGCCATCACACAGATCCCCTCCTGTCCCTCGACTCTGTCTACACCTCTTGCTCACTCAGGAAAGCTGTCAATGTTAAAAATATCTCTGATCAAGAGATATTGATCACTTCTCTGATCAAGATTATCCCCCACCATCCATCAGGGAGAAGATATATGACTATGAAGACACGAATCCTCAGAGTCAATGACGATTTATTTCCTGTTGTTATCATACTCTTAAATTGATCTCTCATGCCACTGCACCACTTCGTCCTTTTCTCTGTACCCTACACCCTATGACCTATTATAAAGCTAATCTGTACATTGTAATCCAATTTACTTGTTTATCTGTTATTATTGAAGTACTCACTATATGTGTTGACTTGCCTGGATAGCATGCGCAACAAAGCTTCTTTCTATATAAGACCATAGGACCATAACATATAGAAGCACAAATAGGTCATTGAGCCTGCTCCACCATTCCATCATGACGTGATCCATTCTCCAGTCCCCTGCTTTTCCCCATAGCCTCTGATACCCTCACTATTCAGATAGATATCAACCTCTGCCTTAAATACACCCAATAATATTCACTCCACAGGCACCCATGGATCAATGTAACTGGAAAGTACATTACTTTTTTTGTGGACAATGAAATAATTGGCATAGATTTGACATCAAATCCCTACCCTCTTTAGTGTAAGGTAGACCTGTTGGACAATCCATAAATGAGCATGTTTTAACACAAAACTCCAAAAATTAAGTCGTCTCAGTGGGGAAAATGCGATATATTCTGATAACAAGTTGGAAACTTGGGATTAGTCTTAAACAGAGACCCAGAGGCTAATGAAGATTACTAATTGTCAAATAATCCCAATGAGAAAATGCAGGATGCTAAATAATTGAACAGGGAACAAAAATCTCTGTCCTTTTTAAATGGAAAACGTTCTTCATTAAATGTCTTCAAATGTTAAGTGGAATGAAATAATGTGTCTCATTGATAATTAAGCAATGAATCTTTAAGTATAGAACCATAGAACATTACAGCACAGAAAGCAGGCCCTTTGGCCCTTCTAGAGTGTACTGAACTATTATTCAACCTAGTCCCACTGACCTACACTCAGTCCATATCCCTCCATACTCCTCCCATCCATATTCCTGTCCAAATTTTTCTTAAACTTTCAAATCATGCCTGCATTCACCACTTCAGCTGGCAGCTCATTCCACACTCTCACCACTTTGTCTAT
Organism: Narcine bancroftii; assembly: GCF_036971445.1. Taxonomy (NCBI): domain Eukaryota; kingdom Metazoa; phylum Chordata; class Chondrichthyes; order Torpediniformes; family Narcinidae; genus Narcine; species Narcine bancroftii. Next base: position 41,708,282 of record NC_091476.1, on the reverse strand, counting down.
ATCAAGAAATTCCCCTTAATATTTCTCCCAAATATCTCCCCTCCTATCCTTAATCCATTCCCTCTGATTTGTATCTCACGAAATCTCAGTGAAAAAAGCCTACTTGCATTTACTCTATCCATACCCATCATAATTTTATATACCTCCAGGGAAATTAACCTGTTTAACGTATCCCTGTAACTCAGCACCTCAATTCCCAGCAACATCTTAGTAAATATTCTCTGCCTTCTTTTCATTTTATTGATATATTTCCTGTAGTTAGGTAACCAAAACTGAACTCAATAAATTTGGCCTCACCAATGTCTTGTCCAACCTTACCATATCACCCCTACTCCTATACTCAATAAAACATGAAAGTTTGCAGACACTGTGGTTCAATGCTGGAGCAACTCAGCAAATCAAACATTGTACTTTACAGAGTGAAGATAAAGATACATAAGCAATGATTTGGGCTTAAGCCTTTCATCCACCATGAAAATAAAACAGTTCATTTTTAAAAAATCAAATCAAGAATATTAGTGTAGGAAATTTGCAGAAAACCGAAAGCTTAGACTGAACAAAATGTCTAATTTGTAAATATCTAATTGTTTGAAGGAGGCAAAATTATCTCAAATAAAGAGATCAATAAAACTTTGAATACTTATTCTCTGCCATTCCTTGAAGCCGGCGTGCAACAAAGACGGTTGAAAAAGATGGTTATCTATAATAGGACAAGCCAGTGAAAAACCATTAATTCCAAAGAATTTCCTAAATTGAGCCAAAATTCTCAACCTATTTCTCATTAATGGGTTATGTGTTAATTCGGAAAAGGAAAATGGTAAAAAAAAATTCTAAAATTGCCAACATAAAAGTTTTTTTTTGAGCACTTCAATTCCATTTCTACTCATGAAGGGCGATTCACTGACTTATCCAAATGTAATAATAAAAGTAAATTACATATGTTGAAATCCCAATAGTACAACCTAAAATTTGGAAGTGATAATCCTCCATTTAATATGGTCTTTTGAAAAAGAAACTTAAGGTTGTATTTGATGCCATTTATGTACTCTGACAATAAATCTGAATATATATATATATATATATAGAGAGAGAGAGAGAGAGAGAGAGAGAGAGAGAGAGAGAGAGAGAGAGAGAGAGAGAGAGAGATTGATAGATAGGTATAGATATAGATAGAGATATAAAGGAGTCAACACCTTTGTACTGATATAAAGAATTCAAATTATAAATTGTTTCATGTGATTGATCTCTTTGTAAGGATTCACAAATTGTTATGACATAGAGGGAGGCTATGTGGCCCATCAAGACTGTACTGGTTCTGAGTTGAACAAGCCTTCTTTTCCATGACATGTTCATCCCCATAGTTCAATATATTATTTGATCTCAAACACTTATCCAGCTTCCTTGAGAATCTCCTTCTTGTTTCTGCTCCCTTCGCCCCATGCACTGTGAATCCCAATCCTCCCCGTGCTGTGAACTGAGATTTACTGGTGATGGCTGGCTCCGCCCCATCTACCCATATATAACCAAGGTTTCCTGCCTAAACCCAGAGCCCTAGTGAAGACCATTGTAAGACGCTACTCTTTGTTATAAGCTGATAAAAGCGTGTACTTTCCCTTTAGTCGTGAGAACTTTTATTCACACTACACCCTGCAAAATAGTTTTTTTCTAATCCCATTTGTAAGAATCTGACTCAGGATTATATTAATCATGGGACATTGATTGCTCTTGTAGAAACTTCTCAAACACTCTGAGTATAAAAAGCATTCACCCCCAATGTTCCAGTGCATCCTAGATGTCAATCACCATGCGAGTGGAAAGTTTCATCCATGTCCCCTCTAAATCTCCAGCCATCTTCACTCAGTATTAAACAAGAAAATAAAAGACAGTTATGTGGGGTTAAATTACAGAAAAAGTCATGATAAAAGGCAGAGTGGTTCATCTGATTGGAAGCTTCAGCCTTCAGCTAGCTGAACTGCATCAAGTCTTGGTTGGCTGTGTGTCAATTTTAAAAGGTGCAACAAGTACAAAGTTGTGTGAATGGCACTCCATCTTGTTCAAAAGGCAAGACATAGAACAACAAATGTTGTTGCCTCTTTGTGTGCCTTTGCAGGTAAATAAAAGTGAACAAACTTTCTATATTCATGCTCAAGACAACCTGAACATTTGGCCAATCAGAATGATTTTTGCAACCATCCAACAGCTTTAATAGTTATGAATTTTTCAAGAGACATAGAAGAGAAATATGCCCTATTTTACAAGCACCTATTTTTATAGCATACCTATCTTAACCAATATTGTGCTTTCAACATTCTCAGCAACTGTCCAACAAAAGGAACAATTTACTGCACCCAATTAGCCAAACAACTGCTACCTATTAATGACCAGCTTTCTTTGCTGTTCTGTCAATAAACAATAGGTATCTCTACTCCCAGCTGCAGTAGGGTCTTAAATATCCATTGGAGTATTGTTCCTTGCAAGATGCAATCTCATGAGCATTAAATAAAATATAAATGTAAACATATTCTCCTGCATTAGTCCAATATGTGTGAACATATATTACCAACTATCGCTGTGGAAAAAGAACAATGTGTTGGAATTATGAATATGACACAGTGTATGAGATATTTATGAATGATATAATTCACTTGTGTCATTTTACCTGACATCTGCATTAAACTGAGGCATAAATGTGAATAATGGCCATGAGTTACATAGAAATAGAATAAAATTAATCTAATTTAAAAGATGAAATTTAACTACAACTTCATGTTAAGTGAAAAAAAATTTCAGGATGCTCCCATGCAATTCACAGCGAGTGAATGCTTGTTGAAGTGTGGCCAGTGTAAGACACCTGGAAAGGCAGAATTTGTGGATCACAAGTGCCCACAGATGATTAACGCTAAACATAATCTTCTGGAGAACTCAGAGGGACAAGTAGCCTCAGAGGGAGACAAAGTGTGGTTGGTGCTTCAAGGATGGGTAAGTGGAGAACAGAATCTGGTGCAAAGAGGGAGCTCATTACATGAAATTAGGACACTCTATGTTATTTTTATGTATTACAGACCATGTAAAATTGCCTTCTACCTGCTGTAGTTGGTCCAGGTGGTATATGAGATGTTATTCTTCTAATTTATATTAGGACTTACTCTAGCAGTGGAGAAGGCCCAGGAAAGAGAGGCCGGGGTTAGAACGGGAAGGGGGAGATGAAATCGCAAGCAATTGGGAGCTCAGGATGGCAATTAGAGACAAAGGATAGATGCTCAGTGAAATGCTCCCCAAGTCTGCTCTAATTCCATATATGTCCCCTCTCTTTTCATTTGCACTCCTTCTGTTCCCATCCCCTGACCTTTGGTACTTTACCCACCCAGAGCTCCTATTCGTTCTTGACCCCCTTCTCTTTAGTTCCATCCCACTCTGTACTCAAATCCTCATTGGATTCTGCTCTCTCCTCCCCCCCCACCCCTCACCACTCCCCCGCCAACCTCCTCCCACATCCCTCTCTTTGGTTCCATCTGGTCTCAATATCTACACCAGTGGTTTCCAAACTGCCACCCTAAACTCACATTCAATCTTAACCAAGCCCCATGCCACAAGTGCTCTGTGATTAGTGAGGGATTGCTTAAGGTGGAAGGTTTGAAAACCACTGATTTAATCGAATCTAATTGCCTCGTTATTCCAGAGGAAATGGGCCAATGACAATTTTGCTCAAGCAAAGTATTTCAGTAACAATTGGGTCTAGAGCAGTGGTTCTCAACTTTCTCTTCCCTCTCACATCCCACCTTAAGCAATCTCTTACTGATCACAGAGCACTGATGGCATAGGGATAGTTTAAGATGGAATGTGAGTTAAGGGGGGAAGTTGGAAAACCATTGATCTATGCCATCATTCACACCTTATCTTCTATCAGGTTCCAGCACCGGATCCTTGGTCTCGTAATTACTCATTCCCTCCTGTGTGACTTATCTTCCTCCACCTGACCCCTTTCTTTATCTCACCTCTCCCTCTTCCTGGCACCTGCCAATCCCTTGCCACTGTCCCTCATGTTTCACCTCTACCTGATTCACTGCCCATTGCTTTAAAGACTGATGTGTCTTAGAACATAAAACACAGAAATCTACAGCAAAGTACAGGCCCTTCGACCCACATTGTGGGCCAACATAATAACCCACACTAACAATTGCTTAGAATTTACACTCCATTTTTCTCAGTTCATACGCCTCTATAATAGTTGCTTAAAAGGCCATATTGTACATTTCTCCATCAATGTTGCCTGCAGAGCATTTGTGTACCCACCACTCTCTGTGTGAAAGTCCTACCTGTTACATCCTCCTGTACTTACTCCCAAGCACCTTAAAATTATGCACCATGTATTACACTGTCATAACTCATAGGAGCAGAAATAGGCTATTCAGCCCATTGAGTCTACTCCATCATTCAATCATGAGCTGATCCTTTTTCCCATTCAGCCCCATTGCCTGGCCTTCTCCCCCTGACCTTTGATGCCCTGGCTAATTAAGAATCTAACAATCTCTGCCTTAAACACCCCAAATGACCTGGACTCCACAACCACCTGTGGCAGCAAATTTCACAGATTTACCACCTCTGGCTAAAGAAATTCCTCCGCATCTCTGTTCTAAGTGGATGCCCTACAATCCTGAAGTTGTGGCCTCTTGTGCTAGATTCTCCCACCCTGGGGAAAAGCCTCTGTTCGTCCACATGATCAATGTCTCTCATCATCTTGAACACCTCTATTAGGTCACCCCTCATTTTCTGCCTCTGTCTTCTGTAAAGACCGAGTTTATTCAATCTATCCCCCATGAGCCATGCTCTTCAGTCCAGGCAACATCCTTGTAAATCCTGTGCCGTGTTATGATTTTAAGCCCCAGTTTACAGCTACTTAACAAATATTTCTGAAAAAAATAACCATACCTATCTCCTAAAACAAGAAGGGATTCTGAAGTTACCTTTGCGACATAAAGGCATTGTTTGACCTGCTGAGTTTCTTCAGCATGTGTCTATGTTGCACACCAATCTATTCACTTCTTTCAGCTTTAAAATGATCGATGTTGAATATTACTTGCTTCTCACACTTTTTGTTTGTCTGTTGTCAATGAATAATGTTGTCATATTTTGTTGACAGCACCAGGTTTTTGTATAATACCCTTCCAGTGAAGCAAAATATCTGCATAACATAGGTGAATTTATAACCAACAGCAAGAAAATGACCTTGGTGAGTTGAAATTGAGTTTATTTTCAGCAATTATATTACAAGTCCTTGAAGGTTCACATTGACAAATTAACAACAGGATGAATCTCAGTGAGTAATTGGATATAAATCTCCCTGACATGGGAAACAAGAGAGTCCTTAGTTTACTGTCAGCAATGTCACAGAATATTCCATTCCTGATGAAAGATCCTTGACCTGAACCATTAATTCTATTTCTCTTTCTAGAGATGTTTCCTGACCAGCTGCAAATTTCTGATTTCTATTTCAGATTTCCACTATCTGGCACAGGAGATCTGATTCTTTCTGAAACAAAGGAGTTAAAAAAAAAACTACGTATGCAGGTCTAAGCTGGGATATAATAAAAGTGTCCAAGTGATTGTGATTAATGTTGGTTTAGTCTTCTTTTTAAAATTATGAGGCAAATAATGAGAGGAAATCAAACTGTCTTGATGGAGTGCTGTCTCCTGATACTTCTGTGACTATCTTTTGCTTTCTGCACTCTCCAGAATGAAATGAACCTGTGAGCTGTGAATGATAAAAAGCTTTTTCTTTGAAACATCTGAATGTACCACATGAATCATAAGTTATTATCCAACATCACAGGTGTTTGGCCCAATATCTCAGCCAAGATTTCACTAGGCCTTTTTATAGTGGAAAAAAAAGCCAATGTAAAGGCAAATATTCTCCACCTTTACATCGCTTCACTTACCTTGTTGGGAGCTCGAAGGCAGATTCAGGAGGTGAACTCTGCTCCGCCTAGGGGCTATTGTCAGAGGTGGAGCGACTTCACTTCCTCCCTGAAGGCAATGCCACTGAAAGTGGCGGCGAAGAAGTGGGCTGATGACATCGCAATGGCATCATCAGCCTGAGACCTAGGAGCGGGATTTTTTAAATCCTGTATGCCGTAATATAGCTCATTACATTGCTCAGGAGATCTGCCTGAGTCCTACTACTGCTTGAACAGATCTCCACCTGTGCTCTTACCTTCTATTTAGTCGCCATTTTGGGTATAGGCTGCTTTCCTTTCTCGGCGCATATGGATGATGTCACGACAATGGGCAGGGCTACTGAACCACGTGCCCCACCTCCCTCAGCTCTGGAAGTTGGCTCCAGATGCTGCTTCGTGAGAAAGCAATGCTGGATCCGCCTTGTAAGCCTTCTCCATAAAAAGCTAAGTTCAACTTTTTTTCTCTCTTCGTTGAGCTGCCTTCAAGGTGGTGTTACACCATAAAAATGCCTACTGAGACTTGTCCAAAATATGAGTGGAAGAACAACCAAATATTAAGGCGGCATTTTTGGTTAATTGGTTGAAGAAATTATTTTTACATTTTTTAAAAAATTTAGACATACAGCTCAGTAACTGGCCCATGAGTCTGTGCCACCCAATTTATTCCCAATTAACCAACACCTCCTGGTACATTTTGAAAGGTGGGAGGAAACCGGAGCCCCCAGGAAAATCCCTCGCAGACATGGGGAGAAAGTACAAACTCATTACAGACAGTGCTGGATTTGAACCCCAGTCCTGATCACTGGGCCTGTAACAGCATTGCACTAACCACTACACCAGGATATATAACCATATAACCATATACAGCACAGAACAGGCCAGTTTGGCCCTACTAGTCAATGCCAGAACAAATCCCCACCCTCCTAGTCCCACTGACCAGCACCTGGTCCATACCCCTCCAATCCTCTCCCCTCCATGTAATTATCCAGTCTTTCCTTAAATGTAAATAATGTCCTTGCTTCAATCACTTCTGCCGGAAGCTTATTCCACATCCAAACCACCCTTTGCATGAAGAAATTTCCCCTCATGTTCCCCTTATAATTTTCCCCCTGAAATCTCAAACCATGGCCTCTGGTTTGAATCTTCCCCACTCTTAATTGAAAAAGCCTATCCACATTGACTCTTTCTGTCCCTTTTAAAATTTTGAACACCTCCATCAAATCCCCCCCTCAATCTTCTTACATTAAATACAATAGCGAAAACCTACCGGGGACAAACATTACCTAAGTTGATGGAAGGAGAAGGAAAGAAAAGAATGGACTCAGTAGAATTTCTGGTGTATTTTTGTTGAATGACAACATTGTCTGACTAGCTTAATGCAACCTAGATTGTATACCTAAAATGGATGAGAGGGGGGTTGGGGGGTGGCTTGGGAGGAGGGAGGGGGGGTGGAGAAAAAGTCACTGTATATGTGTGAAAAAGAAATAGTGTATATCATGGCTAATGTGATTTATGGTGTGATAAATAAAAAAATAAAAAATAAAAAAATAAAAATAAAAAAAAATCTTCTATACTCCAGAGAAAGAAGCCCCAGGCTGCTCAACCTTATAAGTAATCTGTGCAAAAATTCTAAATTTAATGATGAAGAGAGTTTATTGTCATATCCATATATACAATGCACAGATGCACCAAATTTCTCATTTGCTTACTTACTTGCCCTATCCTTAAGGACCCAGGCCATGTCCTCACTGCTACCATCAGAAAAGAGATGCAGGAGCCTGAAGACAAACACCCAATGTTACACAAACGAGTAACTTCCCCTCCACCATCAGATTTCTGAATGCACAATGAACCACAAACGCTTCCTCACTTCTCTTTCCTTTTTCACTAATTTATTCATTTATTTGAAAAAAAGTGTCATTTAGAGCAATTTTGCACCTGTGCTGCTGCCATAAAACAAGGAATTTTGTGACATGTTCTAATACTGATTCACACAGGTACAACAACAATTGTATAACTTAGATTACTACATGTGCCAAATCAGAAATAGAGATAATAAATATAACAGGATAGATAAATAAATATTCACAGTTGCAGTTGGTGCAAAAACACAGGTGATTCTTCAATTGTGCAGATGGCCTGAATTGAACAGCACACAATTTTTTTGCAACCTTACCAGGGTTATATAGTCAGAAAATTGACCATAGCCTCTGGTAATGGATGAGGATTTGTAGAAGATCTGAGGAAGGATTGAAAATCCAGGTTAGTTGGAGTCAGGAACACGCTGCATGAGGAAGAGGTAATACAAAAATTCTTGGAGCAATAATTATCCAAATGAACACTTGAATCGACACATGCAAGGCGATTGACCAAATGGTGGTAAATGGGATTAGTACAGATGGAGTGAAATACAGAAGTCTACAAATGCTGAGATTAATGTCAAAATACTAAACTGCTCACAGAACTCAACAAGTTTGCAGCATCCATAGGAGGTAAAGATACATCACCAACGTTTTGGGCCTGAGCCCTTCTTCAAAGTGTGAGTAAAAAGCAAGTGCCTGAATAAAAAGGCTGAGGGGGGGGGGGGGGGTGTATGGGAAGAAAAAGGAAAGAACAGGGGGAGGAGCAAAGCCAACAAGGCAAAAGGCTACAAGTGGACATGAATAGGAGGACACCAGATGAAAGGTGAAAATTTATCCCGGTGGGGGGGGCTAATGGAAACTGAAGGTCAATATTATTGCCATCTGGGTGGAGGGTGCCTGAAGGAATATGTATAGAGGGATATTTGATGGTTGGCATGGAAAGAACGGTAATGTGAATGAACTTTTTCTCTGTGCTGCATCAGAATGTCGCTGATAATTAAGGCAACGAAAATGGAACTATGAAGCATGTTTGTTTCATGGGCAAAGAGAAAGAAGGAAAGAGCCCCATTCCTGTCCATCTGGGCAAACTCACACAGTCACAGGGAGTCAGCACAACTCCATGCAGGCAGCATCTTCATGCCTCTGAGAGGTGAGGAGGGGGCCACTGTGCCATTGATACACTCGTCACCAATTATTCTTGTGGATACAGTGAGATGGAGACACAAAACAAAATGTTCTAATAATGGTAAAACATTTATTGCCATACACAAAACTGCCATGTTCAAATCCTTGGAATTATACTTGTAACTGCAGAATCAAAATCAGGTTTATAGTCATGAACATGCCAAAAAAAATTGTTTTGCGGTAGCAGTTTGGTGCAAGACAGGTGCAAATTTGTGATAAATTACAATTCCTAAATAAAAGATTAAAATAAATGAATAATTAATGCAAAAAAAGAGAAAAGTGAGGTAGTGTCCATAGGTTCATTGTCCATTCAGAAATCTGATGACAGAGGGGACGAAGCTGTTTTGTAAGTTGGGTGTCCTGGTCCTTCTTCCTGATTGTAGCAGTGAGAAAAGGGCATGGCATAGGTACTTAGTAAGGAGAAAAAAATACAATTACAATAGTAAGTATCAAATTTCTGTATGGATGGAGATAATAAATATAAAATGAAGATAATAAATATTCACAACTACAGCAGTGCCAGGAAAGTAATTACTAAAATTAATTGTTAAAAGTAAGCATCTTGGTGTATGTGTACATTGTACAGTGTGTATGTCAATAAACCTTATCATTATCCCTCACAGCACCAGAGTAAATCCTGAATTCTGATGCTGTCTATGTGGAGTTTGCACATTGTCTTAGTGACTGCATGCATTTATTCTGGATGCTCCAGTGTCCTCCCACATCCCACATTATTTGGCCACTCTTGATTACCTCTGGCATGTTGGCAAATAGCAGGACCTGAAGGAGCTGGAGGGGACTTGATTCCAGTTGGGGAAGAGCAGATAAAATTATTAGTGGGGAATTAAATTGCTCTGTGAGCCAGACCAGACTCAACAGAGCAACTGGTGCCTTCCGAAGTTACATGGAAATAGGATACTGGGATCTGAGTGACAGGATCCAGGCATTCCCTGACAGTTTAAACTAATAGCCTGTAGTTTTGCCACCCTCTGCAAATGGGTCAAATCCACAAGATGGCCTGGTAAAGACTTATTCTTAACAGAAGCTTGTGCTGACCTAGAAAAGTTGCAGTCTCTCAGGACACAGAGAGGAAGGAAAATCAATAGACTTCACAGGCATTGGCCTGTTCTGGAAATTCTGTAAATGAAGGGAGGCCTCAGGCCTATTAAAGAAAGAGTGCAGCGTGCAGGGAACTGATGCGTTTCTGAGATGGGGAGGGCACAACTTGAAGGGGATGAGAGGATAGTGGTGTTTCAATGGTCTTCCTTTATGGTTGAGGTTATGGGTTTGGGAGGGACTGTTGGAAAAAGCAGGATGAGTCACGGGTCAGCCCCAAGACTGCAACAAAATGTCAGAGATTTGGTATACTACTTCGTGTCCCACCTGCCAATCTCCCTTTCCATCATTTACAATGCAGATGCCGGGGGTTGATGAAACACTGCCCATTTTCCTGGTTAGTACAGCATAACCAACTGAAAAACCTCACAAAGATTAGCGTATACAGAGCCGTTGTCATACCCACACTCCTGTTCGGCTCCAAATCATGGGTCCTCTACCGGCATCACCTACGGCTCCTAGAACGTTTCCACCAGCGTTGTCTCCGCTCCATCCTCAACATTCATTGGAGTGACTTCATCCCTAACATCGAAGTACTCGAGATGGCAGAGGCCGACAGCATCGAATCCACGCTGCTGAAGATCCAACTGCGCTGGGTAGGTCACGTCTCCAGAATGGAGGACCTTCGCCTTCCCAAGATCGTGTTATATGGCGAGCTCTCCACTGGCCACCGCGACAGAGGTGCACCAAGGAAGAGGTACAAGGACTGCCTAAAGAAATCTCTTGGTGCCTGCCACATTGACCACTGCCAGTGGGCTGATATCGCCTCAAACCGTGCATCTTGGCACCTCACAGTTTGGCGGGCAGCAACCTCCTTTGAAGAAGACCGCAGAGCCCACCTCACTGACAAAAGACAAAGGAGGAAAAACCCAACACCCAACCCCAACCAACCAATTTTCCCTTGCAACCGCTGCAAACGTGTCTGCCTGTCCCGCATCGGACTTGTCAGCCACAAACGAGCCTGCAGCTGACGTGGACATTACCCCTCCATAAATCTTCGTCTGCGAAGCCAAGCCAAAGAAGAACAGCATGAACAACCCTCAATGCACTTCACACCATGCATGTTGTAAATGGTTCTCATTGTGCCATCTTGTGTCAGTGGTGGAAGGTTGTGGTGAATGTCAGTCAGGGAGATTGCTTCATCCTAGATGGTGTAATTAACCATATAACCATAACCTTATAACCATTTACGGAGCAGAAACAGGCCATGTTGGCCCAGTGAGAATGGTTGGTCACGAGGAGAAAGGTCCACTTGAATAGTTAAAAAGGTGAGCCACTTCTCCAAATAGCCAGATTCTGACCTACTGTTGCAGCCATGGTATGATTAATTGCGCAACATCCCCTCTCCAGGATGTTCATAGTGAAGGCATTGAGTTAATGATACCAGTTAATGTCAGGGATAGGCTTAGACCAGCCTTTCTCAATGTTTATTTGGCTTTAGTACCCTTAGGACTCTGCTCAAAATATATGGGCCCCCTTCCCTGTGAAGCAGTCAACTTTTAGTTTCTTTCACACTACCATTTACATAAAAAATTGTTGCGTGAGGTGAAAAGAAAACAAGGCTTTAACTTAAATGCACTGTGGCCCTGAGGGTAGGGTGGGGAGGGGGGGGGAGTGGGGGTAGAGTATGACTGGCTTACACTTCTTCTTGTTGGAGATGTTTATTGGTTCGGCAAAGGATTGATGAGATTTTCAGAAATTTTGGCTCTGGCAAAGCACAAACTTGACACCGGTGAGCAGAGCCATAATTTATTATCATGAAAAAATGTCACAAAATTCTTTGTCATGGCAGTAATACAATGCAAAAATTGCTATAAATTAAATTTTCAAAAATTAGTGCAAAAGAAGAGAAAAAAGTGAGAGAGTGTCTGTAGTTCATTGTCCATTCAGAAATCTGATAGAAGTGGGGAAGAAGCTGCTTTTCTACCTCACCTTCAGACTCCTGTACCTCCTTCCTTCCTGATGGTAGAAGTAAGAAGAGGGCATGTTCTGGGTGGGTGAGGGCCCTTTCTTGAGACACCACAACTTGCAGATCTCCTTGGAATGAAGACTGATGCCCAAGATGATATTGGCTGAGTTCACAACTCTCTGTGGTCATTTCGTCCTATGCATTGGCACCTCCATACCAGACAGTGATGCATCCAGTCAGAATGATCTCCTTGTACCCCTGTAGAAATTTGCAAAAGTCTTTGGTGTTATACTCAATCTTCTCAAACTCCTCATGAAGCATAGCTGCTAGTGAGCTCTTTTCGTGATTGCATCAACATGATGGCCGCAGGATAGATCTTCAGGGATGTTGACACCCAGGTATTTAACATTCTTAACCCATTCCATTGCTGAGCCCTTGATGAGGGCTGGTTTGTGTTCTCCTGATCTTTCCCTCCTAAAGTCAACAGTCAGTTCCTTAGTTTTGCTAACACTGAGTGCAATGTTGTTGTGGCATCACTCAACGTTAGCAAACTAACAGGTTACTAGTGAGTAAGTGTCACTTGATAGCATTGCCAACAGAAACATCCACCACTTTGCAAATGAATTGTCCTAGAGTAGGCAGTAATTAGTGGAATTGGATTTGTCCTGCTCATTTTGAACAGGATATACCCGGGCAATTTTCCACATCGTCAGGGGATGCCAGCTACTTCTGAAGTGTAAATCTTCCAGCTGTGATGTGCTCTGCTCCCTGAGTGTGTGCTCCCAGCTGCTGCTTGATGCCACTTGTAGAGAAGCAAATGTCTGAAGACTGGTTCCTGTGCTGACATGTATCTGAGGAGGGGTATCTCTCAGGCGAAGGGGTTTTCTACTGCTGTACGTTGCTATAAACTTGGATTGAATTAATGGATGGCACCGTTAGCACAATGCTATTACAGCACTAGTGACCTGGGTTTGAATCCACTGCCGTCTGTAATTAGTTTGTACATTCTCCTTCAGGTATTCCAGATTCCTCCCAAGTTCTAAAGACATATGCGGTTAATTGGCCATATTTGGGCAGCATGGGCTGGTAGACTGGAAGGGCTTGTTGCTGTGCTGTATCTCTAAAACGTTTCAAAATTATATTGACCTGTAACTGTGGCAACCTAACCAATTGAGCGATGATACTTTCTGGGCATGCTCAGATTTACACACTGTATTTTGAAGGTAACATGTGCAGAAGGCCGATATAATGGATATATAACAACATAGCATAAGGATGACATTACTTAGAACACTACAAACATAACCAGAAAATTCAGAAAAAATAAGCAGGTCAGCCATTTCTGTGGGAAGGGAAACAGAATTAAGGTCTAAGGATGGAGACCCGAAGGTGGAACAAAAGAAAAGACAAATGAAGCTTATAAAGCCACAGAGAGTTGGACAGGAGAGTAAAACAGTGGGGATAATCTGTAAACAAGGTTAAATGGTCATCCCATTTGCCTGTGTTTAGCCCATATCCCTCTGAACCCTTCCTGTCCATGCATCTGTCTACATGTCTTTCAATCATTGTAATTGTACTTGCATCTACCACTCCTCTGGCAGCTCATTCCACTCACCCGCCACTATCTCTGTGAATTAATTGTCCCTCGGATCTTTGTTAACTTTTCCCCCTCTAACCTTAAATCTTTGCCTCTTTTTTTAGACTTCCCTACCTTGAAAAAAAAAGAGCATGACTCTTCACTTTAACCGTGCCTATCTTAACTCCATAAACTCTGTAAACTCACCCGTCAGGCTCCTATAATCCAGAGAAGAAACCTCCAGCCCATTCAGCCTCTCCTTATAGCTGAAGCCCGCCAGTTCTGTAGCATTCTTATGAATTGTTCTGGTCTGGTTACTTTATGCCTCAGAGACAAATGAATTCTGCTACGGATGACCATTGAATGAAATAGCCTTTGATAGCTCACACCGTGATCTTCAATGGAATTCAACAGTTTGTAGGCTAGCTCCAATTCATGATACAATTTCATGGTGTTCCCAGACTAATCCTGATGCTGAGTTAAAGCATGAGATCCTAGAAGGTTTCAGCAGTGCTGCTCATAAAAGAATACAAAGTGGCAGAGAGATTTGCTGAGTGAGTTTCAGGCAATGGGGCTTTTGTGAAGAAAACCTAGCTATCAATAGAGGAGGAGGATGTATAAGATATCAGAGTCAATGAAATCGATAAAGTTCATGTTCAAGTTTATTGTCACATGGACCAACATGTAGTGATAAAGTTCTTTTGTGAGCAATCCAGTTAGACATCTCATATGTAGTAAATAAGCAGGACATATTAGAGAAAAATGGAAGTGATGGTCAAGAAAATACACACACATATCTACTTTCTCAGATAACTAAGGAAGTTTGGCATGTCCCTCAATAACTTCTGGAGATGCACCGTTGAAGGCAAGCTTTCTGGATGTATCACATTGTGGCACAGGAGCTGCTCTTCTCGACATCAGAAGAAGCTACAAAGGTGGTGAATGCAACTCAGAACATCACACTCCCCCTCCTTGGACTCCATCTACATCTCTTGCTTCTTCAAAAGGGCAGCCAACATTTCCCGGACACATGCTCTTCTTCCTTCTCCAATTGGGGAGAAGGCTCAAAAGAATAAAAATATGCACCAACAGTTTTAAAGATGGTTTCTTCTCCACAGCTCTCAGGCTCTTGAATAAAATACACATCAGTGCTTTTATGCTTTTATGCTGACCTTGCTTGGTGCTAACTTACCTTTCTTTTCAGTGCTATTTTGATACTCTGTAAATTGTGCTCTTTAAAACCATGGGTGTTAGAGATAACCTCAATGTTCAATGTGAGAATATTGTCATACTTGAGTAAAATTTTCAAGAATGAAAATTCAAGGCAGAAAAATTGTTAATAAATATCGAAGAATAGATAAATACATCTCCAGGGAAAATACCCAGACCTATCCAGCCTCTCCTTCTGACTTAAGCTCTCCTGTCCTGGTCACACCTCTATGAATCTTTTCTACACCCTTTCCAGCTTAATGATTGCCTTTCTTGTTTTTACCCAAACTGGCCAAATCTGCTCTTAAGATTATCCATTGATAATATCAATTCTGTTTTTCTCTCTCCATGGATACTGCCTAACCTGTTATGTATTTCTTGTTTTTATGCTTTTGGTTATTGTACTTAGCAACAACTTTGACCTGGATTTCATAGCTTTCTTGTTTGTTTTCTGTTCCCAATGACCATTTTTTTCTCTTTTTTTTAAACTTTATTTATTTGAAAAATTGTTACTAATCATACAAAATACAGTCCACAACAAGATTTATATATATATATTTTTAAATTAAGAGTAAAAAAAAATAAAAATAAGAAACCCAACCACCCCCCAACCCCTTCAGCCAGCTCTCTTAAAGAGAGCCAAAGAAATATATAAAGAAAAACTAAAAAAAAATAAATCAAGGTACATAAAAATGCATAAACAAATAAAGAATTTTTCAGCAACATCAAAATGCTCTTTCAATTGAGTAAAAGAAAGAAACTGACCTTCTGCAAAACAATCCTGCAATATTTTTAAACCCTTCAAGTCCCAATTCTTTAAATGACTATTAAATAATGAAAAAGGAATAAGCTGATTATTATATAATGGCATTAAAATAGATAGTTTACCTTTTGATCCTATAATCTTACTCTTTTTTGCCCATAGCATCAATAGATGTTTTAATATTGGCACATTATACTCCGATAATAAATTTATATTCCACCGAAATATAAATTGATGTCTTGCAGTTTCAGAAATGCATGCCATCTCAACTTTAGCCCAACTTGGAGACCAATCCAAGTCCATCAAACCACTAATAAATTTGAGTTGGGCTGCTTCATAAAAATTCTGAAAGTGAGGTCATTGCAATCCACCTAGTGTGTACTTCCAAGTAAGTTTATTTAATGCCACCCTTGGTAATTTACCTTTCCAAAAAAATTCCCGAGTGACTTTATTTAAATCCTGAAAAAAGTTCCTTATAAGAGAACATGGTATTGATTGAAACAAATATTGGATATGTGGAAAAATATTAATTTTAATACAATTAACCTGGCCAATTAAAGTTAACAGAAGGTCTTTCCACTTAATTAAGTCTGCTTTTATCTTTTTCAACAATGGAACATAATTTAATTTATATAAAGATTGATACTCAGTATTCACAATTATTCCTAAATATTTAATTTTATCCGATCATTTCAAATTAATAACATTTTTATAAACTGAATAATCTCCTTCACCTACTGGTAAAATTTCAGTTTTATCCCAATTAACTTTATATCCAGATAATTATATGTACTTTAATAAACATTCCTGTAAATGTGGCAAAGATTGTTCTGGATTTGTTAATATATATCAAAACATCATCTGCATATAAATTAATCTTACACTCTTCATCCAGAATTCTCAACCCTTGTATCTGTTTATTTGCGGTATTAATTGAGCTAATGGTTCAATGACCAATGCAAATAGGACTGGTGACAATGGACAACCCTGTCGAATAGAACGTGTCAATTTAAATGACAAAACCTGTCAATTTGTCACCACCCTAGCAGTTGGGTTTGTATATACAGCTTTATCCCAGCCAATAAAAAAGGAGCCAAATTTAGATTTTTCCAAAACCTTAAACAAAAAATTCCATTCGACCCTATCAAAAGCTTTTTCCGCATCAAATGCAACCTCCATTGGATGGTTGGGTTGCTGTCGATATGTGTTGATCAAACTAATTAATCGAAGAAGGTGATCTGAAGCATGTCTATTTTTAATAAAACCTGTTTGGACTACATGTATCAATTTAGGTAAATATTTAGCAAGCCGATTTGCTAACAATTTAGCTATTATTTTATAGTCCACATTCAAGAAGGAAATAGGTCTATACGAGGACACCTTTAACGAATCTTTATCTTTCTTTGGAATTACAGTAATTAAAGCAGTAGAAGAAGATTCTGGAAACTCATAATATTCAGTCACTTGTTGTAATACCTCCCCAAACACAGAGGATAAATCTTCATAAAAAAACTTTATAAAATTCCACTGAAAACCCATCATCACCTTGTGTCTTATCATTAGGCATTTCCAACATAATGGTCCAAATTTATAGGTCTATAAATGGAACTTCCAAATCTATAATATCCTCTTCTTCTAATGCTGGTAACTTTAATGTAGATAAAAAAGAATTGTCCTGTCTCCCCTCAGAAATATATAATTTTTTATAAAAGGAATAAAACTGTTCATTGCTTTCCTGAGGTTTATAAGTAACTTGAATTTTTTTTAACAGCATTAATAACCCTTGAGGTCTGTTCCTTCTTTAACTGCCACCCAAGTACTTTATGTGCCTTCTCACCCCACTCATAATATCATTGCTTAGTTCGATTAAGTAAACATTCAAATTGATAGGTCTGTAACATATTATATCGCAGTCAAACCTATTTTCTGATCTTCTGTCACTCCCTTCTGAAATTCCTTCTCCAGTTCATCAATCTGCTTTTCTAATTCAAGACTTTCAGCCATATACCCTTTCTTAACTTTAGTAGCATAACTAATTATTTGTCCTCTTAAATAAACTTTTAAAACATCCCATAATACAAAATGACTTTTAACTGAATTAGCATTTTCAGTTAAGAAAAAAATCATTCTGTTTCTTAACAAAAGTAACAAACACAGGCTATTCCAACAACATTGTACTAAACCTCCATCTATAGGATGAATGTACTACATCCAAACTTACATAAGAAAACAAAATAAAGAATGATCTGATAGAACTCGACTCTTATAGTCTGCCTGCAATACCTTTCCTTGTAAATGTGCCGATATTTTAAAAAAATATATTCTAGAAATGGAATCATGTCAGGAAGAATGGAAAGAAAAATCTTTCTCTGTAGGGTTAATCCTTCTCCAAATATCTACCAAATTTAAGTCTTTCATTAAAGCCCCAATTTGTATTGCCATCTTTGATTTTCTAATACATTTTGGGGATTTATCCATCAATGGATCCAAAACACAGTTAAAATCTCCCCCAACTAGACTATTTTCATTAGCTTGACTTAGTAACAAAAAAGCGTCTGAAATAAAACATACATCATCTACATTAGGTGCATTGATATTAAGTGAGGTCCAAAGTTTAAAACCCTCCTAGCATTCCCCTCTGCAGTCTATAACTCAAAAGATAGATTCTTATGAACTAAAATCGCTACACTTTTTGCCTTAGAATTAAATGAAGAAGAAAAAACATGACCAACCCAATCTCTTTTCAATTTCAAATGTTCTTTTTCAGTCAAATGTGTTTCTTGTAAAAAAGCAATATCAATTTTCATTTTCTTGATATAAGCTAAAACTCACTTTCACTTAATTGGATTATTTAATCCCTGAATATTAAAAGTTGCAAATTTCAAACTAGACATTTTAGTAAACTAACAATATAATCACTTAATACAAAAAGTCATTCTCCTACTGATAAACAAAATCTACTCTCCCTCCCCTAATATTATAAAAAAAGTTGATATAAAAAAGAATATAATTAATTCCCCCCTAAAAACAAGTGAAAAAAAAAACACCCAAAGATAGTAATTCCCTAAAAAACTGAATGTGGTACACCCCACCAGTGGCAGATGACTATCAAAGATATCAGTGCCATCCACCTCCCCCCAGCCAGAAATACAATATCTATAATAATGTAATTCAACATCATAGAGATATTCAGCCCTGGGACTCCAGTCCCAAAGATTGCCATAAAAGACCTTCAACACAGCAGGGTATCAAAAAGCAAATTTATATAGTTTCCGCCACAGCACATCTTTGGCCAAATTGAACTCATGTCGACATCTGATAATTTCTTGATTCAAATCAACATAGAAGAAAACTCTATTATTCTGATTCATCATTGGAGATTGACTTTGTCCTCCCTTCTGTTCCGCCAACCGTAAAATCTTTTCTCTATCCTGATAATTCAGGCACCGAATTAAAACTGCTCGTGATGGTTGATCCGGTAACAATTTCCTTCTTAACGCTCAATGTGCCCTTTCCAATACTAAACCACCTGGAAAGAACTCTTTACCCAACATCTCAGGGATGCAGTCCTTAAAAAATTTATTGGATCTGCACCTTCAATATCTTCCAGAAGGCCCACAATTTTTATATTATTTCTCTGGCTTTGATTTTCCAAGGAATCAATCATTTTCAATAATTCTCCCTTCTGAATACCCCAATTCACGAACAAATCTTCCACTTTCTCTATTTTATCTTTATTATGTACAACTTGCTCTTTACATTCAGAGAAAGATGTCTCAAGCTTTCTAAAATTTCCTGTACTACATCTACTGAAGTAAGGCATTTATTAACATCTCTATTAAGCGTAGATAGATCTTCAGACATTGTAGATTGCATTTGGGTCATTTGATGAGACATAGTATCCATATAGTAAGCAATCCCTTCCAGCACAGTAAAAATAGAGTTCAGTCCGGATTCCAGTGCCACATCTTGAGACCCATCTTCTAGAAGGTCCTCCTCAAGTTGTTCCTGTGAACTAGCTATGAAAAGTAAGTCCTCTTCTTGTTCCATCATTGTCAGGCCTTTTCCCATGCCGCTGCAGGTCTGAACACCTGACAAAGGCACCCCAACCACATTGGGGCACTGCTGCTCGGGCCCCCCCTGCAGCCCACACACGTTCCAATAAATCACGGACCCTGGAAGCACCACGCATGCCCAGCAGTGCCAGGGACTGCGCAGGGGCAGTCTCCAGCACCTTCCTGCATGTCCCTGACCCCCCCCCCCCCCCCGATGGCAGCGCAGGCCCAAGGGTTCTTTGTTTCGTCAGATCGCCCATGCACCCGACATCGCGAACGCGCAGGTCAACGTCAGTCAATTTCTTCAACAAGTCGGCACCGTCTTGCGGAGACAAGACCAGTGCCGGCGTAATGTTTAACCTGGCTGGAATTTTCTGTGGCTTGGAGGTTCCAGATGGCAGCTCCGTGGTTCCAGCTGGACAGGTAGGCCTCAGTTCTTCAGCACTTTTAAAAAGTAGTTTTTTCTATAGTTGAGCTTTAGGTTTTTTTAATATTAGCCACCATTATAGACAACTAATATACTTAGAAATAGAAATATAATGTTTATATACTTAGATTAAAGTTTAGAAATGGGTGTTTAAAAAAACTGGCTGGGGAGGATTAGGACCGCACATCTGCCCTCTATGCCATCTTGCCATTCACCCCCCATGACCATTTTCATTGTCGACTAGCCACGTGGCTATATACCCAGTGGTATCATCTTAGCAGCCACAGCCTCAATATTTCAAAGACATTCCCCTTGTCCTATCCCTCTCTGCACAGCTCTTTTGCAACCACAACTTCTGTGACCTGTTTCCCTTTCACAGATGAAGCTTGAACTGTTGACTATTTTCAGCATTTTCATTCTTTATTTTCCCAGTGCCAAAATTACATATTATGTGTACTTCAAATTCCATTTTCAATCAAACTGCGAACACATTATGTACTTCACATTTTTTCTGAAGGTTTTCTACAGGGTTGCAGTGAGTGACAAATGGATTTGCTATTAATAAAACACATTCCAGAAAATAGAACTATATGTACTTTATCATCTGCAACCCATGATATACAATCAGTGAACGATTGTTTCTCACCCTGTGTTTTTTGTTGCAACTGTATTAAATTGAGATGATCCAAAATTACCTCTTTCTCTCTTGAAGTAAATTGTAATTGAAAACCTCATTAACCTGACTAGATTCTTCTGGCGCTTGCCTCAAGAACTTATCCAGTGTGATGTGCTATTTAACTACAGGTTGACTTCCATTCCAGTGAAAAGATATGGGTAACAATTGTTCTACTCAACAGCAATATCGGCCTAATCATCTCTATGTTAGAGCCTTTTGAACAATTGAATAAATAAAATGGGCTGCAATCGGCAGATAAGGTGAGAGTAAATGATAAAAGCCTGAAAAATGAAGATAAAAAATATATTTTATTTAAGCTATTGCAACCATCCTGTTTATTTATACAATGGTATTCATCTATTAAGGAGGAGATTAAGGCAAATTAATCCTTGTGCTATCTTGTTTCACCTTCCTGCCAAAAGAAGTCTATCTCCTGTAGTTTACCGATGTGTTAGGTTGGAAATGATGGATTATTAGTATTGGCTGGGCTCGTGTAGAAAACTAAAGGTCTTCCAATTGTTTGCAAGAAAATAATGCTTCTTCCCCTCCAGCCAGAGGAGAGTACAGGGAGCAATGTTACTTATTGGACGTTAGTCGGATCAGACATGATTGGTGCACAATAGCCCTTTTTCCTCTGGCATCCCAGTTAATTGCAGGATAGGAAACTGTTCATGCCGTTTTCACTGGGCCACCTTTAACCGGGACACTGACTGCTTTTCCACTGAACAGACTCATCTCTGGGGATTGGAGAGTCCACCTTTGAATGGAATCGAACGGATGGAAGTTGTACATTTTCCAATGATTTGGATGATCCTTGGCTGATGCCAAGGATATGAGTAGGGGTAGAGGCCGTCAATCCCTGGCGTCATTTGACGCCAGTGTGATGATTGTTTACCTTTTCCACTGGACCCTGTTAATTGTTAATTCCTGGGACAAAGCACTAGTGGAAAAGGAGCTAATGTATCATTGTGTATCAATCATATCTGACCTGACTAAAGTCCAATAAGTAACACTGCTCCCTGTACTCTCCTCTAGCTGGAGGGGAAGAAGCCAAAAAGAACAGTTATAAAATGATAATTGAGATGATGGTAATTTCTTTTTTAACTGGCAGAACAGCGAAAGAAAGTTCTTCATGACATTTTCAAAGAAAATTAAGTTTCTCTTTTGAAACGTTACATTTTCCAGAGAAGTAACTGGAACTAAATCGGTATCTCTTCCACAGAACCAGCACACTTGTAATAGACTGAGCGGTTTGTTTTTTTGTGCAGTTTGGTTCAAGGAGATTAGGATGTACTGAATGGGCCAATTAAATCTGGTGACTTGACTCACAAAATGTGAAGATTTACCAGTTTACTGCGTGGACCATTGAATCAGATAACTTTTTTTTAAACTATCCCCACAATACTAATTTTGCTTCAAATCTTTTGGACATAATCTTGTGGTGGATTAAATTCAGGGTTTCCTAAAATGCCCTGAGAGGAGAATAACAAAGATGCTGAAATCCTGAGCAAACAATGAGCTGGTGGGGAGACAGCTGATAAAAAACGATGGTCCTTGCTGTTTCTGCTCTGGCAATTGTGGCTCAAGATAATAGTGATCAATTCGATGCTGCCTTGACTGCATACTCACTGTCTTGACGTGGACAAGGCTAAGGGCCAGTTAGTCTCGTCCATCATTGGGGTTCATACTGTTCATCCTCTGGAAGGATATTCAAGCTCATGTTAATACCATCTCTTAAAGCCACTTCATTAGGCAGGCTATGTTGATCACATGCCCAACACAAGCTTAACACTCTACTCCAAGCTCCGTCAGGAAAGAAAGATCCAGAATAACAGAGGAAAAGATTTGTGAATACTCTGGAAGCCTCTTGGGGGAAATAAAAGATTGCAATATTCGGACTGACTCAAAATTCACAGTTCAAAGTTCAGATTTATTGTCAGAGTACATACATGATATGACATACAAACTCGAGATTCTTTTTTCCTGCAGGTGAGGCAGAATTATCACTTATTGGTAGTGCAAAAGATTGTACACCCGAAGATAATTATACATGTAAACAAATAAAGAAATGTAAACAAACCGACTGGAATACAGAGAGAAAGAAATGAGTTTGTTGTTAAGGAATATGATGGTGGAGGGGTAGCAGCTGTTTATGAACATGGTGAAACAAACTTTGTGGCACCTATACCTCTTTCCTGAAGGTAGCAGCAAGAATAGAGCATGTGTCAGGTGATGTGGATCCTTGATGATTGCTGCTGCTCTCCGATGACAGTGTTCCCTGAAGATACTCTCAATGGTGGGGGGGGGGGTTCCCTGTGATGACCACTCCTTGGAATCTCTCACCCATGAGCATTCGGTGTGGAGAAGGAGCAGTTGGAGGGTACTGAGAACCTTGAGTCCATGCATAGAAGCCCTGTGTAAACATTGGACGGAGCACATTGCCTCAGAAACTCTCTACTTGCCACCTTCCCTGGCACCACCTGAAAGTATCTATGAGCCCCATGTTAGTCTCAACAAGCCTCTCAACATTCCCCCAGAACCAGTGAAAGTAAGTCTAACCAGAAGAAACCAACCGATTAACCAATAAATTTAACTCATATTGGTTAGGAGCCTTTTCACTGATCATTCTGAATTACCTTCAGGCTCCCAGTGAATTTAACAAAAGAAAACTGGTTTTCAATAATCTTGACATGCATTACAGTCAAATACTCAACTTCTCAAAACAGAGAAATGATAAATAAAGCATATTCCATAAAGAGTGGAGGAATGAGGAGATGGGTAGGGTTAAAATAATTTTTCCCCTCTGTTGTTCATTTTGATCACAACCTATTTTGAAATAATGTAAATATGAACAACAAAAATGTGATTGGAAATGGGAAAGAAGAGAATCCAAATAACATCAGAAGAATTTCAGTCATTATCATTGTTTCCTTCATTCAAAAAGTTGGTGGATTCAACATCTAGACCGATGCTCTGGTGTGACACCAAATAAGTTATTCAAAATTAGACATATCTTGGGCAAGGATGAGGATAAGAGCAAGAGCAGAGATCTCCTTGGTGACCTCGATAATATTTACCACTACTAAAATTCTGAGCAGGTCCAGCTGTTGGAACTAAGCAAGTCAGGCAGCATCTGTGAAGGCAAAAGAATAGTTGATATTTTAGATTGAGACTCTGCATCAGAATATCTTTCTACCTCCACAGTGCTGCCTTGCCCACCTAATTCTCCAGCATCCTGGAGTGTTTTTGCTACAGAATACAGCATTTACAGACTTGTGTCTCCAAAACAGGTTGTCTGCTTGCTTCTATGCAAACCTGGTGGGGGAACTCAGCAGGTCACGTAGCATCCATAGGAAGTAAAGGGTAACCAACATTTTGGACCTGGGTCCTTTGTAAGGAATGACAAATCTTTCATTTGTTGGCTACCCTTTAGTTGCCGTGGATGCTGGATGATCTGCTGTTTCTCCAGCATATTTATATACTGTCATTGAACCCGGAATCGGTAGATTTTCTTGCTTAATCGTTTGCTTGGTTCTGCTGTGGGATGTGGGAGAGTGGCAGCAATCATGAAGGATCCACACCACCCAGAACATGCTCCGTTTTTTGCTGCTGCCATCAGGAAAGAGGAATAGATGTCCCACAAAACCCATACCACCTGGTTCTGGAACAGCTGCTACCCCTTTACCATCAGACTCTTAAACAACAAACTCAATCAGAGTCTTATATAAGGACTCTTATGTTGTAGATTATTTAGAATTGAATATTAATTTTCTGGACTGCACAGTTCGTTAGCAATTCCTTCTTTGTTTGCATTTCTATCTTTTGCATATATATATTTTCTTGAGTACAGCTGTTTGGCATTCCTGATAATTCTACCTGGCCCACCGGAAAGAAAATCTCAGAGTTGTATGTGATCTCATGAATGTACTCTGACAATAAATCTGAACTTTGAATCTTTGATCAAAGTGATCACTGAGTTTCCTTCGTTTCAAATGAACGTGATTATTCACAAAACACTCTGAAGCACCCTGAAGTTATGAAAGGCTCAACACAAATGCAATTTTTTTCTTTTCCTTTGCACCTTCACAGAATTACTCCTGTAAGTACAGACCTCTTGAAACGTTGCAGTGGGTACATTCGCAGGGTGTTGCAAAAGGAGGTCAAATGACAAATTAGCAGTGATTTTGGCACTTCCCACTCGGCTTAAAGCTGACAGGTGACCAATTAAAATTAGTCCTGTTGCTTTCATACCCAGGAGACTTAGAGATGATGGGTTCCAATTTTTGCCTGCATTTCTGAGGAGGCGGTCTGGACTCATTTAAAGAGAGTGGCCACCTTATTAACCACTGTGAATCAGTTAAACCAAATGCATTAGAGTGAATCATCACTCAACTCCCACACAACAGTGGCAGCTCAATGAGAATCTCTCTCAAAGCCAATGCAAGTTGATCCCGCAAGACTGAAGCATAAATCCAGGGCAGTGAGGAGGTAATGCTGCATTGTTGGGAATTAAGTGTTTGTGAGGGTGAAATGCATTATTTCAGCAATAAAAGGGTTATGATATGAGTAGCATTTGACAGACTGTGCTCATTGGAATTTAGGAGAATGAGGAGGGTGTATTGGGAAGGGTTGTGGCTGTCATGTGACAACACTGCCCCCTACCTAGTTGGAGGACACACCAGCTGCCAATCAAGGTTTGGTTCTGCCCAGCCTATTAGTGCACACCTTGCTGTTGGACACATGTCAATTACCTGGACTCCACTCTCCAGCATGCCTGTACTTGGCCTTGAGCCATTGGCTGTTATAATTAGATTAATCCTCCTGCCACTGCTATTGGCCCCCAGTAAATGATGTGGGCTTGTCCCTCCAGCACTATGAAGGTGCCATGTGCTCTTTGTCAGGTTGGGACCACTCTGCTTCAGGCCTAGAAATGTGGAGGGGTGCTGGACAAACTGTGGGTAAGATATGCACAGTTAAAAGGGTTGGGAGCATTTAATTAGTATCCCTTGTAGCCTGCACTGAGTCAAGGGGTGGTGGGGCATTGTAGTGATTTTTCCCTGATCATTGTTTGTGTAGAGGTTTGCCTAACATATCGATGCTGTTGTCCCATTTCCATCCCTGAAATAAACGTGTGCTTTGTACCTCAACTTTGGTCTGGTTCTTAACCTGTGGGACCCACATGAACCCGAACAAAAGGGAAATGTTCGAATGTTGAAAGGCATGGACAAAGTAGATGTAAAAAGGTCGTTTCTCATTGTGGGAGTGTCTCGTACAAGAGAGATTGAAGGGGATTTGAACAGAGATGTAGAGGAGTTTCTTTAGCCAGAAGATGATAAATCTGTGGAATTTGTTGCTTGGGTGATTGTGGAGGCCAAGTCTTGGGTCCATTTAAGGGAGAGATTGATAGGTTCTTGATTAGCCAGGATATCAATGGTTATTGGGACAAGGCTGGTAGAGGGACTGAGTGGGAAAATGCATCAGCTCATGATTATTCGGCAGACTTGATGGGCTGAATAGCCTATTTCTAATCCGATGTCTTAGTTTCTTCAATGAGTTGCCTTCTTTCTCAGACGAAGATGATATCATTCAATGAAAGAGAAAAGAGTTTTGGGGATTTTAAGAAGAATTAAAGGCTTGAGTTACAAGAGGAGACTGACGAGGCAAGGATTTTGAGAGGCTGAAAGGTTACCTTAGATCTTGAGAGGCATGGATAATGTAAAATAATCATAGTCTCTGTTTGATGGTAGAGGGAGTCTAAAACTAGATGGCATAGTTTTAAGGTAAGGGGGGGGAAATTTGGAAATGTTCTGAAGTGCAACCTTTTTCACACAGAGGTTGGTAGGAATGAGCTGCTAGAGAAAGTACTAGAAGTTGGTATAATAGACAAGGTGCTGAGGCAGTTACATAGATAGGAAGAGTGTAGGCCATATTCTGGCAAGTGGGACCAACTTAAGAAGACAACTTGGTTGACATGGATACTTTGGAATATTATATTACTTAAATGTTTAATTGTTAAGCATTAGATAAGATTTATGAAATTTTATTAAAATAATTATAATTTTTTACAATTTACATATCTTGTATACGGAATGGGTTTTTTTATGTGTATCACTTTATTGGTTTATTCCTTTTTCGTATGTTATTTTTAAAAATCAATAAAAAAATATTTTAAAAAGACATGGATATGTTGAGCCGAAGGGCCCTTTTTTGTGCTGTTCAAATCTGACTCCAGTACTTGTGAGCAGCAATATATCCACAGTGGTCTAATGACCATGATCCATTGTGACTTATGGGAGTTGCCTTGAGGCAAACTGGCAACAGCCTTTCCTGCAATAAAAGCTGAAGAATATGCGAAACTCAGTCTGTCAGAAAGCATCTGGGGAAAGAGAAGCAAATCTTTTTTTCTCTCTCTCTCTTCATGGTGTTCCAATTCAAAGATGGACTGCATTAGAAATCTTTACATTCTCTTTTCAGAGAGAACCTGCCACCCATTGACGTAGCAAGCAGGAAGAATCAAGTTTGAGTTGACGGATTGTTTCTGTTTACATCAAGGCATATATTCAGGTTGACACTGCAGAAATAAAAGCCCACCAACTCCTCAACTTTATGATGAGACTAAGAAGAACAGCATATCCTCTTTCCCCAAGTCTCTCACTAATTTCTACATTACACCCTTAAAAAATTTATCAGCTGGATGCATCTTACGGGAGTTGCCCTGCTCAAAA
This sequence comes from Narcine bancroftii, assembly GCF_036971445.1. Taxonomy (NCBI): domain Eukaryota; kingdom Metazoa; phylum Chordata; class Chondrichthyes; order Torpediniformes; family Narcinidae; genus Narcine; species Narcine bancroftii. The sequence goes on along the minus strand of NC_091476.1, from coordinate 41,680,825 downwards.
TTCACAGCTGCCTCCCAAGGTGAAAATCAAGTGAACTTCCCTCCCCTCCGTGGTCATCATCTACATCTCTTGGAGCCTAGAAAATGCAGCCAACATACTGAAGGACCCATCACACCCCGGGAATACTCCTTCTATTGGGGAAAAAGGTTCAAAACTTAAGAAGACAACTTGGTTGACATGGATACTTTGGAATATTAAATGTTTGATTTAAAATCCTGCATCAAGAGGCTTAAAGACCATTTCTTCCCGGCAGCCATCAGGCTCCTGAATGAACCCTATGATAGTTTGTCATGCTGCCTTTGCTGTGTTGTCCTTTTTCACTGTAACACAATGTTATTGCTCTAAATTTTTAAAATTATATCTACAGCACGCAAGTAGCTGACTCCAGCGATTTTAAACTCATGCCATCAAATTAACCTGCAACCTCATATGTTTTGAAGGATGGAAGGATACTGGAGCACCTGGGGGGAAAAAACCCCACACAGACATGGGAAGAATGTACAAACTCCTTACAGAAAGCGCCGGATTCGATCCTGGGTTGGTGGATGTGGAATAGTGTTGAGCTCACTGTTCACTAACTGTGCCTGCTGTATACACGTTTGAGTCGCTGGACTGCTTGTGGAAGAACCCATATCACTGTAGGAGGTCACACTTCAACTTGATGAATTAGAATGGTTATTCCAAAGGTGTCAAATTCTTGACAGTGCGAACATCATGGAAACAATCCTTAAGCAGAAAGATTTTTTTTCTTAAATGTACATTACTCTGCAAATTACTTGAGGCTGATAATGTAACATTAAAAATATTTTTCACAAGTTAGCAAACCAAATATAGTAAACCCCAATAATTAATGTGTTGTCACAGCACACATAATGGATGAAAAATTAATGGTAGCTGAACATGGACAAGTACTGAACATTCAAGTTGGTCAGTACCTTGAGGGGGTGGCTCTTTGAACATTGCACCACATCACAAATTGGTGGATTCAATCATGGAAACATCGGAGGTTCAAACAGCAATGTCGCATTCTAAACATGAGCGTAAACACTTGGAGCTGGAATCGTCCAACCAGCTCCTTAATCCTGAACTGTCAGTCATTTGCATCAGGACTAATCCTTTTACTTTCACCCCATCTTCCTACATTAAGTGAATGGGATTGACTTTACGTGCTTCATCAGTATGTAACAGTCCTCTCCTCATTGTATGCGTTGCTTCTCATGGGAGAACTTGCTTCAGCTTGCTTTATCCACCTTTCTCTTGGGACTTTTTCTGATTAAATTGACTTTGCGTGCAATCAAATCATTCTAATTCATAAGACCGGTTCTACCTCCATTCATTTAACAATCTAGTATTGGCAAATAGTACACTGCCTTCTTTATGACCATTGATTGGACATTAAAACTCACTTTTCCAGGTTGAAAAATGATGTAGGAGATTTAAAAAAGGCCAAAAATTATTGTAACTTTTCTTTTTGTTTTGTTTTCTTTGCTATCTTACTTCATTCAAGTTTCTTTCATAAAATTATAATCATACAGCACAATTGTGTTGTAGAAGCTCATGAAGTCTGCGCTGATTGTTATAAATTTGCAAGCAATTCATTATATGCCCTCCCACCCCCAATGTTCTACCACTCACCTGCACATGAGGAGGAATTCACAATCAACCTGGCAGGGAGAATGTTCCCAATGATAGGGAACATCAGAACAAGAGGATAAGGGGGAAGCCACTCACAACTGAAATGAGAAGAAACATCTTCACTCTAGCCCTTTTTACACTTGATGGATGCTGGATAAGTGTATTTTTCCGCTTGGTTGAGATTGTATGCTGTGTGATTAACCACTAGAAGGGTCCAATTTTAAACTTACATATTTTTTAACTATTTTATTCTGGAATTTTTTTCTGGTTGTTTGAGGTTGCTGATTGCTTGAGTCACATTCATAACTTAGGGTGGTACGGTTAATGCCAGTGACCTGGGTTCGAATTTGGTGCTGTCTGTAAGGAGTTTGAACATTCTCCCCGTGTCTACTTAGGTTTCTTTCAGGTGTTCTGGTTTCCTCCCACCCTTCAAAATGTAAGGGCTTGTAGGTTAATTGGGGTGTTTGGGCCAATTACTATGCTGTACATCTAAAGTTAATTTAATAACTTCTCCTGCCTCCACAAGATGATTATGGTGGGGGGGGGGGGGGGGGGGTGGGAGGTCATTGATGATACATTTCAGTGGGATAAAGCAGTGGTTGGTATACTGGAAACATTGGCTCCAACGCAACTCAAATTTTACTGGTCAGTTATCAGCTCAAATCCCCAAATGTTGTTCAAGTCTCTCTGCCTGCAGATGTGGATACCTTCTCCCTGATGGCTTGTTAACAGCACCCTGTGCCCAATTTGACTCCAACTCACACCCTTCCCCAGTCCTGCATTTTTTCCATTTCTTCCAACTTTAATCTGATTGGGTAACGCGATTGAGATTCAATTATCAGAAATTTAAACAGGACCAAGAAGCCACGGATTTTGACAAAGAGACTTTTATTAATTGTGTCTCTTCCCACAGGTTTAAGCTTAAACTGCTGAATGTATCCATCACTTTCTGTTTTTTTGATTTTCATTTGGTAGAAACAAGATTTCTCACTGCAGAAAATCTCTTACTCAACATTATTGCTGTCGTTCAGGTGATCGTTTCAATTGGGCTACATCAACTTTGTTGTCATGAGAGATAAATATTAGAATATTTTATGATGATTAAATAAGCATGTTTCAACCTCCACAATATGCATATGCATCAGTCCTGCTAACTGTGACAGAATGGGAGCAATTTGATTAAGATGTGTGAGGCACTGGATTAGTGAGTGTGGTGTGGGCATTGTAGGGACATGCTGGGGCTTTGTAAACTAGACAACTTCATGAAAAGCTGACAAGAGCCACAAAATACTGAGGAAAGAAAAGAATAATTGCAGAAATATCTCTGAATTAGACAGCATTAATAGAACAATTGAGATGTTGGGCATGGTTTCTATCCATGATTTTTGGAAATGAAAAGGACAGTAATTTGATCTCCACTCACCTCTTTTACTTTTGAATGTCCAAAGAGGAGGGGGGATAGCATATGTGGAGACATTAAGTAGCTTGGGACACTACTCATTGAAATTTGGAACGATGGGGAGGGATCGAGCGCAAATATGTACAATAGCTCATCGTTCAGCGCCCTCAGCTCAGCTAAATGCATGAGCACATGAAAGAATCATCACTCTGCAACTAGATCCTCAACCTCATCGTCAGCAGAGCTCAATCAGTGCAGATCGGCAACATCACCTCCTCCTCGTTGACCATTAGCACAAGGGCACCCAATTCTGTGTGGTTTGCCCTCTGCTTTGTTCCTTGTACATTCAAAATTGTGTAGCCAAATGCGGCTCCAACACAATCTATAAGTTCATGATTACAGCTGATGAACGGGATCTGATAAAATAGAATACAGGCTCAAGAATCTGGTTGGGTAGTGTCAAACAACAATCTTGCTCTCATCGTCAACAGGACCAAAGAGCTTATTGTGGATTTTAGAAAGGGAATCTGAGGGACCACACACCTGTCTTCATTGATGGGACAAGAGTGGAGAGGGTTAGTACTCCTGGAGCTGGCACATCGAAGCAACCACACTTCTCAAAAAGTCTGAGGGCATTTGGCATGCTGTCAGATATTCTAGCATCACATCTTGGCTAGGAAATTTGAGTGGCCAGGGATAACTTTTCTCAATGGCCTATACTTGTTCTAGCAGCCTTGGGAATCAAAAATTTAACACTACATATTTTAGATATTATAATGGCTTTCTTCTGCAAGAAAGCTGCTCACAGGTTTAATTTGTATATGTTATTCATAGTTTAGGTTGTTCAAACTCATTCACCATCTAACTTAAAATGGAGTGACATTCTGCATAAGCTCTTGAAGGTTTGATTCTGCAGACTAATTATACTCATCTGCATGACCAAAACAGTTCTGTGAAGGGAGGCATAGCTCCAAGGAATATTGAAAAGGGAATCTCTTTGAAACTGAGGATGTTCACAAGCAGTAGCCCTGACACCTTGTTTTGAAATTCTTTCTTCTTCTCCAGATTAAAGTTGACCACTTTCAATCATCATTCTTCCTCAGGACACAACATTTCTCCAATGCAATGGTGAACAGAGGCAGTGAAACCCAAAACAAGCAGATTTGATGGGACATCAAGGGTCTTTGAAATTTTTTGAAGTTTGGAAAGGAACTGACATTTGTTAAGACTTGAGGAAAAGTAAATCTGTCATATAAAACTTTACCATAACATCCCAACTCCTACACTCAGTACTTTGATTTGTGAAGGCCAATAGATCAAATCCTCTCTTTACAATCCTATCCACCTGTGACAGCACTTTCAGGGAATTATCTATCTCTATTCCCAGATACCTCTATTCTACCGCACTCCTCAGTCCCCTAACATTTACTATGCATGTCCTTTCTTGATATGTCCTGGCAAAATGCAACACCTCACATTTGTTGGCATTAACTTCCACCTGCTATTTTTCAGCCTATTTTTCCAGCTGCTCCAGATCCTTCTGTAAGCTTTTGAACACCTTTCTCGCTATCCCCAACACCACAAATCTTTGTGTCATCTGCAAACGTACTGATCCAATTTACCACATTATCATTCAGATCATTGATGTAGATGACAAACAACAATGATCCCAGCACTGATCCCTGAAACACATCACTAGTATCAGGTCTGCAGTCTGAGAGGCAATGATCCATCACCACTCTCTAGCTTCTCCCACCAAGTCATTGTTGAATCCAGTTTACTCTTTCTCTTTGGCTTGGCTTCGCGGACGAAGATTTATGGAGGGGGTAAAAAGTCCACGTCAGCTGCAGGCTCGTTTGTGGCTGACAAGTCCGATGCGGGACAGGCAGACACGATTGCAGCGGTTGCAGGGGAAAATTGGTTGGTTGGGGTTGGGTGTTGGGTTTTTCCTCCTTTGCCTTTTGTCAGTGAGGTGGGCTCTGCGGTCTTCTTCAAAGGAGGTTGCTGCCCGCCAAACTGTGAGGCGCCAGGATGCACGGTTTGAGGCGTTATCAGCCCACTGGCGGTGGTCAATGTGGCAGGCACCAAGAGATTTCTTTAGGCAGTCCTTGTACCTTTTCTTTGGTGCACCTCTGTCACGGTGGCCAGTGGAGAGCTCGCCATAAAACACGATCTTGGGAAGGCGATGGTCCTCCATTCTGGAGACGTGACCCATCCAGCGCAGCTGGATCTTCAGCAGCGTGGACTCGATGCTGTCGACCTCTGCCATCTCGAGTACTTCGACGTTAGGGATGTAAGCGCTCCAATGGATGTTGAGGATGGAGCGGAGACAACGCTGGTGGAAGCGTTCTAGGAGCCGTAGGTGGTGCCGGTAGAGGACCCATGATTCGGAGCCGAACAGGAGTGCGGGTATGACAACGGCTCTGTATACGCTTATCTTTGTGAGGTTTTTCAGTTGGTTGTTTTTCCAGACTCTTTTGTGTAGTCTTCCAAAGGCGCTATTTGCCTTGGCGAGTCTGTTGTCTATCTCATTGTCGATCCTTGCATCTGATGAAATGGTGCAGCCGAGATAGGTAAACTGGTTGACTGTTTTGAGTTTTGTGTGCCCGATGGAGATGTGGGGGGGCTGGTAATCATGGTGGGGAGCTGGCTGATGGAGGACCTCAGTTTTCTTCAGGCTGACTTCCAGGCCAAACATTTTGGCAGTTTCCGCAAAGCAGGACGTCAAGCGCTGAAGAGCTGGCTCTGAATGGGCAACTAAAGCGGCATCGTCTGCAAAGAGTAGTTCACGGACAAGTTTCTCTTGTGTCTTGGTGTGAGCTTGCAGGCGCCTCAGATTGAAGAGACTGCCATCCGTGCGGTACCGGATGTAAACAGCGTCTTCATTGTTGGGGTCTTTCATGGCTTGGTTCAGCATCATGCTGAAGAAGATTGAAAAGAGGGTTGGTGCGAGAACACAGCCTTGCTTCACGCCATTGTTAATGGGGAAGGGTTCAGAGAGCTCATTGCTGTATCTGACCCGACCTTGTTGGTTTTCGTGCAGTTGGATAATCATGTTGAGGAACTTTGGGGGACATCCGATGCGCTCTAGTATTTGCCAAAGCCCTTTCCTGCTCACGGTGTCGAAGGCTTTGGTGAGGTCAACAAAGGTGATGTAGAGTCCTTTGTTTTGTTCTCTGCACTTTTCTTGGAGCTGTCTGAGGGCAAAGACCATGTCAGTAGTTCCTCTGTTTGCGCGAAAGCCGCACTGTGATTCTGGGAGAATATTCTCGGCAACACTAGGTATTATTCTATTTAGTAGAATCCTAGCGAAGATTTTGCCTGCAATGGAGAGCAACGTGATTCCCCTGTAGTTTGAGCAGTCTGATTTCTCGCCTTTGTTTTTGTACAGGGTGATGATGGTGGCATCACGAAGATCCTGAGGCAGTTTACCTTGGTCCCAACAAAGCTTAAAAAACTCATGCAGTTTGGCATGCAGAGTTTTGCCGCCAGCCTTCCAGACTTCTGGGGGGATTCCATCCATACCTGCTGCTTTGCCACTTTTCAGTTGTTCGATTGCCTTATATGTCTCATCCAGGGTGGGAACCTCATCCAGCTCTAGCCTTAGGGGCTGTTGAGGGAGCTGGAGCAGGGCGGAATCTTGGACTGAGCGGTTGGCACTGAAAAGAGATTGGAAGTGTTCTGACCATCGGTTGAGGATGGAGATCTTGTCGCTGAGGAGGACTTTGCCGTCTGAGCTGCGCAGCGGGCTTTGGACTTGGGGTGAGGGGCCATACACAGCCTTTAGAGCCTCGTAGAAACCCCTGAAGTCGCCAATGTCCGCGCTGAGCTGGGTTCGTTTGGCGAGGCTAGTCCACCACTCATTTTGGATCTCCCGGAGTTTGCGCTGAAGATGGCTGCATGCGCGACGGAAGGCTTGTTTCTTCTCTGGACAGGACGGCTTTGTAAGGTGAGCCTGGTGGGCAGCTCGCTTCTTTGCCAGCAGCTCCTGGATTTCCTGGCTGTTTTCGTCAAACCAGTCCTTGTTTTTCCTGGAGGAGAAGCCCAGTGCCTCTTCAGTGGATTGCAGTATGGTAGTCTTCAACTGATCCCAGAGGGTTTCAGGGGATGGGTCCGTGAGGCGGGTTGCATCGTCGAGCTTTGCTTTGAGGTTTGCCTGGAAGTTTCCTCTCACTTCGTCTGACTGCAGGTTTCCAACATTGAACCTCTTTCTGGGGGCTTTATTGTTCCTGGGCTTTGGCTTGAAGTGAAGGTTGAGCTTGCAGCGAACCAGCCGGTGATCAGTGTGGCATTCCGCGCTAGGCATGACCCTGGTGTGGAGCACATCTCGTTTGTCACTTTCTCGCACCAGGATGTAGTCCAGGAGGTGCCAGTGTTTGGATCGGGGATGCATCCAGGTGGTCTTAAGGCTGTCCCTCTGCTGAAAAAGGGTGTTTGTAATGACAAGCCGCTGTTCTGCGCAGAGCTCCAACAGGAGGCGCCCATTGTCGTTGCACTTGCCGACGCCATGCTTGCCCAGGATTCCTGGCCAGGTTTCTGAGTCTTTGCCGACACGAGCGTTGAAGTCGCCCAGGATGACAACCTTGTCGGCTGTAGAGGTGCGTTGGATGAGGTTGCGCAGGTCGGTGTAGAACTTGTCCTTTTCTGCTGGTTCCGCCTGGAGGGTTGGAGCATAGACACTGATGAGGGTGATGTGACGCTTGTTTTGAAGGGGGAGTCGCATGGACATGATTCGGTCCGAGAGGCCTGTCGGAAGGTTTTCGAGTTTGGAGGCAATGAAGCTCTTGACCATGAAGCCTACACCAGATAGGCGTCGTTCATCCGAAGGCTTGCCAGACCAGTACAGTGTGTAGCCCGCGCCGCGTTCTTGGAGGCTGCCTACATCTGCCAGGCGGACTTCACTGAGAGCGGCTATGTCGATGTCAAGTCTGAGGAGTTCATGTGCAATGAGGGCAGACCGACGTTCAGGTCGGTGGCTGTCAGCCTTGTCTAGCATGGTTCTGATGTTCCAGCATGCTAGCTTGAGTTTGTGAGCATCTTTTGAGGGGGAGGACGTGGAGGGGGAGGACGTGGAGGGGGAGGACGTGGAGGGGGAGGACGTGGAGGGGGAGGACGTGGAGGGGGAGGACGTGGAGGGGGAGGACGTGGAGGGGGAGGACGTGGAGGGGGAGGACGTGGAGGGGGAGGACGTGGAGGGGGAGGACGTGGAGGGGGAGGACGTGGAGGGGGAGGACGTGGAGGGGGAGGACGTGGAGGGGGAGGACGTGGAGGGGGAGGACGTGGAGGGGGAGGACGTGGAGGGGGAGGACGTGGAGGGGGAGGACGTGGAGGGGGAGGACGTGGAGGGGGAGGACGTGGAGGGGGAGGACGTGGAGGGGGAGGACGTGGAGGGGGAGGACGTGGAGGGGGAGGACGTGGAGGGGGAGGACGTGGAGGGGGAGGACGTGGAGGGGGAGGACGTGGAGGGGGAGGACGTGGAGGGGGAGGACGTGGAGGGGGAGGACGTGGAGGGGGAGGACGTGGAGGGGGAGGACGTGGAGGGGGAGGACGTGGAGGGGGAGGACGTGGAGGGGGAGGACGTGGAGGGGGAGGACGTGGAGGGGGAGGACGTGGAGGGGGAGGACGTGGAGGGGGAGGACGTGGACCTGTCCTCGGGCCTGCGCAAAGGAGCTTTTAGGTGGAGTGCAGTGCGCGCAGTACTGGCCCCACCCTTTACACCCATGGTTCGTGTGCCGTGGCCAAGCAAGCTGGGACGTGGCAGCGAGGTCCTTGGGTCGTAGGTTTTATATCGTAGTGGCCTTCTCCTATGCAGGTTTCTTACCCGGGCTGGAGGGGCCTGCCTCCCCTCCTAGGTCGGTCCATACTGCCTGGACCGGGGCCGAGGCCGCCGCAGCACACCCTGTGCCTGGACTGGGGCCGCCGCCTCCCACTCTCTGCCCGGATCGGGGCCTCCGCCTGCCCCACTCGACTGAGGCCGGGGCCGCCGTCTCCCCCTTGCTCCTGCCCGGATCGAGGCCGCCGCCGTCTACCTTTCGCCCGGACCGGGGCCGGGGCCGCTGCTGCTCTCCCTGTGCCCGGACTGGGGCGTCCCGGGAGCCGCTTGGTCCTTGCGGCCGCTCCAGCATGGAGTGATGCGGCGCTGAGCCCAGGCCTGGAGAAGAGAGTTGGAGGCGGCGGCCCCAGTCCGGGCACAGGGAGAGCAGCAGCGGCCCCGGCCCCGGTCCGGGCGAAGGGTAGACGGCGGCGGCCCCGATACGGGCAGGAGCAAGGGGGAGACGGCGGCCCCGGCCTCGGTCGAGTGAGGCAGGCGGAGGCCCCGATACGGGCAGAGAGTGGGAGGCGGCGGCCCCAGTCCGGGCACAGGGAGAGCAGCAGCGGCCCCGGCCCCGGTCCGGGCGAAGGGTAGACGGCGGCGGCCCCGATACGGGCAGGAGCAAGGGGGAGACGGCGGCCCCAGCCTCGGTCGAGTGAGGCAGGCGGAGGCCCCGATACGGGCAGAGAGTGGGAGGCGGCGGCCCCAGTCCGGGCACAGGGAGAGCAGCAGCGGCCCCGGCCCCGGTCCAGGCGAAGGGTAGACGGCGGCGGCCCCGATAAGGGCAGGAGCAAGGGGGAGACGGCGGCCCCGGCCCCGGTCCGGGCGAAGGGTTGACGGCGGCGGCCCCGATAAGGGCAGGAGCAAGGGGGAGACGGCGGCCCCAGCCTCGGTCGAGAGAGGCAGGCGGAGGCCCCGGTCCGGACAGGGAGTGGGAGGGAGATCCAGTTTACTACTTTACTATGAATACCAAGCATCTGAATCTTCCTGACAAACCTTCCATGTGGGACATTGTCGAAGTCCTTATAAAAGTCCATGTAGACCACATTCACAGCCTTTCCTTCATCAACTTTCCTGGTAATCTCCTCAAAAGTCAATATAAGATTAGCTAACATAACCTAATATGCAAAAACCCATGTTGACTATCTTTATTGTGGAGAGTCGTGGTTGTAACAAGACAACACTGTCCATTACCTGGTCAGAAGACACACCATCTCCCAATCAAGGTTTGGTTTCAACCCACCCATCAATGCACACCTGACCTTTGACACCTTTAAGTACCTTTATAACTAACCTTGGGCCAATGGCCTTTGTAATCAATTAGACCGTGCTGCCACTGATTACCTGGGCTGGACTCCCTAGCCCCCCTGTACTATAAAGAACACCATGTATGCTTGCCTCTCTCTCTTTTTTCCACCTCCAAGGAATCACCCTGCTTCACTCCAAGCTGAATACCATGGAACGGCACTGGAGAAATCGTTTGGTAAGCTGTGCACTAGTAAAGGGTTGTGAGTGTCTTAGTGTCCTGAGTAGCAGAGAGCCCCTGCATTGAATCAAAGGATAGGGGGTATCGTGTTGTTTTTTTCCCTTGATTGTACGTAGCAGCACTGTGTACTCTAATTCATTATTGTAAAAGGTAAAGATTCCATTACTACATTTACAATGTTACATACATGAAATTCTTTAACTTTGTCTATCGGAAGGAAGACAGAGAGTTGCCACTTTGTTCAGCACCCCTCACAGAAATGATGCCTCAGCAATGTCCGAACTAACAACCCCTTAGTTTACAAGACAAGTGCTCTAACCACTGAACTATCAGTGTGTGCACGCCTTATCCCTGATGTGATCTTTCCACGTGTCTCTTCTGTAAGTGAAGTCATTTACTGTCAGGCAGCGTTCAGAGTCATTGCTTTTTAAAAAAAAAAATTTAGACACACAGCATGGTAACAGGCCATTTTGTCCCACAAGTCTGTGCCGCCCAATTATCCGAAACCCCCGATATGGTGGGAGGAAACCAGAACCCCAGGGAAAACTCATGCAGACATGATGAGAATGTACACACTCCTTAGTGACCCTTTTGAGGCCCATCGAATCTTTTCCTTCACTCACAACACTATCCCTAATCAGTCCCTGGCTAACCAAATACTTGTATATCTAATCTCTTAGAACACCTTGCAATAGTTTACCTACTACTGACGTCAGGTGCATTGACCCAAAATGTTCCCCTACACATACTTCTGTCACCTGTCCTGTCTAGGAGATCCAGAATTCCACTTCCTCTATTTGGTACCTCCAAATATATTGATTTAGAAAACTTTCCTGAATGCATTTGGCAAACTCCAAGCCATCCAGCCCTTTTTCAGTATGGGAGTCCCAGTCAATATGTGGAAAATATCACCACTTTATGTTTCCTGCAGTTCTCAGGATTTTATTTCCTGCCCATGACATTTGCACCTCCATACCAGACAGTGATGCAACCAAACAGAATGCTCTCCATGGTACACCTGTAGAAACATTTTTTTTTGAGAGTCTTTGGTGATATCCATTATACGTCAACTTTTATCTGCTATGAAGCAAACAAAGAACCATCATGAGTATTGGCTGGCACCCTGAATAAGAGGAGAACAAGAACAAGGGAGTTCCCTCAGAGTCATTTGGTGTTTGTGGATTCTCCTCCAGTACTCCTACAGCCGCACAGACTTCAATTCAAGCCATCGGCAACCCAAGCTCCAGATCCAAACCTTCGATACAATCAGAAAGCCTTCAGCACCCAAGGCCCTTCAGGAGGCCTTCTTGCCCTTAGCAGTTCCTTGGATCTTCTGTGTTGAGCATTCACTCAATTCGAAATGGCAAGTTTCCTTCAGTGTTAAATGCCAGGCTGAACTGCACACAAGAACACAAGAAATAGGAGAAGGAGTAAGCTATCTGGCCCATCAATCAGGCTCTGCCATTCAATTCAAGCATGACTGGTCTCATGATCGGCTCATTTCCACCTACCTACCTTTTCCCCATATCCCTTAATTCTACTACTATGTAAAAACATATCCAACTTTGTCTTAAATATATTTACTAAGGTAATTTGCATTGTTTCAATAGACAGTGAATTCCAGAGATTCACCATCCTCTGGGAAAAAGCAATTCCTCTCCATCATAAATCTACTGCACTGAACCTTGAGGCTATGTCCCCTGTTCTAGTCTGCCACATCAATGGAAACAACTCACCTGCCTCTATCTTTCATAATTTTATACATCTTTTTTAACATCTACTCTCACTCTTCAAAATTCCAGCAAGTACAGTCCCAGACAAATTCCATGTTCATTGTTCATTCCCACCTGGGTTAACCCCACTGTACTGCTTTTAGTTGTGTTCACTGCAACACTGCACTGCAGTGCACGCGGTTCAGTAAGGCGACCCATCATCAACCTATAAACTCAACTTAGAATGGTGAATGAACAATGATTTTGATGGTGAGTTCATGTTGCTCTGCCTAAAATTTCAAACCCCCTTGCCCACGCTTAGATGGTTAACAAAACTGATACCACTTAGAAGGTTGGATGAGGATAATGGAGGTGAGGGGGTTGGAGAGTTAATGGCAGTGAGTGGGAGGATTGAGCTAGTGGAGTTGTTCTAGTGAACTGGTACGGACTCGAAAGACCGACATGGCCTGTTTCTGCTCCGTAGATGGTTATATGGTTATATAGTTATGGTTTTTCATCTGGACAAGTGTGAGGAGTTGCATCTTGAAAGATCGTATGGAACTATGCAGTTAATGGCAGAACTCTGAACAATATTGGTGTACAGAGGGATCCAGGTAAGTCTATAGTAACTTGAAAGTGGCCACAGAAAGTAGATAGGGTGGTGTCTGGAAATGTCTGCAATAGGAAGTGGTGGAAACAGATACAGTTGTAGCATTTAAGAGACTTCCAAATCAACACATGAATATGCAGAGAATAGAGGGACAAGAATCATGTGAAGGCAGCAGAGATTTAATTTAATTTAGTATCATAATCATCAATCGCCAAAGGGTCTGTTCCTATGTGGGATTCATCTATGTTTATGTTCTTTGTTCCCTGTGAGAGGTTTCAATGCCTCTGTCAAAGAAACAGAAAAATTATTTTTTTTTTTAAATAGAAATATCTGCACTTTTAAATCAGAGGATTAACTGGATAAACTTATTTTTCCCTTTACTTTCACTGTGTGTGTTGTGGAGGGGGGGAAACTTGTCCCATTAAAAATGGTAAAGATAATATATATTCACAAAATGCTTCTGCTTGTGGGCACAGAAGCTATAACATCAGCCTATCAGGAAAAAGTTCAATGGGGAATTACAGAGGATTGGTGAAATCCTTAGGAGTCCATATTTCAGAAGATCTCTCCTGGAGCCAGCACATCAAGGTAACAGTGAAGAAGGCAACCAATATCTCTTCTTTCAGAAGAATATGAGGAGATCTGACATGTAATTGAATATTCTATTAAACTTCTTCAGGTGCACTGTGGATAGTAAACTGCCTGGTTGCATCAAGGCCTGGTTTGTGAATTCTGCCCAGGAATGCAGTGGGCTGCAGAAGACAGCAAACAAACCACATCCATCACAGATTCCGACCTCCCATCCATTGCAGATACTTATGTGAGACACTGCTCCAGAAGGCAGCCAATAGCATAAAGGAACCCCATTACCCTGGTCACAATCTCTTCTCGCTGCTACCTTTGTGCAGAAGGTACAGAAGCCTGAAAATTGCACCTTTAGGTTCAAGAATTGTTTCTTTCCAATAGCTAGCAAGCTCTTGAACCTCCCCTTGTTATATTAATCATGGATTTCTCCAACACCACAAAAGAACTGTCTGAATTATCATATTGCCATTTTTTTGCACTATTGAAATTCTGAATATTTATTACTCTCTATCTTTCATATTATATTTTTAAATTTAACTTAATATTTAGTGCTGTTGTTGGTTATTTTTACAAAGTTCCTGTTCAGCTGCAGCAAGTAAAATTTTTTGGTGCATCTACACATTGTAAAATATTTATGGCAATAACCTCATTATAAGTATCATCATTTGAAACTTCACTGAAACTAATGTGACAATTAATGTGAAGCAGCCTGGCATATGCTTAACACTTCAATTAAAGAACCCTCACAGAGATGTCTTGATTGCCACACATGCAGTTAAAGATGGAAATCCAGTAAATGCTGTTAGTGAATCTCTGCTCATCCTACTGTGCCAACTGCTCCAGTGCAGTCTCCAGAAATCAACGAGCTGACAAGAATATAACATTTTGCACCCATTTTCTCTGTAAGCATCACGGAAGATATTATGCTTTGTGATTGAAAGCAGCCATTCTCAACCCTATTTTGCTATGGACTCTGGTCAAAGTTTATGGTCTCCCTTCTCTGTGAAGCAGTCAGGTTTTGCTTTCTTCCATACTTCTCTCTTCCCCACTACATAAAAAAAAATCATGTTATGTGAGGTGAAAAGAAAACAAGAATTTTACTTATCATATTTGACAGCATATAAGACCCACTGGCATATAAGACCCCCCCCCCCCATTTCAGCAGGGAATATTAAGAATTTTATTTTTTTTTAGTTGACATGTTTTAGTGTATTTACAAGGAAGCAGGCTCATGTTATAGTGCATTATGAGTAGGTCAGGTCTCACGAGACCTGGCCTTGATGACCGCCATGTTTTATTTGGCGTTGTTTTGTTGAGGGTGATTGCTAGGACAAATAGGTAAGTGTCCGGAATAGCGGCAGCAGCGGCAGAGGTGCTCGGGGTGGGGGGGGGCTATGGTTATGGTTTGGAGCAGCAACAATGGTGCTCGAGGGAGGTTAGGGTGGGGAGTGGTGGCAGTGGCACTCGGTGGGGGGTTTCAACTGGTGTTCTGGGCCCTGGGGGCATCAATTCATCCTTGATAGCAGGGCTAGGTGGCAATACTATGCTCTCCAAAATGTTCCCTTCACATATAAGACCTGGGGTGATTTATCAGGCAATATTTTGGGAAAAAAGGGTGGATGAGGATAATGCTGTAAAATATGGTAAATGTGCTGTGGCCCCGCCGCCAGAGCCCCCATTTGGAATGGCTGATCTGAAGTGTTTTAGGTGGGGGGAGGGAGATGGGGTGTTCAATGGGACACAAAGTCGTGATCTATCTTGTGATCTATCTGGCCTAAAATAAAACTAATTTTACATGTATGGCCTATTCTCTTCTTTGGCTTGGCTTCGCGGACGAAGATTTATGGAGGGGGTAAAAAAGTCCACGTCAGCTGCAGGCTCGTTTGTGGCTGACCAGTCCGATGCGGGACAGGCAGACACGATTGCAGCGGTTGCAAGGGAAAATTGGTTGGTTGGGGTTGGGTGTTGGGTTTTTCCTCCTTTGCCTTTTGTCAGTGAGGTGGGCTCTGCGGTCTTCTTCAAAGGAGGCTGCTGCCCGCCAAACTGTGAGGCGCCAAGATGCACGGTTTGAGGCGTTATCAGCCCACTGGCGGTGGTCAATGTGGCAGGCACCAAGAGATTTCTTTAGGCAGTCCTTGTACCTTTTCTTTGGTGCACCTCTGTCACGGTGGCCAGTGGAGAGCTCGCCATATAATACGATCTTGGGAAGGCGATGGTCCTCCATTCTGGAGACGTGACCCATCCAGCGCAGCTGGATCTTCAGCAGCGTGGACTCGATGCTGTCGACCTCTGCCATCTCGAGTACCTCGACGTTAGGGGTGTGAGCGCTCCAATGGATGTTGAGGATGGAGCGGAGACAACGCTGGTGGAAGCGTTCTAGGAGCCGTAGGTGGTGCCGGTAGAGGACCCATGATTCGGAGCCGAACAGGAGTGTGGGTATGACAACTGCTCTGTATACGCTTATCTTTGTGAGGTTTTTCAGTTGGTTGTTTTTCCAGACTCTATTGTGTAGTCTTCCAAAGGCGCTATTTGCCTTGGCGAGTCTGTTGTCTATCTCATTGTCGATCCTTGCATCTGATGAAATGGTGCAGCCGAGATAGGTAAACTGGTTGACCGTTTTGAGTTTTGTGTGCCCGATGGAGATGTGGGGGGGCTGGTAGTCATGGTGGGGAGCTGGCTGATGGAGGACCTCAGTTTTCTTCAGGCTGACTTCCAGGCCAAACATTTTGGCAGTTTCCGCAAAGCAGGACGTCAAGCGCTGAAGAGCTGGCTCTGAATGGGCAACTAAAGCGGCATCATCTGCAAAGAGTAGTTCACGGACAAGTTTCTCTTGTGTCTTGGTGTGAGCTTGCAGGCGCCTCAGATTGAAGAGACTGCCATCCGTGCGGTACCGGATGTAAACAGCGTCTTCATTGTTGGGGTCTTTCATGGCTTGGTTCAGCATCATGCTGAAGAAGATTGAAAAGAGGGTTGGTGCGAGAACACAGCCTTGCTTCACGCCATTGTTAATGGAGAAGGGTTCAGAGAGCTCATTGCTGTATCTGACCCGACCTTGTTGGTTTTCGTGCAGTTGGATAATCATGTTGAGGAACTTTGGGGGACATCCGATGCGCTCTAGTATTTGCCAAAGCCCTTTCCTGCTCACGGTGTCGAAGGCTTTGGTGAGGTCAACAAAGGTGATGTAGAGTCCTTTGTTTTGTTCTCTGCCTATAATTACCACCAAAATGCATTTGAAAATGGACTAGATTAAATTCGCTGAACAGTAATTGTTATTTTATTTTTAAAGTTTGTTCAGCATCACAGTGATATAATTCTTAGAGGTGCTGGCTCACAGCTCCAGTTACCCCGGTTAACTCCTGACCATGTTGCTGTGTGCGCAGAATTTGCATGTTCTCCCTGTGACCGCATGGGTTTCATCTGGGTTCTCCACTTTCTGCTCATGTCCCAAAGATGTGCTGGTTGATAGGTTAATTTAAAAACTGTAAATTAACTCTCGTGCATAAGAGTAGTCAATCCATATGAAGTTACAGGTGCAGATACTATTTATTATCATGAAAGAAAACTGAAATGCAATATTACACAAGATTGCCTTTAGCCTGCCATAAGGTTCCAAATAGTGATTCCAGTACCTGGTGCCCACGAGCCAGTCTCGAGCAGCCTGCAACCTGGTGTGTGAATCACCAGTAGCCCTGTGTGTGTTCCTCAAGTCGCCAACAGCTCGCCACCTGAGTGAGTCCTTCTGTCACAGAGCCTCTCGTTAGTCTTGCACTGTGGTCGTTGATGTGCTGAGAATTAATGTGTGATTGTAGGATTGGTGTAAATGGGTCTTGACAGTGACCCACTGGGCTAAGGAGCCTGTTGTCCATGCTGTATCTCTCTGTGACCACATGCTGCTTCAGCATTCTAATAAACTCATGTGATACCCCGAATTTGTTCCTGGTGCTGTACATCACTGAATGCATTTTCTGATTTGCCATCTCAAAGAATCTTCAGCCTGATTTATTAACAGAGTACCTTGTTGACATTAAGCTCATGTAACACATGGGATCCTTTTGAAATGACTCCTTACAGCAACTGAGGTTGCTGTAATTATCTCCATACCCCAGAGATAATTATATCTTTGCTGGAAATATCTATTCCAATAATTTTTTTTTTCTGTGTCACACGGTGCCTGCAACCCAGCTTCTAAACTGGCCTCGGAGGCAGTTGATGTAGAGTTTACACATTTCACTGTAACAGTGTGGGTTTCCCAGGCGGCCCCAGTTTCCTTCCACGTCCCAAAAACGTGCGGATTGATATGTCAATTGGCCCCAGTTAAGTGGTGAGAGGATGGAGAGAGTAAAAAATGGGATTAATGTAAGGTTGGTGTTCAACGTAGACCTGGTGAGCTGATGGGACAGGTTTTGTTCTCCTGTGACTCCAACTTAATAACAATATTGGATCTTTCAGGTGGAGTTAACAAGAAAATCTGCAGATGCTGAGGTTCTGTGCTGAATAAAATGAACAAGTCAAGCAGCATCCAAAGGAAATATGTGGTAGTCAACATTTTGGACCTGAGTCCTTCATTGGCACTTTCAGGCATGTGAGATTGTGGAGTGTAAAATTAACATAAACACGCCTGCTGCAAACTCAAACCAAGTTCAAGTTGAGTTCAGGTTACGTTCATATTCAACTGGACATATTCAACCCAACAAAACAGCTTTTCTCTAGTCCATGGTGCATGCATACATATATAATTTAAAATAAATACATATAAATATCTTGGGATAATTTATCTGGTTACACAGTCTGCACGAAGAAGCTATTTCTCAGCCTGGCAGCCCTGATTTTGATACTCCTGTGCCTCATTTTGAGGGTAGTGGATGATAAATACTGTGTGCTGGATTTAAGCAATGCTCCTGGAATGTGTCAATCGAGGAAAAGGAGGGAAAGAAAAAAAGTCTGCAGATGCTGAGAGTGTAGTAAATGCACAAAAGTACCAGAAGAATTCAGCAGGTCCCTCAGCACCCATAGGAGGCAAAGATATATAACCAACATTTTGGGCCTGAGCCCTTTGTCAACACTGGCTCCCATGGAACCTACGTGACCTGATGAGTTTCTCTAGCATTTTTGTATATTTAGAGGAAAGCGAGACCCCAGTGATCTTCTCGGCCATTTTGATGATCCTCTGTATTGACGTCCAATCCAACGCTTTCAGTTCCCAGTATTCCAGGTGTCGGCCATGTCAAATATCAAAAATTTCAAGGCTCCTACTTCACTGTTGTATGTTTTGATTTCAATCATCATGTGAAGTGGTGCAAGACGAAATAGTTCTGTTTACCTCATGAAAATGGCATAAGCCATGAAAATATTGATTTTTCCTTTTTTTTTCAAAGCTTTCTCTGCTTTGACTTGGATTGGAGTGTAATTACTTTGGGATGTCCCTAATTAAGGTCTAAGCCTGAATTATCCTTAGTTTATTGTCCTAAGATGGTTGTAAATAAGACAGAATCCAAGTGAATCCCTTATGTTGAATAGTGAAATCCTCACAAGTGACGGATTAGATTTCTATAGATTTATGATTTTTTGAAACCAAATGTGAACAAAGTTATAGGGCTATAACACTTCGATGTAGAAAATTATTTAGCTTGAATTTTTAATCAAAATCAGCAATAGATCTTCATCAAAAACTCTAATATTATTCTGATTGTTTTTATCTTCTTATTTCTTTCAGATATTTGGGAGCAGAATGTCATTTGGGAGATTTCTACAGAGTACTTTTTTTTACACAGTGTACATCTCAAGAAACTGTAAACTCATAGACAATCATTTTATATGAAAAATTTAAAACCTATAATATTGTATTAAATGAATTGTAACTTGGTTTGGCACATGATTAATGTTTTCAATTGTGATTTGAATAAAAAAGCATACTAATGGAAATCTGGCGCGACCTACTTAGAAAAGTAACAGTTCAACACATCCTGTTTGATCTTTTCGGAAAGTGGCGACTCTCTGTCTGCCTTACAGTAGACAAAAGTCAAAGAATTTCATGTATGTTACCTCCTAAATGTAGTATTATGTGATAATAATGGAACTTTTACCTTTTTACCTTTACCTTTACATTGTATCTGATGCAAGAGAGAAAGGATCCTTGGTCGACCAATCTCAATTCTATGTTGTCTTCTTTACTCTATTTGCCTTGCTTTTATTTTGTTTGGGGGGTGGTGGGGGAGGAAGTGGCTTGTTTTCTGGAGACATATGACAGACTCCACAGTTTGGAACATGTTATCTGGCATTCTTTGTTTCTGCACTCGAAGGGCACTGGGTTCCATGGAGTGAAGTCGTTGGGAAGTGGGAGACCTTTCAGACTAGATATTCCCCAATCCATTCCCTTGCTGACATGTCTGTCCACGTTCTGTTCCTCCTCATGACAATCTGTCTTTCTTATTCTCCATTCCTTTGCCATGATCCCAGATCTTAATAATTGTTCGATCAGGATCCCAGTTGTGGCATGAAGATAAGCATGCCTAGAACTTCTCTGCTCTCTGGGAGAAGAAGTTCCTCCTCAACTACATCCTAAACCTACTGCCCCAAGTCTTAAGACCATGTCCTCTAGTTTTCATCTCACCTGCTAGTGAAAGCAACCTCCTTCTTTTTATCATATCTATCCCTTCCATTATTCTATATGCCTTCATAAAATCTCTCCAGCTCCTTGCTAATGTATTGTCCCAGGCTTTTCAATCAGACCACTAAGATCATGCCAAACAGCATGACTTAAAAGAGGATAAATTCTGGTTACTGTCTTTGAATCAGGTTAAAGAATTAAAAGAATCCTTTCAGGATTGGATATAATTAAGATCAACTTTGCATTGATGCCTACATGAGATGAATGAAGCTGAACACAATCTGCTGGAGGAACTCAGTGGGTCAAGCAGCATCAGTGGAAGAAAAGGAATGGTTGACATTTTGGGCTGGAACCCTTTATTGAGACATCTTGATAACAGCCATTCATCTTTCTCTCCCTCTGAAGCTCCTCAACACATTGGTGTTGAGCTTCAGATTCCAGCACCTCCAATCTCCTTTGTGGCTCCATGTAATGAATTATTACGTTTTCAGAAAACTTTGCAAATGGTGGACCAGTCACAGAATCATGCAGTTTGGAACAGGCCCATTGACCCAACTTGTTCATGTCAATCAAGATGATGATCTAGGCTAGTCCCACTTCCCTGCATTTGGTCCATATCCTTCTCAACTGTTCCTATCTATATACATTATCTGTCTAAATGTCAATTGAAGGTTGCAATAGTAACCACTTCCACAGCTTCCATTGTCAGCTTGCTCCAGATACAGTGAACTTTGGGGGGGGGGGGGTAATCCAGTATCTGTAGGATTGGGAAGATTAATGTCTCGACCATAATCCCTCTGCCTTCTACAAGCACCTCTAAGGGAACGTCAGCACCTATTTACTTTCTCACAATGTTGTGGGCGATATTCTCCGCAATGAAAAGCTGTGGGATGTAATGGAAGAAAACCAATTCAATGGTGAACCCATGTAATCTGATTTGGTGAATTGCTTTGTGAACAATAAGGGATAACTACACTCATTTAAGGACTCATTTGCACATTTTCTTGACAGTTTATAGTTACTGGTCCTCTACCGGCATCACCTACGGCTCCTAGAATGCTTCCATCAACGCTGTCTCCACTCCATCCTCAACATTCATTGGAATGGCTTCATCACCAACATCAAAGTACTCGAGCTGGCAGAGTCCGCAAGCATCGAATCCATGCTGCTGAAGACCCAGATGCGCTGGGTGGGTCACGTCTCCAGAATGGAGGACCATTGCCTTCCCAAGATCGTGTTCTATGGCGAGCTCTCCACTGGCCACCGAGACAGAGGTGCACCAAAGAAGAGGTACAAGGATTGCTTAAAGAAATCTCTTGGTGCCTGCCCCCTTGACCACCGCCAGTGGGCTGATACCGCCTCCAACCGTGATTCTTGGCACCTCACAGTTCGGCGAGCAGCAACCTCCTTTGAAGAAGAACACAGAGCCCACCTCACTGACAAAAGACAAAGGAGGAAAAACCCAACCCCAACCCACCAATTTTCCCTTGCAACTGCTGCAACCATGCCTGCCTGTCCTGCATCGGACTTGTCAGTCACCAACGAGCCTGCAGCAGACGTGGACATACCCCTCCATAAATCTTCATCCGCGAAGCCAAGCCAAAGAAAAAAAATAGTTACTGGTATAGAAATTGTTAAGCCAGGCTTTAAAAGAATCTCATGGTTGTGTGTGATGTCATAATTCCTACGATAATAAATTTGAACTTTGAACCTCTCTGCTTTGGTTTTGTGTGCTGTGAGATAAACTAGTTCCACCTCAGGCTGGACCTCAAGACCTTGAACAGGAATAGACTTTGACAGTGGACATTGAACAGATAGATCAATTGGGTGGTTCCAAACTGCATTCTCAATGCCCTGCAGACTGCATGCAACTCTGCTATCAGTTATGCTGTTAAAATGTTCATAGAACAAATGCAATCAAACACGTTTTTATCAAATTATTGATATATATTCGCTATTTTGTATGGAAGGTCACTGAGGTCTTGCTTTCCTCTATCGACAATGTCTACAGGGAGCAGTGCATAAAGAGGGCCCAGAGGATCATCAAGGACCCTTAACGTCCTGCCTGGAGTATATTTGAGACACCACCTTCAAGGAAGAGGTACAAGAGTGTAAAAACCAGGACTGCCAAATTGGGAAACAGCTGTGGGGAGACTGTTGAACAATTCTAGAAACCCATAAATTTTTTTTTGAATCGTTAGGCATATATCTTATTTGTGTATTGGGTGAACTGTTTGTCGGTATGTGTGTGCACTATGGTCCAGAGATACACAGTTTCATCAGGTTGTATACATATATGTACAATAAGATGGCACATTGGAAAACTTTGTTATGTGTGCTATCCAGATATATCAACTCATACTGAAGTACAACATGCACTGCAAAATGAAACATAAGTGAAAATGGATTTAATAGAATGTTGTTAGCAATCCTGCTCATGATAGAGATCTAAAAGAGTAGATGATTGTTGGAAATATAAGGAAAGAATGTGCTGGCAGCAACTCACAACAGGTTGTCACATTCCAGTGGGCTTTCAATAACTACTGGATCAAATCTGAAATAAAGTTGGGGGGAGGTGGGGAGCATAGAGAACATTTTATTGTTTCAGTTGAAGAGACGAAATGGCGCAAGAAATTTCGAATGCATGAGATTCAGACAAGGGCAATGAGAGCAGGTGCTTGTGATGGCGATGAATGAAATAAACATGAAGCAGTTCAGTTGAATCAAAGTTCCACATTCATGAGCAAATTAATCTTATCATCTCATGCTTGAGAGGGGCTGTGAAAGCTGCCATGTCTCTAGTCATTGAGAAAATGTCAGCTGAATAGTACTGTTTTCACATCACAATTAAGTTACTAAAATTGGTCATTTAAATTATAGATATAGACATTGTGTGTAATACCACTATCTGATTAAGATAGCAAAAGAAAAATTATAGTTATTAATATTTCACAGAAGATTACCCTTTTTATCAAGTGCATTTCAACCAAAGAATTTGATTCATTATCTATTAACTGAATGATTAATGAATTGACACCTTTGGTTTTATTGTCAGTTTTGTTGATACAATTGTCAGTGTTATACAATAATGTATAATTTCTTCCACACACTGCCACTGATGAATAGAGCTAAGTGATATTTCACTGCAATTTCACCAAATGGGCTTTACTGGAACTGCAGCCATTTCAATTAGGCAATAATAGCTGTAAAATGAGACGATACTGTGAACATTCATTATAGATATCCTGTTGTACATCTGTTGACATTTCACAAGTCCAGGCTAATACTCTTCATGATTCCTGAACAGTAACTTGCTGTGGATATCTTGAAATAATTCTTCAGGTTGCTAGGTTACCTAATTTATAAAGATTTTCAGAAAGCACTTCAACCTTACGCCCATGCAAACAGGAATGGAGCATTTATCTCTTCAAGTTTTTTTTTAAATAATTTTAACTAATCAATGGCTTATCTGCACCTGAACTCCATTTCCATATCCTTGGGCTGCAGTTAATGAACAAAAGTCCTCCATGAAGCTTTCAAATGACCACCGTCTTCCTTGGCCTTCTTAGCGATAGAATTCCAAATTTCTCTTCAGATGAGGGGGTTATTTGCTTCCTCCAGGTCTATTTAAATTTAAAGTTTGACATACAGCACAGTTACAGACCCTTCTGACCCACAAGCCCATTCTGCCAAATTATATTCAATTCACCTACAAGGGTTGGAAGGGTGGGATGAAACCAAAGCAGAAAGCATTGGATTCAAACCCAGGTCACTGCCACTTTTGAGGTTCAAAGTTCAAATGTATTATCATTAGTCATGATTATCTTCTGGATGATTTGGATGTTATGATTATATTACCCTTGAAACAAGCATAGAATTCCTTGAAAATTGCCACATTTTGATGGAGAAGAAGGTGTTAGTATATTTGATTTCATTGGTCAAGGTATTGAGCAGAGGAACTGGGATATCATGTAGCAACTCAATAATGACATTGGTGATACCACTCTCAGAAGCTATAGAAAAAAAATGAAATTAAGCTGACAAGGGTGCAGAAAAAATGTGGCATTTCCCTAGTGTTTCCTACCAAACATTTTACTTGTACTACGCAAAGTATTCTGTGGGGACGCATCACTATATGGGACAGGAACTGCTCAAGACTGCAAGAAATTTCAGAGAATTGTGAATGCAGCTCAAGCATCACACAAAACAACCTCCCTTCCATCAACTCCACCTACACTTCCTGCTGCCCCTGCAAAGGAGAAAATGCCCCACCTCATGAATCACCTCTCATCCCTCCTGTCAGGCAGAAGATCCACACCACTAGGTACAAGGAGAGTTTCTTCCTGCTGTAATCAAAATTTTGAATGGATCTTTCATCAGTAAATGAAGTTCCGTTATACTGTTTTAACTGAACCATTTCTCAGTTACACTCTGCTCCTCACTTTTGTTTTATGAATGCCATGCCTGTTGTACTTGAGTTGATGTGCCTGGATAGCAAGTAAAACAAACTTGTTCATTATGTCTCATTGCATGTGACAATAAACAATTCAATTCCATTCAAATTAGGATGATACTGGAATTGTGGGTTTCCAAATTGGAAGAAGTTGGATTAGGTGGGGCTTTTCTCCCTTGAGTGTAGATGAACTTATAGGGCTTTATAAAATCATAAGGAGTTTAGATATGGTAAAGAGTCTTTTTTTTTTCCTGGGGATTCTAAAACTAGAAGGCATAGGTGCAAGGTGAGAGGAGAAGATTTAAAAGGGACGTGAGGAGATCTTAAAGAATGGTGGGTATGATCACATAGAGAGTGGTGGGTATATGGAACAAGCTGCCAGAGGAAGGGGTAGATGCATGGATAACCACAATGTTTAGAAGATGTTTAGGCAGGTGCAAGGATAGGAGAGACTTAGAGGATTATAGACCAAATGCAGGCAATGGGACTTGCTTAACTGGACAACATGGTCAGCATGGGTAAGTTGAACCCTGTTTCCATGATGCAAAGCTTCCAAGCTCAAGGAAGCTTCTGTTAGTTTAAGGCACCATCTCTAAAGTAATGGAATAAATCTTCCAATTGCAGGAAATAATTTTCTTCTGCAGCAGTTGTCTTATCCACCAGGAGGTGAATTAGTTGACTAGTTGAGACATTCACCTTTTTAAATGTTAAATTTCATTTACAAAACTGATTCTGACCATTTAAATCTGTGCCACCCAATTAGCCTTCAACCGGGTACATTTGGAGGGTGGGCGGAAACTGGAGCACCCAAAGGAAACCCACGCATACACGTGGAGAGTGTGCAAACTCCTTACCGATTCAAAAAGTTGCTGGTGATATAATCGTGTCCCACTAACCATTATGCTAGCTGAGTCAGCCTATTGTCTATTTGGATGGTTTATTTTTGTCAAGTGAATAGAGAAAAGTAAAAACCTTGTTTTTGTTTGCCATCCAAGCAAGTTAACCCATGCATGGACACAGGGGAAATGCAAAATAAAATGTAGAACATAATACTGCAGAGGAAAATCCAGGTAAAATAGAGCAAGGGATGCCACATGTTATCGAGTTTTTTTGTGTGTACAAGAGATCCATATGAGAACTGCAAGAAAGAAGCTGCCGTTGAGGTTGAGTGTTTTCAAATTCTGGTATTGTCTGTCTGATGCGAGAGGGTAGAAGAGAGTGACCAGGGAGAGAGGAGTAGTTTAATATGTTGGGTGCTTTCCTGAGGCAGTGGGAAATGTATACAGAGTCAGTGGAAGGGCTGTTGGTTCGTAGGTTGGTCTGAGCTGCACTCACAACTGCTGTTTCTTGTGGTCTTGGGCAGAGCAGTTCCCATACCAAGCTGTGATGCATCTGCACAGGGTAGTTTCTATGGTGCATCAACAAATATCACGAAGAGTCATTGGGGACAAGCCAAGCTTCTTTAGTCCTCCAATACAGTAGGTATTATTGACCATTTTTATCCATAGAATGACAATTGACATGTCAATCAAAAGACCAAGGTTTAATATAATTTAATCTTTATTACCACTCAGATTAATTAAGCATACAGCTAACTTCTAATAACTTCACTTTGATTTACTCTTCTGCCTTTTCAAATTTTACAGATATGTAAAATTCACAGCTTGGTCTTAACATTCTCGCAGTGTGAGATGAATTGGTCAGATTCCCTCAGGGGGTCGCAGTCTTCTTTGAGTTTCAAACTCACGGCTTGTTTTTCCCATGGCTTCTCCCTGGAAGTTTTTGCTCTTTTTCAAGTTTTAAGTGTGCTTATTTGTCACAAGCAGTGGCGGATTAACCATCAGAATGAGTAGGCTTCAGCCTGGGGGCCCAAAAGGGAGGGGAACTTGGCAGGAACGGGGACATTGGGCTCCCGACAGAGAGAGGACCTTGGGCTCCTGAGCAGGAGCTGAGGCCTCAGGCTCTACAATTCTTTTGACCCAAAATTCAATCGAAACCCCCACCCCCACATTTAATGACCCTCTTTCGACCTTCTGGCACATTTACCCCTTGGATAGTCCCATCGACCCCAAGGGGTCTTGACTACTTTGGAGACCCCTATTATGTTTTTTAAAGTAACCTAACCACTTTGTTCTATTCCACGAAGGATGGGGCGGGGGGGGTGGGGGGCAAGGTCAGGGAGGGGTTTTACTAAAGCTCAGCCTAGGGACCTGGATTGTAGTTAATTAACCACTGGTCACAAGATACCAAGAGCAGTGAGAGGGGTTCTTCCGCAAACAGAATAACAAGTAATCTCGAACATTCCTACAGCTGTAAAGAGCAAAATATACAGAGTGTAGGATTACAATGAAAAGGAAGATCAATTAGCACCAAGGAATGGCAGCGTGAGAACACTGGAGAAACTCAGCAGCATCCTTGAAAAGCAGGGGACAGTCGAGTTTTCTGACCTGAACCATTCGGCAGGAGTGCCAAAAATCTAGTAGATGTCCAAATAAAAAAAGTGGGAGGTAGAGCACAGGTGATAGGTGGATGCAGGTGAGGGCATAGAATAAGAGAAAGGGGGCTGAGAGACAATGTGGGGGAGAAGGCAGGCAGCTCTCTGATAGAAGGAGGAAAGTAAGGGGCTGGGGAGCTGAAGGAAGGGAGATGGAGGGATTAGGGAATGAGAGAGGCCAGGGAGGGGGTAAATGGAATATTTAGAATTTGATATCCCTCCCAGAGGCCTACACTTCAATTCCACACACCATTCCCACATCTACATGTCTGTCCAAGGCTCCATGTACTGCCTAGCTGAGTCACTAGTAAATTGGAGGAACAACACCTGATATTCAGCCTTGGCAGTTTCCAACCTGACAGCATCAATATGGTCCTCCAATTTCAGTCAGGTGAGGTGGTAGAAGCATATATGTTTAAGTATCGAGACAGATACATGAACAGGCTCAGAAGGGTATGTGCCTACTGTAGGCAAATGGGATTAAGGTAGGTGGGCACAAAGTTCAACATGGGTATAGTCAAACAAAGGCCCTGTTTATGTGTTGTGCAGCTCAATGACCTTGTGATAGAATCACATTTCTTTACTCACTTTTCCCTCTTTTTTTAATTTCACAATTGCTTCGTCCAGTTTTTAAAAAAAATTTAATGTAACCTAAGAGGATGCTAGAGGACACACATTTAAGTTGAGGTCTGATGAAGAGACGGGTGTGGCAAGTTTTTATTACACAGAGAGTGGTGGGTGCCTGGAATGGGCTGCCAGGAGTAGTGGTAGAAGCAGATTGTACCATTTAAGAAGCTTCTTGATAGTCATGTGAACATACGCCAAAGGCAGGCAGCAAAGTTTTACTTTAATCTGGGCATATGTTCAGTGCAGACGTATGAGCTGGAGGTTCTGTTCCTGTGCTGTACTGTTCGATACCTAAATCAGCCATTTTCAATGTGAGTCCAATGGCTCCCTCTGAGGACTACAGCACATTTAAGTAAAAATCTTTTTCTTTCATAACATCAATATTTTTTATGTCGTCGGGAGGAGAGATGTGCAGAAGAAACCAAAACTTGACTGCTTCATAGGGAAAGGGGTCATAAACTTTGAGCAGAGCCCTAAAGGGGCCAGAGCCAAACAAAGGTTGGTCTAAACTAACAGTAAAAACACAATCCTGGAGAAATTCAGCTGGTCAAACTGTGTACTTTATTTATTACTGAATTTTTTTCTGTACTTGAGCCCAAAACTTTGGTTACTGTATGTATCTTTACCTTTACAACCAACTGAAAAACCTCACAAAGATTAGCGTATACAGAGCCGTTGTCATACCCACACTCCTGTTCAGCTCCGAATTATGGGTCCTCTACCGGCATCACCTACAGCTCCTAGAACGCTTCCACCAGCGTTGTCTCCGCTCCATCCTCAACATTCATTGGAGCGACTTCATCACCGACATCGAAGTACTTGAGATGGCAGAGGCCGACAGCATCGAATCCACGCTGCTGAAGATCCAACTGCGCTGGGTAGGTCACGTCTCCAGAATGGAGGACCATCGCCTTCTCAAGATCGTGTTCTATGGTGAGCTCTCCACTGGCCACCGAGACAGAGGTGCACCAAAGAAGAGGTACAAGGACTGCCTAAAGAAATCTCTTGGTGCCTGCCCCATTGACCACCGCCAGTGGGCTGATCTCACCTCAAACCGTGCATCTTGGTGCCTCACAGTTCGGCAGGCAGCAACCTCCTTTGAAGAAGACCGCAGAGCCCACCTCACTGACAAAAGACAAAGGAGGGAAAACCCAACCCCCAACCCCAACCCACCAATTTTCCCTTGCAACCGCTGCAACCGTGTCTGCCTGTCCCGCCTCGGACTTGTCAGCCACAAACGAGCCTGCAGCTGGCATGGACATTACCCCTCCATAAATCTTCATCTGCGAAGCCAAGCCAAAGATAATGTACAAAGTAAGAGTCTTTAAATGAGTCTCTAATTGTGGGTTGTTTTGGAGCATTGGGACCAGAGTGACTCTCAGTGGCAGGCTGCCCCCCCCACCCCACCCCACCCCCCCACCGCCAAGATATATTCCTTCCTTTTAAGAAAGATAGGCAAATAAAAGAAACAGGAAAGTTTGAAAAAATAACAACCTTTAAAAAAGAAAGAAAAGCCAACATTTGCAAATGGAACTTGTTGCACAGTTGCTGGTCTAAACTAACACTGCATGGCAGAATTGGGTAATCAGTGAAATCATTTCACTGATTCAATGATCAAGATGGACTGCGGAGGTTGGTGTTAGGATTGAGGGCGAGTGGGATAAGGGATAAGGAAGATGCACCTTCGTTTATCATTGGAGATTTCACCCTCATTCACGATACTTATCATAGGGCTGCAGGAGATTAATCTGTGACCTTCGAAAGACTGGCTGCAGAGTGCAATGTGCGAAAAGGTTATGGAACATGTGCATTTATGTAGCAAGTTTCTTGGCCTCAAGATGTTCTAGATACCCTGAAGGTTAATATTCAGGGAGAGTCAATGGTGAAAAGAGGAATAGAAGATAAGAGCAAGGATGTGAGGTTGAGGCTTTACAAGGCATTGGAATAGTGTGAACAGTTCTGGGTTTCTCATTTAAGAACAAATATGCTGACTTAAGAGAGGGTTCAGAAGAAGTTCAAAAGTATGATTCTGGGTATCATATGAAGGTATCCAACAGGCTCTTGGTCTGTACTCGTTGGAATGTAGGAGAATAAGGGCACAATTTCAGGATTGAAGGATGTCCACTTAGAACAGAGATGCTTCCTTTAGCCAGAGAGTCATGAATTAGTGGAATTTGTTGCCACAGACGGTTGTGAAGGCCACATGACGGCACGTATGAGAGGGAGAGGCCAATAGATTCTTGATTAGCCATGGCATCAAATGTTATGGAGGCTGGGCAGTGGGGCTGAGCGGGGAAATAGATCAATTCATGATTAAATGGCGGGGCAGACTTGATGGGATAAATAGCCTAATTCTGCTACTAATAGTCTTAGGGAGATGGATTGCAGAAAAACACTTTTAAAGCATGCATGGGAAACCTGGCAGCCAATGTGTACACAGCAAACTCTCATCAGGAATGAGGAGATAATAATTAGATAAGTTTATTATCATATACGTGAGTACAATGTATAGATGCACTGAAATTCTTACTTGCTGCAGCCACATAGGCACATAAGATATACCATCATCAATAGCATAAATCAAATTACCATAATGTCCAAGACAGAAAAGAGAGAAGTAATATAAAAGGAGAGATAAGTAAATGTTCACAGCTGCAGTTGCTCCATGTGAAAAAAAATGGTGTTTCAATCTTGTGGACAGATCTTTTGGTGGTGCAAGGGAGAGAGTAGCATGCGGAGCCTGATAACTGTTAAATAAAAACTATTTGTGGATCTAGAAGTGCTGGACGTCTGACTGCTCTTCTTTCTGCTTGAAGGTAACAATGAGAAGTGGTTGTGACCAGGGTGGTGAAAGTCCCCTATGATGTTGGCTGCTTTGTTGAGGAAGTGTCTTACTAAGATATCTCAATGGTTCAGCGAACTGTGCATTTGATGGACTTGGCTGGGTTTACTCATTTCTGCTGCCTTTTGCATTCTTCGGCACTGAATAGATCTCAGCTGCTCGACTTGAAGTGATGCCTGATCTCATCAAAGATCTAGTTGGTTTAATGCATGGACACTTGGTTTGATTTTTGTTTTGGTCAGTCCTATACTTTAGCAAGGCTCTGTTTTGAAGAGCAGGGAATATTAGGAGGAGGAAAGAAAGTGTTTGATGTACTTCCAATATTGAAGTTAATGCTTTCAGAATGTGTAAAGTCACAAAGTGAAAGAGCCATCTCCAATCATTATTGGGTTTCAGGTGAATGACAGGAGACTTAGTAGAAACATTTATTAAGCATTTTTAATAGCACAATCTTAGACGGAAAGGTAAATATGTAATTTAAAAAGTAAAATTGATTTCCATAATGCAGATGCTGAGATGCTTCTGATTGATTTGTGACAAATAAATTTAGAGAATCATTCAGTACAGGCATGGCTATTGTAGTGGTTAACACAACACTATTACAGCATCAGCGATTGGGGTTCGAATCTACTGCTGGCTTTAAGGAGTTTGAATGTTCTCCTTTTAATCATGTGGGTTTCCTCCAGGTGCTCCGGTTTCCTCCCATGTTCCAAAGACATACAGAGATAATGGGTCAATTGGTCTCACAGGTGTATTTGAGAAGCATGGGCTTAAGGGCCTGAAGGGCGTGTTATCTTGCTGGATAGCTTTATATTTTTTAAACGGCTTCTTCCACCAAACTCATCCATGATGATCAAGTTGTCATTTTTGCTCAGTTCCATCTTCCTGCATTTGGCTCATTTTCTTCGGAGTCCTTTCTCTCCATATTGCTAAATAGACCAGAGGCTTGAAGACGAAAGAGACTGCAGATGTGGTCAACAACTGGACCAAAATTAGCAGACTGCTGGAGGATTCCTCAAGTCAAGCAGAATCCATGGAGGTAAAGGGATAGATAACGTTTTGATCCTGCACAAGCTGGTCCTAATGTAGGGTCTCATAGACCATTCAAAGTTCAAAGTTCAGATTTATTGTCAACATGACATCACATACAACTCTGAGATTCTTTTTCCAGGCAGTATATATATTTATATGTTGATAGTGTAAAGAATGTACTCAAGGAAAATAAAAACCATGCAAAAGAGAGGTGTAATAGGGAAAGAAATGCAAACAAACTGTGCAATGCAGAAAATAAATATTCAATAATAAATAATGTGAAAAGTAAGAGTCCTTAATTGAGTCTCTAATTGAGTTTGTTGTAGAGGAGCCTGATGATGGAGTTGTTGCTGAATCTGGTGGTGCAAGTCTTGTGGCACCTATATCTCTTTCCTGTGTGCAGCAGGCAGAACAGAGCGTGTCCTGGGTGGTGTGGTACTTTTGACTCTACGGACGCTGCCTGATCCACTGATTTCCAAGTTCGGACACTTCTAAGATAGCTGCATTCCTTGCAAAATAAAATCTCTATACCTGCAGTATTAGATAGCTGAACGATATCTGACATTTTACCATGATCTTTAGAACTCTAAATATTAACATCCTGAGTGACAACTGAGTACAGGGTTTTACAGGAGATGCCTTCATGTTATATTTTAGGGCTAATGGTCTCTCATTCTTGGCCAGTTTAATTGATCTGAACTCCAATTCATGCTTGGAAATGATATTAATCAACTGCATTATTAATTCTGTTGGCATATGAGTGTTCAAATAACTGATGCTAAAACAAGCACTCTGCCTATAAAATTTAATCTGTCCTCATTACATGCAGCAGTCAGAATATAGGGCACCTTTTAATGAATCCTAACATTTTATGACTCACTAGGAACTGAGTTGTCCTTGGTTCAATCAAATAAAGAATCATTCATTCAGTGAAATATTCCAAGTGCAAACAAACAGTCTCATGGAAAGTGGACAATGCTTGCATCTTGCACACATATTCGGGAAAAAAAAAGATGTCTCAAGGATGTGCCCAGGCATTGAGTTAGAAAATTGTTGCTTTATTTTAATTTATTTTTTTTAATTTTTCACACTATGAACCATATTAACCAAAATACACACAAACGTTTCCCTCTTGAATATACACAGTGTCATTTTGTCTCCTTTCCCTCCCCCCTCCCTTCCCTCCCTCCTTCCCACCCACCCACTAAACGTTCAACATATACAATGCAATAAACCCATTAAACAATGTCATCACACAATGAAAATAAACAAGAAGGTTGTGTCATCTCCTTTTACACACTGGATCAGTTCATTTCGTCTTCTTCTCATTCTATCATTTTAGGGGGTGGAGGTCCACAGTAGGCTCTCTCTGTTGTGTTCCATGTATGGTTCCCAAATTTGTTTGAATAGTGTGACTTTATTTTTTAAATTATATGTTACTTTTTCCAATGGAATACATTTATTCATTTCTATATACCATTGCTGTACTCTCAGACTCTCTTCTGATTTCCAGGTTGACATTATACTTTTTTTTTGCTACAGCTAAGGCTATCATAATAAATCTTTTTGTGCTTCATCCAGTTTGAGGCCTAATTCTTTAGTTCTTATATTACTTAGAAGAAAGATCTCTGGATTTTTTGGTATGTTGCTTTTTGTGATTTTATTTAATACCTGGTTTAGATCTTCCCAAAACTTTTCCACTTGCTCACATATCCAAATTGCATGTACTGTTGTTCCCATTCCATTCTTACAGTAAACACGAGGTTACGCATGATACAATATAATTGGTTGCACAGGCTATATATCACGCCCCAAAAGTTAAATAAATGGGACCCAACAGTATCAGTCAATTGTTTAGAAACCAACTCCAGAAACTTCAATGTTGAAGTTTGAAGCTGTAATATGGGAGGGCCGCACTGTCAAAGGCACTGTGTTGGAAATGCAAAGTAAGATTAGGGTCTTGGAGCAAAAAAAAAACAACCTGTTGGAGGAAATGAAAACATTCTTTTCCTCCAATAGATGCTGCTCGACCTGCTGAGTATCTCCATCAGATTGTTTATTGCTCCAGATTCCCACATTGGCAGATTCCCATGTGCCTCAAAATCATTGACCTCTCTGATTATCTGACATCATCTTGCAGAATAATGGAGTACCTAATTTTATGCCCAGCCATAATCTTACTTTTAGTCAACCAGAATAATTATCATGATCATGTGATCACAAAATAACAAACATTTCAGGCCTGGGCCTTCATTAAAGACTTGGCAAAGAGTCCAGGCTCAATACCTTACTTCCTTTGGACATTGCCTGACCTTCTGAGTTGCTCCAACTTATTTGTGTATGGCACTCGACTCCAGCAGATTTTAAGGCTTTACTCCAAAGAGATTTACGATTGAGCCCAAAAAAATTGAGGAGATAAAGATCCAGGAAACAGTGATGATCAATGATTTCAAAACAAACTTGGATTTGCACTCACAGGAAATACAATTACAAGACCACAGACATAATGCAAGGTAGTGGGATTGATGGGATTGTCTTGCAATGGAATAGAATTAATGGCCCAATTGGCCATCTTCCAAGCAACAATATCTCACTGACTCCACACAGAGGTTTTGGAAGTGCCTGACTGAATGGTCAATGACCCAATTATTGCTTCAAGAAAGGAATTGAAATGTAGAAATAGATCAGTGGAACAGGATAAGAAATTAAATGGTTTGCTTTTTGACAGAATCAGGATTGAGACCATGAATACAAGTTCCAGTTGCAATAAAGCTTTTAGGAAATGTTGTTTCCCGGAGTCAGAAAACAAAATAAAATGCTGGCAATAATAAAAAGCCATGAGTATGGAACACTGGCGTAGAAATCAATTGGTTCAGCAATGTTCTTCTCCAAAGGAGGTCTGCCATACACACCTGTTTCATCAAGATTGTGATGCAAATCAAACTAACAAGTTGATTTTAAATTTATTTTACAACGGCCAAATGGATCACATAACCAAATACTGGGCAAATAATACCATCTGTTTCTACATACAGAGAACAAGTAAAGTCATTTCTTATTATTAATTGTTCTTGTTTCCGTATCATCTGATAGGTTGCACATAAACTCCTGTTCACATAAATGTGCTGTCCACCTCTGGAAACACACTTACATTGAAGCCACCAAGTCCAAGCCTCATTCCAAAATCTTGAGCATGTAATTCTCTGAAGTCTTACACCAGCATTAACCCTCTTTTGAAAAAGTTTGTGGGAAGATGGTGTGATTCAAGAATACTCGATGTCTCTGAAGTGACTCTCTTTTGCTTTCCTTTCTCTTCTTGGTGGGAGCGCTGGACTAGTTTCACTCTTCATGTGCCTTTATGAGCAAATAGAGGCAAATAAATGTTGTGTATTTGCATTTATAACATAAAGGAATCATGAAGATTAATCTGAAGTCATTCTCTGATGTATACAGACACTACCCAGAAAAAGAAATGTGACAATGTTTTAGAATTAGAGGAGCAAACTGGTAGAGAGATAGCAGATGGCTACAGAAAACATAAAGTTGTGATAGTTAGGATTTTAACTTTGCACATATTGACTGGGACTTCCATATTCTAAAAAGGGTGAATAGCCTGGAGTTTGTCAAATGTGTTCAGGAAAGTTTCCAAATCAAAATATAGAGGTACCAACTAGAAAGAGTGCAATACTGGATTTCCTATTAGGGAACAAGACAGTACAGGTGATGTGAAGGGGAACATTTTGGGTCCAGGGATCATAATGTGATTGGTTCCAGGTTAATTATGGAGAAGGATAGGTCTGGGCCTCGGGTTGAGATTCTAAATTGGAGGAAATGAGAGAGGATCAAGAATACATGGATTTGTTTCAGGTAAGGATGTGCGAGGTAAGTGGAAGACCTTCAAAGGTGAAAATTTGAGAGTTCAGAGTCTGTATGTTCCTGTCAGGATCAAAGCCAAGATTAGAAAGTGTAGGGAACCTGGGTTTTCATCAGATATTGTGGATCTGGTTTGGAAGAAAAGAGAGGTGTATAACAGGTATTGGCAGCATGGAGAAAATGACAACTTTAGGAGAAAAATCTCAAAATGAAAATCAGGAAGGCTAAAAGAAAGCATAGGGTTTCTTTGGCAGACAATGTGAAGGAAAACCCTAAGGGTTTCTACAAGTATATTAAGAGTAAAAGGATAGTAAGGAACAAAACTGATCCCCTTGAAGATCAGAGTGGTCAGCTTTATATGGAGCTAAAGGAGATGGGGAGATGTTTTTTTTTACCCTCAGTATTCACTAAGAAAATGGGCATAGAGTCATGGGAAGTAAGGAAAACAAGCAGTGAGGTCATGGAACCTATACAGATAAAAGAGGAGGAAATGCTTGCTGTCTTAAAGCGAATAAGGAAAGTTAAATCCCCAGGGCCTGTCAAGATTGGACCTTGAACCTTGAGGGAGGGTAGTGCAAAATACAGGGGCTCTAACAAAAATATTTAAACTGTCCTTAGCCACAAGTGTGGTACCAGAAGATTGGAGATAGCTAATGTTGTTCAATTGTTTAGAAATGGCTCCAAAATAACCCTGGAAATTATATGTGGTGAGTCTGACATCAGTAGTCAGTAAATTATTGGGAGGTATACTAAGAGATACTTATTTGGATAGCCAGGGACTGATTATGGGTAATCAAAATGGCTCATGCATGGTAGATCATGTTTAAGCAATCTTGTAATGTTTTTCAAAGAAAGTTGATGAAGGAAAGGCTATGGATATTGTCTGCATGGACTTTAGTAAGGCTTTTGACCAGGTCACGCATGGGAGGTTACTTAGGATGGTTCAAATGCTAGGTATTCGTGGTGAAGTAGTGAATTGGATTAGACAATGATTGGATGAAGAAATTGTGAGTAGTGTTGCATGATTGTTCATCAGATTGGAGGCTTGTGATTAGCAGTAGGCCTCAGGGATCGGTACTGGGACCATTGTTGATTGTCATCTATATCAATGATCTGGATGATGATGTGGTAAATTGGACTAGTAAGTTTGCAAATTGCACTAAGATTGGAGGTGTTGTGGACAGCAAAGAAGGTTTTCAAAGCCTGCAGAGGGATCTGGACCAGCTGGCAAAGTGGCTATAAAATAGTAGATGGAATTTAATGTAGACAAGTGTGAGGTGAGAATTTTTAAAGGACAAATCAAAAAAAGAACATACTCGGTAAATGGTAGGGCACTGAGGAGTGAGGTAGAACAGAGGAATGTGGGAATACAGGAATACAATTTCCTGAAAGTGTCATCACAAGTGGATAAGGTTGTACTTTTGGCATATTAGCCTTCATCAAAGTATTGAGTACAGGAGTTGGGATTTGAAAGTTGTAGAGGACATTGATGAGGCCAATTTTGGAATATTGTGTGCAGTTTTCATCACCTAACTACAGGAAGGATATCAATAAGATAGAGTTACTGCAGAGATTTACTAGGATGTGAGTTACAGGGAAAGGTTAAACAGGTTAGGACATTATTCTCTGGAGTGTAGAAGAATGAGGGGTAATTTGATAGAGGTATTTAAAGTTATGAGGGGGGAAGACAGAGTAAATGAAGAAAGGCTTTTTCCACTGAGGATGAGTGAGATTCAAACAAGAGGATATGGATTAAGGGTGAAAGGGGAAAAGTTTAAGCGAAGCATGATGAGGAATTTCCTCACTCAGAGAGTGGTGGGAGTGTGGAACGAGATTCCAGATGAAGTGGTAGATGTGGGCTCAATTTTAACATTTAAGGGAAATTTGAACAGGTAATATGGATGGGAAAGGTCTGGAGGGCTATCGACCATAGAATCACTAGCACAGAAATAGGCCCCTTCGGCCCTTCTAGTCTGTGCTGAACCATTTTTTTTGCCTTGTCCCACTGACCTGCCCTCAGTCCATAGTCCTCCATACCTCTCCCATTCATGTCCAAATTCTTCTTAAATGTTAAAATTGAGCCCACATTGACCACTTCAGCTGGCAACTTGTTCCACGTCATAATCAAGGTGAAGACAAACCATTATTACATTGATGTGGAATCTTAATGACGTCTCAAGCAATAATTTCCTCCAAATCATCTTGGGGCGTGGAAAATGCTGTTGATCTGCATGACATGTTTTTTTTTTATTTTGCACTCTCTGCTTTGACTTTCAAGGTAACAGAGCTGAATGTGGGCAACATACATCTCCGACTCATGCTCTCACTGGTTGGAACTCCAATTCTTGAACACAAGGTTGAAAAACTGAACTCTCATTGCAGGAAATATCTTGATATGAACATTGTGCTGACTCCAACAAGGCGGCTAGAACTGGCACCAAATCGAAAAGAGTAACAATACTCGATGTTCTTCTCCAGATTATGGGAGCTGATTGGATATGGTGGAAAGAGAGTTGGAAAGAATTTCCTTGAAGCAGACTGATGAATGTAGAAAGTTTGTTAGGTGGAAGAATGAAATAGCTCCTTCATGAACCCCTTTCAATTAACATTGAACTGCAAATAAAGCAGTGTTAGAACTCAAGGACAGAAATAATGCCACATACATTCATTAAACTCTATTGCCTAAGGTCAGGAAACAAAGATAAATGAATACATCCATCCAATGGAAATATTAAAATTGTGTTCTTAATGCTGAAAGTGCCTTTATTTCTCTAAGGTTTCTAAAAGTCAACAACTATTTAATTCAATACCCAAATTTACTCCTGACCTTGAAATTTGCATCATATAAGGAGTCTACAATAATTTAATGCTAATTTGTGCATCCAATGATCTGATTATTTTGAGGTTGTTGATTTTATTTTAATAAAGACACTATAAAAATATCATACTGGACAAATGTACTAGCTATCAAGTGGGTGAATCCTGCATTCATCAGAAATAATATTAGGTTAAATTACGAGGAAAGTATAAATGTGGTTTCTATTCCCCTGAGTATATATCAAGGTGTTCTGGCTATGGTAGTAATGAATAGTAAAGATATTAAATATTGATATTTTGAGAATGTTACAGAAAGGGTCAAGACATCCATGCCCAAAGTCCTTATATAATGAATGTCAGGGTCTTGGAGAGTAGACAGGGATGGAGGGACCTCAGGGTAAATATCAAAAGACCCCTGAAGGTGAACAAACAGTGAAATAAGCAGGTGGAGAAGGCACAAGGGATATAGTTGCATTAGGCATAGAATATAAAGGCTGAAATATGATTGTCCAAAGGAATAAAGCATTGTTTAGCCAGCAGCTAGTCTACAGCTTAACTTCTAAAAGGAAGGAAGAGATGATACACGAGAAGATGCAGAAGAGATTCACCACAATGTTGCCTGGGACGATGTGTTTCAGTAAGATGGAAAGATTGGATTAGCTTGGTTTGTTCTATTTGGAATGGAGGAGACGAAGGTGCCACAGGATAGAATGATGCAAGATTATTTTTAATTTTTTTTAAATTAAGTTAGACATATAGCACAGTGTCAGGCCAATTCGGCCCTATGAGTCCGTGCCACCCATTTTACTCCCCATTAACCTACACCCCGGTACGTTTTTGAAGGGTGAGAGGAAATGGAGCCCCAGGAGAAAACCCAGGCAGACACGGGGAGAATATACAGACTCCTGACATACAACACGGGATTCAAACCCAGGTCCTGTCCTGATCGCTGGTCCTGTAAAGGCATTGCACTAACCGCTATGCCAAACCAAGAGTGGCCCTTATGAGGGATATAGCAGCAAACTACAGATCATCAAAACAAGGAGTTGTGAGTTTAAACAAGGGGTGAAAGGTTTAAAGGAGACCGAGGAAGGCCTCTATTGCCCAAAGGGCAGTAGAAATCTGGAATGCTCTGCTTGAGGAGGTGGTGGAGACAGGAATGAGCCTTGAATCATTAAAGCATGGAAGACTCAGTGCATATAGATGGGAGGGCAGAAGAGAAAAATAGCTGAAAAATTATTGGAGAAGGAGGGTAGGTCTCTGAATGGAGAGAGAGAAGGGGAGGGGGAGCTGGAGG
The DNA here is from genome assembly GCF_036971445.1 of Narcine bancroftii. Taxonomy (NCBI): domain Eukaryota; kingdom Metazoa; phylum Chordata; class Chondrichthyes; order Torpediniformes; family Narcinidae; genus Narcine; species Narcine bancroftii. Next base: position 41,641,544 of record NC_091476.1, on the reverse strand, counting down.
AGTGGAGAGAGGAAAAGAGAGAGAGAGGCCTAATGGAAACTGGAAGTCAATGGTAATGCTGTTCCTTTTTGTAGAAGGGTCCTGACCCAAAATGATGGCCATGTCTCGAAAAAGGATCCTGACTCAAAATGTTGACTGTCTATTTCTCTCCCTAGATGCTACCTGACCTGTTGAGTTCCTTGGAGCTTCTCATTCTTTGCTGCAGAGCTAAGAACCCAGGACAGGGAGATTAGCCTGAGGAGCTCTTTGTGAACTATTGCAGATAAGATGGGCCAAATTACATCATTCAAATTTTTTAACAATTCTACAATTTCTTAGGATATACAGGGAGAAATTATTTTCTCAAAATAGCATTGTGGAAAGGCATAATCCTGGTTTCAAGTCATGTCGCTAATCTTAGACACTGAAATTAAAGTGTTGATTTGTTTCAGCTTTGAAGAACTCCTGCTGTGTCATGTTGCAAGGCAGCTGAGCTGACTCAAAAACATTTAAAACTGTCAAGCTCTAAGCTGTGCCACAGTTCCGAATGAGGCCAGCCCAGCTTCTTACAGAACATCTGATGAGATCCCTGTAGTTAGTTATCCCTTTGGAGATCTGCCGCTCTACCCATTTAAGCTTGCTTTGTGTCACAATGACCAGCAACAAATTAACTTAGGGGCATTGAATTCTGGTGTTGATCAGATCTCTGAAATGCAGCTGAAGGTCAAACTGTGCAAATGTTCTTGACCTTGGGCAATCGTATAAAACAGACGGTAATAACTCCAAATATATTTTACATTTCTCTCCATTTTTCTTTGGCAATAAAAATCAAAGCCAGACACCATGGTGAACCTTGAGACCCAACATTGTTTGCCATCTGCCCCATCTGATCGTATCAAGCTGAATCTGAAAGTCAAATTGACATACCTGGCATTATATGGACTGCAGGCAAAGAATTCAATTAAAAATTAAATTCAATCTAAGATCTCAATGTTCTCAAAAGCAGATATTGTGTCTCACAATTATGCTGACAGCAGTTCTCAAAATCTCAAGATTTCTCCTTTCCTCTCACTCTGTCTCTCCCTCTCTCTTTCCTTTCCCTCTGTCTCCATTCCTCCAGCTCTGTATTCACAGAGTCACCCATTCCTCAATCAATTCTCACCTTTTCTCTGCTGTCCTCCCATCCATGTCCAATTAACCACTTTTGGCTGATGGTCAGTGCTCCTTCCCCCCCAGCCTTTCAATTCAGGTGCCTGTCTGGTTTTTGCTCACACCTTGAAGAAGAGCCGAGGCCTGAAAGGTCGGTTATATATCTTTCCCTATGGATGCTGCAAGACCTGTTGAGTTCCTCCGGCATTTCTGTGTTTTCACTAGATCACAGTACCTGCAGACCTTTGTGATTCTCCCCATATATATGATATACTGTAACTTTTGACTGTTGTAAAGCAAACAAAATGCCCCCATGATATCAATATTCCCTCATGGACCCTTAACATCTGAATTATTTTGTTGTAATTAATGTGCTAACGTTAATTGTCATCAGGGAACTTAGTTCGTGAATGATCTCATATGATGTTTAATGGGATCAAAACAAAAACTATAATGACATTAGTTATAGGGTTTTTTCTTTTTTTAACTTTTTTTATCGACAACATGGATAATATGTATCTTATTTTCCATTTTTACTAGCTGTGATTTTAATTTATTTTTACCTGAAGTTTGTATCATATAAATCTATGTATTTGATTTTACAATGGAACCCTGTTATAAAGCATTAGTTTGGGTCCAAAGAAAATTGCTTCACAAAAAAAGTGGAGTCGCACTAAATCGGAGTTTCAATAAATCGTTGAGTTACAGTTGAAATTAAAATGCAAGTTAATATTTATTTAACTGACCATCCCTGCTCCCCGCGGCAGTCTGAGGTCCCCACTCCCCTCGGCAGCTTGACGTTCTCGTACTCACTCCTGGCGGAAGCCCGAAGTCCCTACTGGTGGCAGCCTGATGCCCGAATCCAATGACTTGCCACTTTATATCCGAATTTGTGTTAAATCGGGGTGCATTAAATTGGGTTCCACTATTATTTTCTCAAAAACCAATAAAAAGATTAAAAAAGAAAAATGGAAACTATTGTGGATAGAAGATGAGGTGGAAACAAGAAAGAGACAAAATAAACAGCTCATTTTAGAATACAAAAATGTTCAATTATTTCCACTCTGTAAATAGAAATGTTTGACACTTTGTTAATTGCTATAGTAATGAGAAGCTGCATTACATTGTAATCAGAATATACTACTACTTATCAGCAGGGCCTGTGCTAGGAAATGCGGGGCCCAATTAGAAAATTGATAGCGGGGCCTCTACTCTACAAAAGTCGAAATTGATGTTTTATATTTCGTGTAGTATGCCAATCTTAGCCAAAAAGCATTAAATGCTTGATATACTAAATATTGAAAGATAATATGAAAGTTTTAACTTTTTAATACAAGTTAAGACAATTACAGACATACTGTTTATGCACAGGTCTTTTAGAAACAGACTTTCCTGACTTTTTTATTTGCAAAATCTTTCAAAATAATTTCAAAGTCAATGATTTTAGTAATGTCATTTTCTATAGATAGCATCGCCAAATTGTTTTGTCTCTCTTGTGAAATTGTTGACCGTAAGTATGTTTTAATCAGTTTTAGTTTTGAAAAACTTCTTTCGCCCGATGCGACTGTTACGGGCATTGTTAAGTAAATCCTCAAAGCAATAAAAACATTAGGTAATGCTGTGAATCGATTGTTTACTACCAGGTATTCAAACAGAGCTTGAGACTTAACGACACTGAAGGGAAGAAAAGTTCTTCGGCCAACAGATAACCATCCACGTCTTTAGTTGTTTCAGTAACTACCTCTCCATCAGTGCTCTGTTTTAGTATGGTGTCAGTTAAAGCTGCTTCAAGGTCTACTGTGTGTTTCCTTATTTCTGCTTATTTTGTAAGCTCTGAAAGTTATTTAAAAATCCAAATAATTTTACATGGCTTTTAAGCTGCTTAAATTTAGACTCTAAAGATTGAATAGCTTTGTCTAGCACTAAGCTGAAGCACTGAACTCTGTGCTTCTTTTGGATCATCTAAAGCTTGATCTTTTGCCTCATATGAAAACATTCTCTTCCTTCTACGTAGATTTTTTTCTTGAAATTGTCTAAACTCCAATGGTTTTTCAACAGCTTCAGCCAATTCATTTGCACCTATTAGGACATCATTAAAATTGCCCTCTCTATAAATTCTTAGCCATGATAATAGTTTTTCAAATGACTCCATGCCTTCATCTATGTCCTTTGTTTCACCTTGTAGTTCTTTGCTTACGTAGTTAACTTTAAAAAGTACTTCATGCCAAAATACCGAAGAAACTAAAAATTTTTAGTCTTTTAGCTGGTTTGCTAAAGATTCAGCTTTTGTTTTTACCTTGGGGCCATCTGTTATCTCTGATATTTCCACAAGTGCATCATATACTTCTCCAACCTGATAACGAATAGCTTTAATACTATCAATCTGACACTCCCACCTTGTGTTGCTCAAGGGTTTCACTGATAACCCGGGTACATGTTTGTTAAAAACTGCCGACCTCTTAGTTGATGCATAGAACATTATGTAAATCCTTTGCAAGATCCCAAAAAAATGTTATAGCATCTGGACAACACTTGGCTACATCTCCGAGTAAAAGGTTATAATTGTGACATGCACAGGGTACAAAGAAAGCTCTTGAATTATCCTTCAACAATCGTGCTTGTACTCCAGATGTGTGATCTTTCATGTTGCTACCGTTGTCAGAGCCTTGGTTCCGAATGTCTTTCACCTCTAAATTTAATTCCTTCAATGTGTTTCATAATGTTTTATATAAATCTTCTCCTGTGCTACTTTCAACCTGGATAAACTTTATGAAATGTTCATAAACACCTGAAGGAGCCAAGTTACCATCAGACACATACCTGATCGTTAGGGACATTTGATCTTGGTGACTCATATCAGGTGCGCAGTCTAAAATTATGGCGTAGTACTTAGCTGCTTTTACGCATTTCAGTATCTCATTCAAAACAGCTGTAGCCATAATGTTTAGTAGTTCATTCTGAGTATCTTTTCCTAAATAGCGATTATGAATTTCGTGGGTTTTGACTTTTCGTAAATGTTCTTCAAACTTTCCGAACAGCTCAACAAGACCTAAAAAGTTTCCATTTTGTATACTCTCATTACCAACTTTTTCCTCTGTTCCTCTAAATGCTAGATTTCTCTCAGCAAGAAACTGTGCTATTGCTACTAGCCTTTTGAATACATGTTCATTGACAATTATTTCAAGTTCTTTGTCAATTTTCTATCCACTACAAGGTCTTTGGTGTAACTCTCGGAAACTCCATAGGCTTCCAAATGGTTTTTAGAATTTTCATGCTCACACAACCTTGTATGAAGATTAAACCAGTTGTTGAATACACTTGTTGATAATGCACTGGTTGTGTTTTTAGCAAAAAGTTTACAATAAAAGCAATAAATTCTATCAGCAAACTGAGAGTATATAATCCAAGGTCTTTCAACACACTCCCCATTTGGAAGTTTCCTCTTACAGTGAAACTTTGAAAAACACAATTCCTTTTCATTTCATGGAAAATTGTTCACTGGAATAGGAGGACCTTTCATTGTTAAATAATCTCTTACATTTTGATTTATATATTCTGGGTCATCATAAATGTTAATTACAACTGTACTCATGGATGATCCATGATTGCGTGATGTTTGGGCTTGGTCTTTATCGGCTATAAGTGAACTTTCCGCTTTGGCACTGTCTTCTGGTGTATTGAGATGGTCTTCAATTTGATTCACAGCTGCGTCATCCTTTTCTAACTTGTTATCAATTTCATCATTATATTCATCAACTGTAATTGGACTTGAGGTTGTATTGTCATTTTCTGAATTGTTTTTGTTTTCTTCATCCTCAATACATGGGCATTTCAAAGATGGAGTGACAAGGAATTTTGTGATAGCACCTCTATGTTTTTCATTTTCAGCTACCTTAGCCTTGGTCAGTGCTCATTTCTGGTTGCCACTTAAATACTTACGCCCTTTGTCTCTATCTCTGCTTGTTCTTGCCATGTAAAATGACATACAAATTTTAAGCTGCTAATTATTGGGCTATATTTTTAAGGTATAAAAGGTAAAAGAAGTATATTTTAAAATGTTTAGAGTTAAAATGGGCACAAAAACCGACATTAGCAATTTGTTATAAAATTGGACTCGAAATCCCTGATAACATGTCAACGTTGTTCCAACAGTGGAACAATGTTGTCATCGTCATTGGTACAACGTCAATCCCACGTCATTTTGCTCATTAGCTTTACGTTGTTCCAAGGTCAGCAGCTGACAATAAAAGCAATAAATTCTATCAGCAGACTGAGAATATATAATCCAAGATCTTTCAACACACTCCCCATTTGGAAGTTTCCTCTTACAGTGAAACTTTGAAAAACACAATTCCTTTTCATTTCATGGAAAGTTGTTCACTGGAATAGGAGGACCTTTCATTGTTAAATAATCTCTTACATTTTGATTTATATATGCTGGGTCATCATGAATGCTAAGTACAACTGTACTCATGGATGATCCATCATTGCGTGATGTTTGGGCTTGGTCTTTATCGGCTATAAGTGAACTTTCTGCTTTGGCGCTGTCTTCTGGTGTATTGAGATTGTCATCAATTTGATTCACAGTTGCGGTTAGCAGCTGACCTTGGAACAACGCACCCAACTCTCAACTTGTGAACACCACCGAACAGCAAAACAAGCGACCGATTCTGAATTTATTGAATGATGACAACTTTGAATAAGGTAAGAATTGCCTTTATTTAGTAATGGTTAGGTTAGTTAGGTTAGGTTAGATTATGCTAGTTAAGGTTTCATTCTAGAATGGGGGGGGATGCACTTTGATTTTGCCATTTTTTTAGCTGATTTTCTAGTCAAATGTCTAGCTCTAGTTTGTCGCTAGATTTTTGGCTAGAAAATCAGTAGAAAAACTGATGCGAGTAACTGATGAAATTCGCCACCGAAGAAAGCAATTTCCGCATGGTCAAGCTAAACTGCACCTATTCCAAATCACCAAAAACATGAAATAGGCTATATTAAGCTCTGGCAATGGAATAGCATAGTTAGTAACAGTAGCCTAGTACTATTTTGATACTAAATCAAACCACAGCAAAATTATGAAGCAATGAGAGAGGCAACCTTGCTAAGAACATCCGGATCTTGTAAAGATGAATAACCCTGAGATGTACAGTACATGCCTCTATAGCTGAATAACCTTGTAAACCACCTCATAAAAGATAATCCCCACAGCGACCTAGCCTAGTAAAGATCAACGTAAACTAACCTAACTTCGGGGTTTTCATCTTTACAAGACCCAAATATCCTAACCAATTCCATCTATGATTGCTAATATTGTCAAGAAATTCTACGCTTAGGCCTAGGCTATTTACTTTCAGGCTAACTGCTTAAGCCTAGGCTATAGGCTAGGCCTGAGGCTAGCATGACGCTATCTCAATCTCATATTAAAGTACAAGTTCTCTTATTGATTAGCCTTTTGCCTGTTTTGATCTTGATAATAAGAAGAGACGCTTCATCAGCTCCGGAATACATCTATCTCACTGGGTCAAATGAATACGAAACATGAAATTTTTGGCTAGGGAGACAAAGGAGGCCTCTAGCCAGTAGTTTAATTGACGACATATTTCCTTTTTTTTTAAACTTTATTTAAGATTTTATAACATGAATAAAATAGAAGATTACATTTAAAAAGAATAAAAGTAAGATAATAAAATTACAGTACCACATCGGTAAACTAAATAAACTAACCCCCCCAATAATTATTACACAACATTAATAACCTAACTTAAAATTAGTCTAACCCCCCCCAAATAAAGAGTGAAGAGTTAATAAAGTGAACAATATTATATATAAGAAAAAAAACCCACTTACAAAAAAAAAGATAAAACATAACATAAAGATACTAACAAAAAAAAGTTATCAATACTAAAATATCAGACTTAAAAACATATTTAAAGCAAACAAATGCATATATTTAACAAACGGAGTCCACTTCAACCTATAAAAAGACATTCTATCCTGAATTGAAAAAGATATCCTTTCCATGGTCAAACAGGATTTCATCTCCAAATACCACCTATCTAAAGTTAATATATTTCTGTCTTTCCAAGTAAGTGCTATACATTTCTTGGCCACAGCTAAAGCTAAATAAATAAAGGAAATCTGATAATCCTTTAAACCTAAATCAATTAGTGATTGCATATTCCCTAATAAAAATATATCAGGATCTAATACAAGACAGATATTATATAAACTATTAAGTATAGATTGAATACCTTTTCGAAGACATATTTCCTAAAAATATTTCACTGAGATAATACGATTAATTAAGGGCAATAACTTCATGAGTTCACTGACAAATCCCTCTGTTTATAAGGCCTATAATATTATTATTTTCTTACCAGTTTAAACAAAGTCCATCACAGTGTTCTCTGCTCAAGGCCTGGGCTCAAACACGTGAGGTGCGGGTCCCAATTTGATCAAACTGGTCAATAAAACCAGCCCTGCACGCCAGTGGTTACATGTACAAAGGGCCTCAGGAATCAGAACAACGAGGAAAACTTCATATTCCTTGTTGCAGTGCTCCGTAGAATGTAAGCATTGGAAAAGAAATATGCGGATATGTTACTGTAAATTAACAAACAGGAAGAACAGTACTGAAAATCTGCACATGCTGGGGTCGAGTGAAATCCACAAACCTGGTGGGGAAACTCAGCTATGTCCACAAGAAGTAAAAGGGTAATGAACATTTTGGGGCTGATCCCTTTGTCCAGAATTCCTGAAGAAGGGTTAAGCCTGAAACCTTTTACCTTATATGGATGCTACGTAACCTGCTGAGTAAGAATGATTTGGCAATCCTTGAGAGTCTCTTTAATTCTCTGTGTCTCTCATTTTATGAAGCAGCTATGAAATATGACCCAGTAAGCTTAATGTCTTGTGAAATACACAAGCAGGAAAGGAACTGCATTTAAAAATGCACAATGAAGGAACATGGCCAATGAGAGTGACTACAGATGCTGAAAAATGAAGTCAGCACACAAAAAACTGAAGGAACAAAAGGGGTTAGGCAGTATCCACGGAAGAAAATAGACTGTCGGCGTTTTGGGCTGAAGCCTTTCATCGGGACTGGGAAGAAGGGGGATAGATGCCCAAACAAAAATGAAGAGCAAGAGCTGACAGATGAATGCAGGTGTGAAGGCACGAAAAATGGAGGTTAAGGAGGCGGATGCAAGACACGGGAAAAAATGAAGTCAGAATCTAGGAGGAAGAAGGAAGAGGGCTGGGATAGGACTAGGACTATCCCACTAAGCACTCAGTGACCGGCAGAGAGGGAGAGAAGGACTCAAGTCAAGGAGTCACCTCTTTGACAGGGAATTACAAACTAGAGGTCGTTTCCACATCGTTTGTATGCAGCGGTTGCCAGTACGAAGTAATTCTCTAAAACTAAAGCATTCTAGTTGTTTAATTCAAAATGTTTATATGTCTGAAGCAAAATTTACATAACAAAATAGTATTTGCAATGAAGATAATATATACAAAAATTAAGTTCTTAACTAACTCAGGAGGCTCGGGCCCTTTTACCTTCCAGACCTCTAGGCTTCGGCCTAATCAGCTAATGGTTAATCCACCACTAGATGCTATGTGACTTGCTGAATTTGTCCAAGCACATTTGTTCATTGTACTTGACCCTGATATCGGCAGATATTCTTCTTTAATTACAGAATCACTCTGCTTTTATTCATTTTTTTTTTGCTGCATGTTTTGTAGAGGGGCGACTTGTCATGAGAAGACCTCCCCAATAATGCAACATTCCGTCAGTTCTGCAGTGGGATTGTCAGTCTCAAATTCACACACTCTCAATCTTTCAAGTTTATTGTCACGGTACAACTGGTAGAGTGAGACAGGTTCTTCCATGAACAGTCCATCATGGATGGACTCTAACATGCAAACTGCCTTACAAAGTAAAAGAGCAAATGCACAATTTGCAGAGCATAGAGTTCCAGTAAAAAAGGGATTCATTACTACTGACATGGTCTTTGCCCTCAGACAGCTCCAAGAAAAATGCAGAGAACAAAACAAAGGACTCTACATCACCTTTGTTGACCTCACCAAAGCCTTCGACACCGTGAGCAGGAAAGGGCTTTGGCAAATACTAGAGTGCATCGGATGTCCCCCAAAGTTCCTCAACATGATTATCCAACTGCACGAAAACCAACAAGGTCGGGTCAGATACAGCAATGAGCTCTCTGAACCCTTCTCCATTAACAATGGCGTGAAGCAAGGCTGTGTTCTGGCACCAACCCTCTTTTCAATCTTCTTCAGCATGATGCTGAACCAAGCCATGAAAGACCCCAACAATGAAGACGCTGTTTACATCCGGTACCGCACGGATGGCAGTCTCTTCAATCTGAGGCGCCTGCAAGCTCACACCAAGACACAAGAGAAACTTGTCCGTGAACTACTCTTTGCAGACGATGCCGCTTTAGTTGCCCATTCAGAGCCAGCTCTTCAGCGCTTGACGTCCTGCTTTGCGGAAACTGCCGAAATGTTTGGCCTGGAAGTCAGCCTGAAGAAAACTGAGGTCCTCCATCAGCCAGCTCCCCACCATGATTACCAGCCCCCCCACATCTCCATCGGGCACACAAAACTCAAAACGGTCAACCAGTTTACCTATCTCGGCTGCACCATTTCATCAGATGCAAGGATCGACAATGAGATAGACAACAGACTCGCCAAGGCAAATAGCGCCTTTGGAAGACTACACAAAAGAGTCTGGAAAAACAACCAACTGAAAAACCTCACAAAGATAAGCGTATACAGAGCCGTTGTCATACCCACACTCCTGTTCGGCTCCGAATCATGGGTCCTCTACCGGCACCACCTACGGCTCCTAGAACGCTTCCACCAGCGTTGTCTCCGCTCCATCCTCAACATCCATTGGAGCGCTTATATCCCTAACGTCGAAGTACTCGAGATGGCAGAGGTCGACAGCATCGAGTCCACGCTGCTGAAGATCCAGCTGCGCTGGATGGGTCACGTCTCCAGAATGGAGGACCATCGCCTTCCCAAGATCGTGTTATATGGCGAGCTCTCCACTGGCCACCGTGACAGAGGTGCACCAAAGAAAAGGTACAAGGACTGCCTAAAGAAATCTTTTGGTGCCTGCCACATTGACCACCGCCAGTGGGCTGATATCGCCTCAAACCGTGCATCTTGGCGCCTCACAGTTTGGCGGGCAGCAACCTCCTTTGAAGAAGACCGCAGAACCTACCTCACTGACAAAAGGCAAAGGAGGAAAAACCCAACACCCATCCCCAACCAACCAATTTTCCCCTGCAACCGCTGCAATCGTGTCTGCCTGTCCCGCATCGGACTTGTCAGCCACAAACGAGTCTGCAGCTGACGTGGACTTTTTACCCCCTCCATAAATCTTCGTCCGCGAAGCCAAGCCAAAGAAGAAGAAAGAAGCAAGGGCATCATGAGATCACAGAGTGCTCGTCCGTTCACTTCTTCAACATTGTCAGTGACTCTACACCTGCCAATCAGACCAAGTGTTCCAAGAGATCTCCATTCTCTGGTAAGAAAGGTTCCTCTCAGGTCCCCTCTGAATCTTTTAGCCCTGACCATAAATCTATGACCTCTATCTCTGAAGAGGAGAAATGTCTTTTGCAGTCTACCCTATCTTTTTCTCTTTGGCTTGGCTTCGCGGACGAAGATTTATGGAGGGGGTAAAAAGTCCACGTCAGCTGCAGGCTCGTTTGTGGCTGACAAGTCTGATGCGGGACAGGCAGACACGGTTGCAGCGGCTGCAGGGGAAAATTGGTTGGTTGGGGTTGGGTGTTGGGTTTTTCCTCTTTTGTATATATCTCAATCATGTCTTCTCTTTATTTCCTCTGTTCAAAGAACACAAATCTAGTTTTATTTTTAAGAGATACTGCATGGTAATAGGTCATTCTGGCATACGAGCACATGCCAGCCCGATACAATTAATCTACAAATCCTGTATGCTTTTGGAGGGTGAGAGGAAACTGGAGCATTCGGCAAAAATCCATGCAGGTCACAGGGCGAACATGCATACTTACAGAATTGCTGAAATGGAACCCTGGTCACAGACTCTGTAATAGTGTTGCGCTAACCCTTACCATATCCATGCCAGCCTCTAATCTCCAATCCCTCCTCATAATTGAAATGCTCTATTCCAATCTGCTAAACCTCCTCTATGTGGTCTACAATTCCATCTTTATCCTGCTTCCACTGAAGTGATTTTCTTGTTTACCTCTGTCATTGGCCCCTACTGTATGTGGAATCAAGTTCTCTATTTTCTCCATTTTCTGTGTAATCCAAGAGAATCTTCAATTTACAAATTACTTGGTTATGGTTTCACCTTGAAGTTGAAATATATTCCTTCTTCAGTCTCTTCAAAATATTGATGACTGAATTGACATCATGGCTCAGGCTGCCAAGGGTAGATCTTTACCTTTTCAAGGTCTCCTGGAAGTTGGAGTCTCACAGTTCTCCTTCAGAACTTTCTCTCAAGTTTCTCTGTGCTTCTCACCAGAACAGTAGACAAACTATAGTCTAAATTAGATTCCAAGGAATGCTCTCTTGTTGTCTGTTGAACAAAGTGATGAAATGCGTCACCCTCAGCTCATGCCGTATTCAACAGGTAGACCTCTGACAGTGCAGGCACACCCACAGGCAGTGTTGGCCTGGGTTGTACTCTCTGCTCTCAGTCCTGGATCAATGCATTTTCACTTTGTTTTGTTCCCATTATTGACAACAATTGGAAAACATTCATTCCCTGAAGGCAACCCAGCCATTGAGAGCCTGGTATGCTCTGGGGTAAACCCTCATTGGCACTGTTATCAACTCTTAGCAAAACACTGGTGTTCACACAACTTGCCATAAGTCATACAGCTTGGAAGCAGGCCCTTCTGCCCAACTTGTGCACGTCAACCAAAATGTCCCACCCACATTAGAGTCACCTGCCTGCACTTTGTTCATGGCTATACTCTGGGCAAAAGATTCTCTTCATTTTTCCAATCTATTCCTTTCATGATATTGTACCTCTCTATGAGATCTCCCCTTATTGTTCTGTGCTCCAAGGAATAGGGCCTCGGTCTATAGCTCAAGCCACTGAGACCTGGAAAAATCATTCTATATCTTCTCTTCACCCTCCCCAGCTTGACAGTATCTTTCCTGTAGCACAATAACCAAAACAGAACACAATATTTCAAATGGGGTCTCACCAATGTCATATACAACTGCAACATGACCTCCCCCCCCCCCCCGCTGACTTCCACACACTGACTGATGAAGGCCAATCTGATGAAAACATTTTTTAATTACCCTATCAAGAAACTACGTACTTTTACTCCTAGATATCTCTGCAGTTCAACATTCCGCAATCCCCAATTCACTGTGTTGGTCCTACCCATGTTAGATCTCTTTTTCCTCTGTATTAAATTCCATCAACCATCCCTTTGCCCATCTGCCCAACTGATGCTATTTTTGGCATCTGTACATTGTATTCACCATCAACATTCTTTGTCCACAACTGGAAATTCTGAGCTGCCTTCCCTTCCAATACTGTCAAACCCCAAATCCATGGAAGCAAGTGGAATTCTAGATAAGGAGAATAATAATTTAGAAACTACATAGAACCTACAACCCCATCCTAAAACCTAATTTTGGATGTGAAGAGGATGTTGCAAATAGATTTAAAATTTAAGAGAGTTTGCCAAGTAAAGAGGTGGGGCTGAAGTGTTGTGATTTATTCAACCATGTACTAATACATTAAAAATGTAATATTATTGCACTCACTGACCTTATGTGAGGCTATGCCTTAAAAAGTCAGCCAATATCTTAAAGGATTTCTGTCACTTTGGCCATGATCTCTTCTCACTGCTATATTCTCTAGTCCTGCACCTCTAGATTCAAGAACAGATATTTTTCCAAAACTTATCAGATTTATATTTTTTTTTTATTACATGCTTTAAATCCATGTCCACCATCAAACTTCAATCTCACCCCTTACTCACCACTGCTGTTATTGACCTCTCTTTTTCAGCCTCTCATTTTCAACCTCTTTTTGCTGCAGTTAGAGGTTCCCATTTGCTTCAAAAGGGTATGAATCATCTCGGTGCCTGAATGACTTCTGCTAACTTTCATCTGTGATGAAATGCTTTCAGAGGTTGGTCATGGCCAGAATTGACACTAACCTATGCAAAGATCCGGACCTGCTGCAATTTGCTTATCATCACAATCGCCCCTCAGCTCCGGAGCACCTTGAAAACAGCAACTCATACATACCGCTGCTCTTCATCGACTACAGCACGGTTATCAATACCATTATTCCCTCAGTGCTGGTCAAGAAGCTGCAAACTCTGGGGCTCTGCACCCAACTCTGCATCTGGATCCTTGACTCCCTCATTGGAAGATCACAGTCAGTACGAATTGAAAGCAACATTTCCTCTGCGCTGACGCACACCAGAAATGTGTGCTTAGCCCGCTGCTCTATTCATTATACACCCACGACTGTGTCACCAGGCACAATTCCAATGATAGCTACAAGATTGCTGGTGATACCATAGTTGTCGGGAGAATCAGAAACGGCAATGGGGAAGCGTGCAGGAGGGAGATAGATCACCACTTTGAGTGGTGTCACATCAACAACCTTACACTCAACATTGGCAAAACCAAGAAGATAATTGTGGACTTCATGAGGGAGTCTGGTGAACACAATCCAGTCCTCATAGAGGGCTCAGAGGTGGAAAGGGTCAAGAACTTCAAATTCCTAGGTGTCAACATCTCTGAGGATCTGTCCTGGAGCCTTCATGTTGATGCAATCATGAAGAAGGCTCGCCAGAGGCTATTCTTTATGAGGTGTTTGAGGAGATTCGGTATGTCACCGAAGACTCTCAAAAACTTCTACAGGTGTACCGTGGAGAGCATTCTGGCTGGTTGCATCACTGCCTGGTATGGAGGCGCCAATGCTCAGGACAAGAATAAACTCCAGAGGGTTGTTAACTCAGCCTACGACATCACAGGCATCAGACTTCACTCCATCAAGGACATCTACGTGAGCCGGTGTCTTAAAAAAAGCAGCCTCTATCCTCAAAGACCCCACCACCCAGGCCATGCCCTCTTCATTCTGCTACCATCTAGAAGGATGTATAGGAGCCTGAAGATGAGCACTTAGTGGCAGAATGACAGTTTCTTCCCCACTGCCAACAGATTCCTGCATGATCAATGAACCAAAGACACTGCCTTACTTTTCATGCATTACTATTTTAATTTATTTTATATAGATTATTGTTGCAAGATGTTTCAAAATATAAATGTTTTCACTGTGATGATGCTGCAAAACACCTATTCATGACTTGTTCTTGACAATAAATTTGAATGTTGATTCCATAATGGATATTACACCCACCTTTTCTATCCAGTCCTGGCCTCTTATAAACTGGCCAAAGGATTCCTGAATTTTCTCAGTTCCAATGGAAACAATTCCAGTGAGGTGAAAGTTTGGTCAGAACTAAAAATCCTCAACCTTGGCAGCATCCTTGTAAATCTCCTTTGCACCCTTTCCAAGTTCAGTCCCAGCATTGTGTTTTTACTACAATCAGTAGAATTTTTCACTCAAGTTCAGTTACATCTGTTGTACTCAGGGATTAGTATTTTATTGAGATGTAACTATCCCACACTTATATTTAAAGGAGGATTACCAAAGGAAAGAAGCTCAAAGGTTTGCTTAATCAACTGCCATACATGTCAGTGATCCAGCTTTGATTCCGTAACTGCTTAACTTGCTTACAGTTCCAGTGAAAATGACCCTTAAATCTTCCTATTAAGCCATTAAACTTTGAGAAAATAAAATTAAAATCAAGTTCAACAAACAATGTGGATGTTTACAGAGTGTTATAATTTATTACAAGAAGAATTGCATGCAAAAGCAAGGAGGTTAGGTTTCCATTATTTAAGACACTAATGAGACCAGATTGAGAGGACTGTGAAAGGTGTTGACCTCTTAATTTAATGTAGGGACATAAATATATTGGAAATTGGTAGAGAAGGTTTATGTCTGGAGTGGGCAAATTGTCTAATGTCTTGACAGACAGAATGGTCTCATTCTGACATGGAGTCAAATAAAGCTCAAACAATAAAACATTTCCAGGCCCAGTGCTGAGAGGGTGCTGCACTGTTGGAGTGGCAGAGCTACAGGGGTTTTGCACACTCTTTCTCTTTTTACTCTTGGCATGGTTACAAATTAAATGTTAGAACAGACTTCAACTCCCCTCTCACGAGATGGGAAGGTTATCCTGTAGATATGTACCTTTCTTTTCGCTATCTTTTTTCTGAAAGATGAATTTATATAAAAATTCTTTTTGCAATATATTCATTACATTTTAATTGATTGTTTTTCAACTGCATCACAACGGACATAAATCACCTTCAATTATAAGCTCGAATAAGTAATATCCATTATGGAATTGGTGGAAAAACTCTTTCAGTTTGAAAAATTACAGGAGTTTGATGATGAACTTCAAAAAAAGACAGTGGTAGAAGAATTCCATTTGTCCTTGAGAAATGCAAATTTATTAAAAGGGTTCAATATTAAGAGGAAATGCTATCCAATGCTGATTAAATGTCTACCTTGATTTACCGATATAAAATGCACAGATTCCTTGAACAAACCAATGTCATCTTTGATCCGACTTGCATCATAATGGGATTATGCTTTCTTGTGCAGTGAAGGTTATTCAGTCAAAAAGGTTACTTTCAACAGATAAAGAGGAACAGGAGACGGAAGGAGACAGCAATCTGTTTCTTTCAATTATATTTGTTTTGGGGCTAGGTCAGGTTTGGAAGGCCTCCTGTAATCCCTGTCTTGGCTTGCCTTGAGAAAATGGTTCTCGAGCCTTGCACATTGAAGCAATAGTTTTTGCCAATGAAGCAATAGGTTGGTCACTTGTTGACTGTGGTCCTGATGTATTTCAGACCAAAAAGAACAAGGAAATTTGGCTGAATCGTACTGCTGAAGCAAAAATCAAAACAAAAAAAATAACTACAAATATGGAAATCAGATGGGTATAAAAGAACATTGATTAATTTTCAGGGATCTAGCTATCCCTAATATTTACTGCCCATGCTGAATTATAGGGAGCTACATTCTTGAATCACTAGTGCTCTTCTAGTGAAGATATTAACTACTACAGTGCTGTTGGCGAGGGAGTTCAGGGTTTAGTTGCAGTTATGAACAATTGCTCCAGATAAAACCATAGAACACTACAGCACAGAAACAGGGCTTTCGGCCCAGCTATTCTGTGCCAAATTAATATTCTTCTTGGTCCCATAACCCTCTGTAACTCTCTCATTCATGTACCTATTCAAACTTTTCAAAATTGAGCCGAATTAGCCTGTTACAGTGGTGTATGTGTAAATTTTTCAAAACATTAGAAAAAGTAAATTACTGCCCTTTAGCCCAACTCATCCATGCTGACAAAGTTGACATCCTGGGCTAATCCAATTTTGCCTGCATTCAATCCAGATTCTTCTGAATTATTATCTCTATGTCAGATCAAATGTCTTTTGAATGTCAGAATTTTGCCCACTTCTTCAGATTCCTCTGGCAGCTCGTTCCAGATCTGGATTGCTCTCTGAGTGAAAGTGTTGCTCTCTTTTACTTTTAGCCCAGGCACCTTGGAGCTGGAAGTACCTTCTCGGGAAAAAATTACTGTGACCTATGCCCCTCTTGATGTTGTAACCCTTTCGATTTTGTAACCTTCTCCAAGATCACTCATCATCCTCTTTTGCTCCGGGAAAAAAAGACCAATCTATCCAACGTCTTCTTCTAACTCAAGCCCAACTGTCCTGGCAACATCCTGGTGAATCTCTTCTGTACCCCTTCCAATTTATTGATGTCCTTCCTACTGCGATTAGAACTCCTTCATGTGGTCTCTACTCACTAACCAATTATCTGCAGCAGGAGGTCCCAACCTTTGTACTCAGTTCTCCTGCCCAATGAAGGCAAGTGTGTCAAACACTTTCTTCACTATCTTGTCCACTTGAGTGGTCATTTTCAGGGAACCACGCACCTGTTGTCTTGACTTAAACCACGTAGAAATTGTGGAAATAACAAATAATAGGAATCAGATATTTTAAGCAAAACTGACATAGGATGTGTTAATCAGATTTATGGCCTTTTACAACAAAATCTTTTTGTATTTATGTCTTTAATTTATATTTTTTTTTACTTTGCATTTTTTAATTCATTATTCTATTTTTAAATTTAAATTTTTATTGTTGATGTTCAATTCTTTTTTTTGGCTTGGCTTCGCGGACGAAGATTTATGGAGGAGGTAAAAAGTCCACGTCAGCTGCAGACTCGTTTGTGGCTGACAAGTCCGATGCGGGACAGGCAGACACGATTGCAGCGGTTGCAGGGGAAAATTGGTTGGTTGGGGATGAGTGTTGGGTTTTTCCTCCTTTACCTTTTGTCAGTGAGGTAGGCTCTGCGGTCTTCTTCAAAGGAGGTTGCTGCCCGCCAAACTGTGAGGCGCCAAGATGCACGGTTTGAGGCGATATCAGCCCACTGGCAGTGGTCAATGTGGCAGGCACCAAGAGATTTCTTTAGGCAGTCCTTGTACCTTTTCTTTGGTGCACCTCTGTCACGGTGGCCAGTGGAGAGCTCGTCATATAACACGATCTTGGGAAGGCGATGGTCCTCCATTCTGGAGACGTGACCCATCCAGCGCAGCTGGATCTTCAGCAGCGTGGACTCGATGCTGTCGACCTCTGCCATCTCGAGTACTTCGACGTTAGGGATGTAAGCGCTCCAATGGATGTTGAGGATGGAGCGGAGACAACGCTGGTGGAAGCGTTCTAGGAGCCGTAGGTGGTGCCGGTAGAGGACCCATGATTCGGAGCCGAACAGGAATGTGGGTATGACAACGGCTCTGTATACGCTTATCTTTGTGAGGTTTTTCAGTTGGTTGTTTTTCCAGACTCTTTTGTGTAGTCTTCCAAAGGCGCTATTTGCCTTGGCGAGTCTGTTGTCTATCTCATTGTCGATCCTTGCATCTGATGAAATGGTGCAGCCGAGATAGGTAAACTGGTTGACCGTTTTGAGTTTTGTGTGCCCGATGGAGATGTGGGGGGGCTGGTAATCATGGTGGGGAGCTGGCTGATGGAGGACCTCAGTTTTCTTCAGGCTGACTTCCAGGCCAAACATTTTGGCAGTTTCCGCAAAGCAGGACGTCAAGCGCTGAAGAGCTGGCTCTGAATGGGCAACTAAAGCGGCATCGTCTGCAAAGAGTAGTTCACGGACAAGTTTCTCTTGTGTCTTGGTGTGAGCTTGCAGGCGCCTCAGATTGAAGAGACTGCCATCCGTGCGGTACCGGATGTAAACAGCGTCTTCATTGTTGGGGTCTTTCATGGCTTGGTTCAGCATCATGCTGAAGAAGATTGAAAAGAGGGTTGGTGCCAGAACACACCCTTGCTTCACGCCATTGTTAATGGAGAAGGGTTCAGAGAGCTCATTGCTGTATCTGACCCGACCTTGTTGGTTTTCGTGCAGTTGGATAATCATGTTGAGGAACTTTGGGGGACATCCGATGCGCTCTAGTATTTGCCAAAGCCCTTTCCTGCTCACGGTGTCGAAGGCTTTGGTGAGGTCAACAAAGGTGATGTAGAGTCCTTTGTTTTGTTCTCTGAATTTTTCTTGGAGCTGTCTGAGGGCAAAGACCATGTCAGTAGTTCCTCTGTTTGCGCGAAAGCCGCACTGTGATTCTGGGAGAATATTCTCGGCGACACTAGGTATTATTCTATTTAGTAGAATCCTAGCGAAGATTTTGCCTGCAATGGAGAGCAACGTGATTCCCCTGTAGTTTGAGCAGTCTGATTTCTCGCCTTTGTTTTTGTACAGGGTGATGATGGTGGCATCACGAAGATCCTGAGGCAGTTTACCTTGGTCCCAACAAAGCTTGAAAAACTCATGCAGTTTGGCATGCAGAGTTTTGCCGCCAGCCTTCCAGACTTCTGGGGGGATTCCATCCATACCTGCTGCTTTGCCACTTTTCAGTTGTTCGATTGCCTTATATGTCTCATCCAGGGTGGGAACCTCATCCAGCTCTAGCCTTAGGGGCTGTTGAGGGAGCTGGAGCAGGGCGGAATCTTGGACTGAGCGGTTGGCACTGAAAAGAGATTGGAAGTGTTCTGACCATCGGTTGAGGATGGAGATCTTGTCGCTGAGGAGGACTTTGCCGTCTGAGCTGCGCAGCGGGCTTTGGACTTGGGGTGAGGGGCCGTACACAGCCTTTAGAGCCTCGTAGAAACCCCTGAAGTCGTTGATGTTCAATAATATTTCCATAAATGCCAGAAATATTTAAAGCAATAAAATGCCTCTACTTGATTGAACAAGGAGATAGGGCAAAGGACAGAATGTTTATGATGATCAACTATCGGTGAGGACTCGGATGTAAGGTTATCTTATCTCTTGATTGAAAACCATTAAATCACACTCCCTAGCACCAACCCCCTCAATGAGGTGACTGCCTGTCATTTTCTACAAACTCTTGTCATTGATTGTTAAAGAAAAATGTCACGTTTAATAAAGCACTTCCTACCTCAGCTGCCCATCTGATTGGAATCTGGAAAGAATAAATAAATAGCATATCTCCAGAGCTACAAGCAGCTGTGTTCTTTCACAGAGAATTACAGTGAATTTCCAGCAAAGCAAAAAGGGCAGTCAGCCCACTGCAGGCAGTTATCTTCCCACCATTGTACCTAGATCAGAGTGGTTGTCAATGCATGGAGACTAATGAGATGGGGGAAATCTTAAACAGTTTTTTTGCATCAGTATTTATTCAGGAAACTGGCATGTGTCGTAATGATATATAATATAGTTCAGTTATCGACTATAATGCCTTGCAGAATAATATAAATTGGTTATCCACTGTAATGGCTGGCATGTTGCACAGGACCATTTAGGGAGTAAAAAAAAGTAATGGTGGAAATATGCTGAGGATATTTGAACTCAATTTAAGAATCTTGACTTTATTTGACCTTAGGATTAGACTGCATGGTGTCTAAAGAAGGAAGAGAAACAAGCAGTAATGGCCTGGAAAATATAGAGATTAAAGAGGAGGAGGTTCTTGCTGCATTACAGTGAATAAAAGTAGATAAATACCCCAATCTTGGCATGATATACCCTTGGACCTTGAAGGAGATTAGTATAGAAATTGCAGGGGCCCTGGCAGAAATATTTATAATGTCCTTAGCCATGGGTGAGGTGTGGAGGATTGGAGGGTAGCTCAGGTTGTTCTGTTGTTTAAAAAAGTCTCAAAGGTAAACCAGGAAATTACAGGCCATTGAGCTTGACATCAGTAGTGGGTAAATTATTGGTTGGTGTTCTGAGAGATAGGATATACAAGTATTTGGACAGCCAAAAGCTAATTAAGGATAGTCCGCATCAATTTGTGTGTGGTAGGTCATATTTAACAAAACTTATAGAGTTTGTTTGACGAGGTGACTAAGAAAGAGATGAAGGAAAGGCTGTGGATGTTGTCTACATGGACTTTAGTAAAGTCTTTGACAAGGTCCCACATGGCAGGTCAGTTCAGAAGAATCAGACACTAGGTATTCATGGAGAGGTTGTAAAATGGTTTCAAAATTGGCTGCATGGGAGAAGATAGAGAGTGATAGTGGATGATTGCTTCTCAGAGTGGAGGCCTGAGATTAGTGGTGTGCCTCAGAGATTGGTGCTGGCATGCCAGCCATTGTTGCTTGTTATCTATATCAATGATCTGTATGATAAGGTGGTAAATTGGATCAGCAAGTTTACTGATGACACTAAGATTGGAGGCATTATGGATAGTGAGGAAGGATTTCAAAGCTTGCAGAGGGATCTGGACCAACTGGAACAATGAGACAAAAAATGGCAGATGGAATTTAATGCAGATAATTGTGAGATGTTGCATTTTGGAAGAACAGACCAAGGTAGGACATTCACAGTAAATGGTAGGGCACTGATGAGTGTGGAGGAACAAAAGGATCTGGGAATACAGATGCATAATTCCCTGAGAGTGGTGTCACAGGGTTGAAAAGAAAGCTTTTGTCATCTTGGCCTTCATAAATCAAAGTATTGTATAGGAGTTGGGATGTTACGGTGAGGTGGTATAAGACATTGGTGAAGTCAAATTTGGAGTATTGTGTGGAGTTCTGGTCGCCAAACTACAGGAAGGATATTAGTAAGATTGAAAGAGGGCAGAGAAGATTTATTGGATCTTGCTGGTTCTTCATTAGTTGAGTTACAGGGAGAGATTAAACAGGTTGAGACTTTATTCCCTGGAAACATGGAAGAATGAGGGGAGATTTGATAGAGGTTTACAAAATTACGAGGGGAATAGGCAGAGTAAATGTGAGTCAGCTCTTTCCACTTAGATTAGGAGAGATAAATCTGAGAGCTGAAAGGTTTAGGGGGAACATTAGGGGAATTTCTTCACTTAGAGACTGGTGGGAGTTTAGGACAAGTTGTCATCTTACGTGGTAAATATGAGCTCACTCAAGTTTTAAGAATAAATTGGATATATACATGGAGGGTTATGGAATGTGTGCAGGTCAGTAGGATTAGTGGAATGATGTTTCGGCACAGACTAGAAGGGCCGAATGGCCTGTTTTATGTCATGTAGTTTTCTATGGTTCTATAGTTATACTGCCCGGACCGGGGCCGAGGCCGCTGCAGCTCACCCTGTGCCTGGACTGGGGCCGCCGCCTCCCACACTCTGCCCGGATCGGGGCCACCGCCTGCCTCACTCGACCGAGGCCGGGGCTGCCGTCTCCCCCTTGCTCCTGCCCGGATAGGGGCCGCCGCCGCCTACCCTTCGCCCGGACCGGGGCCGAGGCCTCCGCTGCTCTCCCTGTGCCCGGACTGGGGCCGCCGCCTCCCACTCTCTGCCCGGATCGGGGCCTCCGCCTGCCTCACTTGACCGAGGCCGGGGCCGCCGTCTCCCCCTTGCTCCTGCCCGGATCGGGGCCGCCGCCGCCTACCCTTCGCCCGGACCGGGGCCGGGGCCGCTGCTGCTCTCTCTGTGCCCGTACTGGGGCCGCTGCCTCCCACTCTCTGCCCGGATCGGGGCCTCCGCCTGCCTCACTCGATCGAGGCCGGGGCCGCCGTCTCCCCCTTGCTCCTGCCCGGATCGGGGCCGCCGCTCACCAAAGCCTTCGACACCGTGAGCAGGAAAGGGCTTTGGCAAATACTAGAACGCATCGGATGTCCCCCAAAGTTCCTCAACATGATTATCCAACTGCACGAAAACCAACAAGGTCGGGTCAGATACAGCAATGAGCTCTCTGAACCCTTCTCCATTAACAATGGCGTGAAGCAAGGCTGTGTTCTCGCACCAACCCTCTTTTCAATCTTCTTCAGCATGATGCTGAACCAAGCCATGAAAGACCCCAACAATGAAGACGCTGTTTACATCCGGTACCGCACGGATGGCAGTCTCTTCAATCTGAGGCGCCTGCAAGCTCACACCAAGACACAAGAGAAACTTGTCCGTGAACTACTCTTTGCAGACGATGCCGCTTTAGTTGCCCATTCAGAGCCAGCTCTTCAGCGCTTGACGTCCTGCTTTGCGGAAACTGCCAAAATGTTTGGCCTGGAAGTCAGTTGAAGAAAACTGAGGTCCTCCATCAGCCAGCTCCCCACCATGACTACCAGCCCCCCCACATCTCCATCGGGCACACAAAACTCAAAACGGTCAACCAGTTTACCTATCTCGGCTGCACCATTTCATCAGATGCAAGGATCGACAATGAGATAGACAACAGACTTGCCAAGGCAAATAGCGCCTTTGGAAGACTACACAAAAGAGTCTGGAAAAACAACCAACTGAAAAACCTCACAAAGATAAGCGTTTACAGAGCCGTTGTCATACCCACACTCCTGTTCGGCTCCGAATCATGGGTCCCCTACCGGCATCACCTACGGCTCCTAGAACGCTTCCACCAGCGTTGTCTCCACTCCATCCTCAACATCCATTGGAGCGCTTTCATCCCTAACGTCGAAGTACTCGAGATGGCAGAGGTCGACAGCATCGAGTCCACGCTGCTGAAGATCCAGCTGCGCTGGATGGGTCACGTCTCCAGAATGGAGGACCATCGCCTTCCCAAGATCGTGTTATATGGCGAGCTCTCCACTGGCCACCATGACAGAGGTGCACCAAAGAAAAGGTACAAGGACTGCCTAAAGAAATCTCTTGGTGCCTGCCACATTGACCACCGCCAGTGGGCTGATATCGCCTCAAACCGTGCATCTTGGCGCCTCACAGTTTGGCGGGCAGCAACCTCCTTTGAAGAAGACCGCAGAGCCCACCTCACTGACAAAAGGAAAAGGAGGAAAAACCCAACACACAACCCCAACCAACCAATTTTCCCCTGCAGCCGCTGCAACCATGTCTGCCTGTCCCGCATCGGACTTGTCAGCCACAAACGAGCCTGCAGCTGACGTGGACTTTTACCCCCTCCATAAATCTTCGTCCGCGAAGCCAAGCCAAAGATAGTTATAACTTCATGATTAAAGGGTGCCCCATTGTAATGGAGATTAGGAGGGATTTCTTTAGCCCCGAGGGTGGTGAATTTGTGGAATTTGTTGCCACAGGCATTTGTTGAGGGCAAGTCAATGGCTGTATTTAAGGCAGAGATTGATAGGTTCTTGATTAGCCAGGGCATCAAAGATTATGGGGAGATGGATGGGCAGTGGGGCTGAAAGCAAAATGGATCAGCTCAAGATTAAATGGTGGGACAGACTCAATGGGCTGAATAGCCCATTTTTGTTCCTGCGTCTTATGGCCTTATTTAACTTTCTCGGATGTTCCTCTGTTCTTTCTTTCAATATATGTTTTGTCACCTTAAATTTTTTTCTTCACCTGTGCTTTAAGTCTCAGGTACTCTCTATGAGAGGGAGATCCACATTCGCAAAAAACTCCCTGTGAAAAGAAGCTTCCCCTCAATTCCCAAATTGAAACATGTGACTTCTTCATATTGGGAATTCCTGCTGTTGTATTCCCCTGTCCATGGAAACACTTCCTCTCTCTATATTTCTATTGACGTGGATTCATCCCCTTGGGCTTATACTAGCTGCAGCTGAAACAGTTAGGTTCACTTTTGGATGACAAGTGATATGTTACAAAAACCCTCATTTCTCATCAAGATGTGCTTCCCTTGCCACCCAAGCCTCTCTGCAGGTCATATTGGTTCATGTACAGAAACTAGAGTTATTGATGAGCTTGGAGAACTTTTGTTCATTCCACCTGACCTGAAATCTTCAACATTGACCAGGTCAAAGAAACATCTGTCGCTGGATACTCAACTTCCTGACATGCAAGCCACAATGAGTGAGGGCTGGTAACAATAAGACCTCCATGAGCATCCTTAACACCAGGGCCATGCTAGGCTGTGTACTCAAACCCCGACTCTACTCCTAATGCACTAAAGGCTGAGTGGCCAAATGCTGCTCTCTCTCTACCACAGCTCTGTACCTCAGCAGATACCAGCAGACCCACCCTCTCTTGCTACCATAGCCACATGCCTCATATTGCTCTCTTTGCTTCTACCGCCATATCCTACGGATCAACCTCACCTCCATGCACAGGAACCAGTGTGCCCTTGCTCTCTTGCTACCAAGCTCCAGACCCCTCAAGAAATGCTGCTTTAAGTCCATCTACACTTCTGTAGATGACACCAACATTGTGGGATGGAGCCCAAACAATGAGGAGTTGAAGGACAAGAAGGCAATAGAGAATCTAGTGGCTCAGTTACAGGATATCAGCTTCTCTCTCAACATCAACAATGTGAAAGAGTTGGTAATCGACATCGGGGTGGGGGGAGGGCGTGGTAGATGGAGAAGTTGTCCCCGTTGCACTGCACCTATCCTTCTGAGCTCTTCTACTTCCAAAATGCAACAGTTCACACTTGTCTGCATTAAATTCCATCTGCCATTTTTCAGCCCATGTTTCCAGCTGGTCCAGATCCCTCTGCAACCTTTGAAAATCTTCTTTGCTGTGCACAATGCCTCCAATCTTAGTGTCATCTGCAAAATTGCTGATCCAATTTATCACATTATCATCCCGATCATTGATATAGATGACAAACAACAATGGTCCCAGCTCCGATCCCTGTGACACACCATTAGTCACAGACCTTTAATCTAAGTAGCAATCATCCACCACTACTCTCTAGTTGTCAAATCCAGTTCGCTACTTCACCATGAATATCTAGCATCTGAACCTTCCTGACTAACTTCCCACGTGGGTCCTTGTCAAAGGCTTTACTAAAATTTATGTAGACAACATCCACAGCCTTTCCTTCATCAATTTTCCTGGTCTTTCTTTGGCTTGGCTTCGTGGACGAAGATTTATGGGGGGGTAATGTCCACGTCTGCTGCAGGCTCGTTGGTGACTGACAAGTCCGATGCGGGACAGGCAGACACGGTTGCAGCGGTTGCAAGGGAAAATTGGTGGGTTGGGGTTGGGTGTTGGGTTTTTCCTCCTTTGTCTTTTGTCAGTGAGGTGGGCTCTGCGGTCTTCTTCAAAGGAGGTTGCTGCCCGCCGAACTGTGAGGTGCCAAGATGCACGGTTGGAGGCGATATCAGCCCACTGGCGGTGGTCAACGTGGCGAATGGGCTCTTTAGATCTGTGAACCTTGGAGCTGAAGGCCCACGCGTGAATGATTGAATGTTAGTGAATGTTAAGAAACAACTAGAGGAAGGTTAAAGTCCTCTCACATTGTTGGAGGATACAGAGGTACAATATTCACTTGATAGTTGGACTTTTAAATGCTGCTATTGATGGAAATGTGTATGAAGCAGGGAGATTCATACATTAGCTCTACATCTCTAAGATTGAGCATTCAGATATTCTTGTAATATTATAAAAAAAATAACTGTAATTCTCAGAATCCTATTGTTGTGATAGTTGAAATCCTCAGTATTTGTAAGATAGGCCCAATAGAAATAGAAGTAAAACACAAAAGGTCTGCAGACACCGTGGTTGAAATAAAAACACAAGGCTGGAGCAACTCAGCTGGTCAAACAGTGTCCTTTATAGAGCAAAGAGAAAAATACATAACTGATATTTCGGGCTTGAGGTCTTCATCAAGATATGAAAAAATTTTGACAGGAGTTTGAATAAAAGGTTAAGGGGGAGGAGCATGGTCACAAAGGCAGGAGGTAATAGGTGGAGAAGGGAGGGGGGACACAGCAGCAAGCGAGGGGAGGAGGGATGACGAGGTGAATTGAGGTGGAAGGGGGTTGAGAGCTAATAGGAGGAAGGAAAGGGAGGGGAAAAGGTCATCAGGTTAGAAGAAACTGGAAAAGTCAATGTTAATGCCATCTGGCTGGAGATGGACCAAAATCAGGTGTTATTCCTCCAATTTACAGGAGGGTTTTGTGTAATAGTTCATGACGCCATTGGGAGTCTGATGCAGAACTGAAATGGTTGGCCACTGAGAGGTTTTTGTCACTGGTGCAGACGGAGCGAAGGTGCTCAGTAAAGCAATCTCCAAGTCTGTGCCCAGTCTTTCCGATGTAGAGAAGGCCATAAAGGGACCACCGGATGCAGTAAATCAATCCTGAGGATATACAAGTGAAGCTTTGCTTCACTTGAAAGGCTTGTTTGGGGCCCCAAACAAGGAGGTGGGGGCGCAGGTGTGGCACCTCCTCCGGCCACAGTGGAAAGCGCCGAGGAGTTGGGGGAGAATTGACAAGGGAGTCATGGAGGGAGTGGTCCCTACGGAAGGCAGAGGGGTTAGAGAAGAGGGGAAGATGTGCCTGGTAGTAGGATCCTGTTTTAGATGTATCAGGAAATTATTCCTTGATATATTGTAAGGGGAACTTCACAGATGTACAGGAGTTTTATGAGACATGTTAATACCAAGGTTTGTACTCATGAAATCATAAATCGGGCATCACCTACAAGACTTTTTTTCTTACATTGTTATGACAATCTCTGAAAGTGAAAACTTGAGATTTCCAGCTGGTACCTTACAATATCAAGGTAATAACATTCTGCACAACCTGAAACTCTATTTATTTAACTTCAGTTAGACATAGACAGATTGAAAGGTTGTCTTACAACTTAAAAAACAGCATGGATGTGACTTGCCACGAGAACCAGTGGATCTTGAGTTTAAACAGTCTGTCACAACCTTTTATTGGAATCAATGATCATACATTTGTAGAAAGTTTGCTTAAGTTTTTTTTTACACAGCACAGCTCAATGATTGAGTGTAATATCTGGCAGGGAAGAGCAACCTGATATTATTTGTGCTTTGCTTTTCACATTGGTTGGGATCACTACCAATAAGTAGAAACTCTGCATGGCCTGCAGGGAAATAAAGAATCTCAGGGTTGTATATAATGTTGTGCATGTACTCGGACAATAAATTTTGAACTTGGTTCTTCCCTTTGGAATTTCTAGGAAAACAATTCCAGTCATGAATCTGAGCATAATATGGAAAAGGGGCTGAAATGGGGAAAGGTTATATCCCATGGTGACAGAGTTTCGGAAAAGTGGGCACAAATTCAGGATTCAAGGGTGCCTGCTTAAAACAGAGATATGGAGGAATTTGTTGCCACAAGAGGTTGTGGAGACCCAGTCATTGGCCAGGGCCCTAAAGGGCATTCTTTGACCTTCTGTGTTTCTCTTGCAGATTATTTGTTGCTCCAAATTCCAGCAATTTGATATGCTCAAGTCCTCTGTGGAGAATTCTATTGTTGTGACAGTCCTCTGTGGAGAGGATTCTTCTATATAAAGTTTCCTCCTCTCCTTAACATAGATTATCTGATTCTAAAAGCAAGATCTATCAACCTTCCATGCATCTAATT